>NC_083349.1:9570000-9873788 GCF_030254825.1 Meriones unguiculatus
GTATTTATATGTGGGCACATCATCATGCACAGGAAATAAAAATAAATAATTTTTTTTTAAATAAAGGAAATAGGAGGCATCTACTAACTGGGCTCCAGTGGGGCAGAGAGTAGAATGCACTCAAGTGTGTCTGAAATCCCCAAAGAGTAGGAGACAGAGACATAGCTTCAACACTGAGAATTCCACCGGTCTCCTCAAAGGGCAGTCCTCTGGGGTCTCTGAAGAATACCCCACCTCCATCCCTGAGAAGGAAGTGTTGTGCTCTGTTTGGGTTCCTAGCAGACCCCTCCAAAGAAAGCACATCCTCTCCAGCCACCTAAGCTTCACCATGTCAACTGTTGGAGATGCTCAAAGCTCCAGGCTGTGAACACCACCAGGTAAGAGTTGGTGGGACAGAATTTTCTCGTGTTGGATCAAGGCTGCCAGGACTGGTGTTTGCAGACAATCAGCACCACTTCCCCATGTTATATCTCTAACTGCTCAGAACAGAACTGTCAGACCCAGGCTGTGGGTTTTCTTGTTTAATTAGGAATTTCTATATAAAACTGCACTTTGCAATGTCAAGATGGTTCCACCCTAGGCTGGGGTCAGGGCAGGTTGAGTGGAGTATGAGCTTGAGAACCAGTGAAGGAGATCAGCCCAGTCTTGAAGCCATGTCAGGTCAATGGGTGTCCTCTGTCCATTTGCTGGCCTCTCTCTTAAGAGCCCCAGAATCACCAGGGTCTACTGACTCTGAAATATCTGCTCCAGGGATTTCTGAATCTTCCAAAGGGACTGTGAGAAGAGTGTCCCAGTGCCAGACACAGAGTCCACATTTGACCAGGACGAAGTTCAGGGACTTCGGTTAAGTCACCATCAGTGTCTGCAGGCTGGTCACTGGGGTGGCAGCCTGGTCAGAACGAATCTTAGAGTGCACTCCATCTAGGAGCATCTTCACACAGCGGCACAGGAAGAAAGAAGAGGAGGGAGGAAGGGGATGAGGGGGTGGGGAGGGAGGGGAAGATAAAAAGAGGAAAGGGGAGGAAGAGAAAGGGTGAGAAAGGAAGATGAGGAGTAGGAAAAGGTAAAGGAGGGGAGGAGAAAGAACAGAAGAGGAAAAGAAAGGGTAAATTGGGGAGGGTACAGTGGAGAGTCACTGCAGGAAAGACAGGTTTAGTTTAGCACTAGGGAGATTCTCAAGGGAAAAGGAGGAACAATGTTGGGATCTCATGGGAGAAGGTAGAAGAAGAGAAGGAAAATCAAATACTGTCTGTAACCTTGAGAGTGGTGTGGATAAATGGAAGTACAATAGTCATTAAGGGTATGAGGGAGCCATTAATTTATACCCCCCTGCCTTCGTGGACCACAGAGATTGAAATGACTGTTGCACCAGCTTTTTAAACTTCCTGTGGATGTGCTTTTCACGGGAAATAATTCACAGCAGTTAATAGGTGTTTTGCATGTCAAGCCCTTTGCAAACACTGTCATATTTAACACTGTAACATCCCTGGAGTGGAGTAGTGTTCCCTCCTGTTGAAAGGTGAAAACATTTAGGCTCCTGTTTAGGGCTTGGGATGGCAGGCTAACTAAGTGTGAGTCTGGATTCAAATTAAGCAATCCCATGCACCATAGGGAGGTTTACATAGTGGGAGCAAGGGGGAAAGTGGCTGATACACACTCATGGTCCTCAAGGTCCTGGCTACACAGCTCTGGGAGACCAGAGGAAGATGGAGGGAAGGGATGTGGGTGAGGAATATGATGGCTGGGTGTTTGTGGGGAAAGGGTTCAGGGATACATCATGGGGGCCTCTGGTCCCTGATTGTACTGGGGGCATCTGTCTTGAGAGGCTGGTGGTAATGGAGCCTTGCTAGATCCACTTGCCTGAAGGCCAGCCAAGGCCATGGGATCACCTATGTTGCTCAGGAAGGCTCATGGCATGCACTCCAGAGTAAAACAGTATGCCCATCCTACAGGCTTCCTCTTCACAGGATCCCCTCAGCTTCAGCTCTCTGCTGCAAATGCGGTCCCTAGACTGTTACTCATCACAAAAACTGTCACCTAGGACACAGTCATTCAAAAAGAGGAGCAGCAGATCTCCTTGCCCTGAATGTCCCAATATTTCCATGGGGACCATAAGAAGTGCATTGCCCAGAACCTATAGTTGATCAGAATCAAAGTCAGGAGAGAAGAGAGAGACCGGTAGGTAGCCAGAGGAGGACCACTGGGCAGCCTTGCTTTTAGGACCATGCTGTTTTTCTTACTAGAGTCTCAAGCTTAATCTCATTCAGACCCAAACAAATTACCCAATTTTCTCAATACACCTGGGCTGAGAAAGAGTCATCTTGACATTGCAAAATGCAGTTTTACTGAGAGATTTCTAATTGAGCAAGAAACTCCACAGCCTGTGTTCTGAGAGCAGAGCCACATTGCTGCATGTTCAAAGTTCCCTGTGGGTCCTCTCATTTTTGCAGACTTGGGTCACCAAGCCAACAGCACAGGGGTTCTTGATTGAATTTGGAAAACAAATACTAATAAAAGCTATATCCGTGGACTGAAGTCATGTTTGTAATATCGGTGCCCCCTGAGTATGTTCCATTCACGCACTGGTCCCCAAGGCCCCATCTCCCTCAACCCCTCACCACAGCATTTCCTTTGAGGCTATGAAATAGCAAATATCAAAGGATCTTTCCCAGGGTCACGGGAGTCAACAGAGATAAGCAGGGTCTATCTGCTCCCAGGCTGTTCTATTTCGGAGTGCCGTTAATATTCTCTGAAATGGAGCAGCAGCCCAGACACAGAGCACAGACATGTGGTCCTCCTGTCAGAGTAGGAGGCTCATCTCCTCCAGGACTTATGGGATCAGATTCACCAGACTCAAGACACTCTGTGTGAAGAGCCACAGAGGCCTCTAACATGGGGTGCTTTTATCTAGTTAACTTACAGGAGCTTGCTGAGTCCGTGTCCAGATCACAGTGTTCCTGCTCCTAGTGAGATGGCACGCTCGTTCAAATTCAACCACGTGCTACCAGTGACACAGTAGTCAGCCAGACAGCAAGAATCTTGTCTTCTCAGAGCCTAGTGCTGCTCCTTATCCCAGCATTTTCCTTGGAGAAGCTCAAGTTTACCTTTGGAGTACCATTCTTTCGCCTTCGTCAATTGCTCTCCACATTAGGTCTGGGGCAGTGTCTCTCTCTGAACCCTGGAGTCCACCAGGTTGGCCACTGTGCTCTGGGAAATCTGTTTGGCTCTGCCTCCCTAGTGTTGGGATCACAGGTGTGTACCGCTGCTCTATACTTTGTTTACATGGATTCTGGGGGCTCAGGTCTTCATGCTTGCCCAGCAAGAGCCTTACCATTGGAGCCACCTCCTCAGCTCCGACACTCATGTTCTTAGGATGCAACCCATCTACTTCACCAGCCCCTGTCCTGGTCCCCAGTCCCAGAGAGTGGCGAACTGTAATCTCTGCACTTCATAAACTCAATTAGAGATGACTGTCCAGCCCAAAGGCTCTGGGTGAGGTTACTAGGTAGAGGTTCACGTGCCTCTCACCCCAACCCCATGTTAAGACCGTGAGATGAAGGTCTGGTCACTATGACCATCTCTAGTACCTGCTATGAAGCCACTTGCAAGGAGATCAGAGCCCAGGTTTGGAGAGGTGTTCCTGACAACCTTGTCTGCTCCCAGGTCCAGCTGTACCTCATGTGCAGCTTATTCCTTGAAGTTCAGTTGCCTCAGCCAGTGAATGCCTGTGGCTGAAGCTTGTTTTAGCTGCTTTCCTGTCAATGGAGAAAAGGCCACCCTCAGCAATGAGGTGACTTTTCTGTGCTCCCTTCAAAGCTGCCGTTCACAGCAGTCAAGGAACAAGTCATTCCCTTCATCTGTAGAATGCGTTTTCCGTGCTGCTCCTGTGCCACTTATCATCTCCCCTTCTCCACAGGCAGCTCACTTCCACTTTCAATATCCCAGGATCCTCTGCTCTGTCAGCCCATCTGTCTTAAGGTTTCTATTGCTACGATGAAATACCATGACCAAAAAGGAAGTTGGGGAAGAAAAGGCTTATTTGGCCTGCTCTTCCACATTGCAGTCCATTGTTGAAAGAGGAACTCAAACAGGGAAGCAATCTGGAAGCAGGAGCTGATGCAGAAGCGGTGGAGGGGTGCTGCTTACTGGCTTGTTCCTCAGAGCTTGCTCAACCTGCTTTCTTATCGAACCCAGGACTACCAGCCTAGGAATGGCATCACCCACAATGAGCTGAGACGTCCCATATCAATCACTAATTAAGAGGATGCCCTTCAGGCTTGCTTACAGCCTGGTCTCATGGAGACATTTTCTTAATTGGGGCTGCCGCCTCTCAGATGACTCTAGCTTGTGTCAAGTTAACATAAAACTAGCCAGTGCACCATCTGAGTGGACATTCCCATGTGTGCCCTTTTCCCTCTGGGTCATTTCTGGTGCCAACTACTGCAGTTTGGGCAGAGGCTCCTTCTTCCTTTCTCCCTGAGCCCAGAGGACTCTTCCCACCAGCCTCCCTGCCAGGACAGAAGAATCAGAACAAACAAGGACTCTCTTCTCAGAGCTTGTGTTTTACCTTTCCTTTTGTTGAACTGGAGGAAAAAAAAAAAAACCCAAGATATGCAGAATACCATTCTTTCTATTTAGGATCAGTAAACAGCGGGGGGCGATGAACAAGGATGAACATAATGAGACTTTATTTGAATTACTTTGAGACAAATGTGACTTACTCCTCCAAAGGTTAATTTAAGATATTATCGTAAGAGTAGGCCTGGCTCTAATCCCCTAGCGCTTCTATTTCTCTGTGCTGATGTGCTGGTGGCTGGCTCCGGCAATCGCTGGGTTTCAGTGTTTTGAAAAGAATTTGTCAGATTCCAGGGGTTTAAACAATGATGCAGTCCAGAGCTCTGATGTGGCTGCCTGTGTGTTTGTGGTCCTCTCTGCATCAGTGAGTGCCTCCCATGGTGGGGGCAGGGAGAGCGAAGAGATGAAACATTAACGAGGTTGTGTAACCAGAGGTCACAGAGCCTCCTTAGCAAGCTGAATCCAGACAGAGGCATTGTTTGAATTCAAATTAGTGGCTAGCATTCCTGTCACCCCCAAATCCTGACTGGATGCTTTTCTGGAGAACTCAGCTGGCCTTGACACTGTGCTGTGAGTTTATTTTGTGTGGAGAGCAGAGGACATCCAGAGCAGAAGTCTAAGAAGCTAATAAAATCCCAGGTGACTGTGTATTCCTGACATGAGCATAGCCATGTCAAGGACCCCAGTGCCTCCGATCCATGGGAATTGACAAAGCCTTCTCCACCGCAGGATTAGGGAACTGGCAAAGCCTTCCTCTGGCCCCTACATGAATGTTAACGGAGTACACAGAAAGCGTTGACCACAGCTTCCTTCTGAATTTTTACAACCTGAAACCTGCTACTGAGACTAGCTAACCTGTTCTGTACATAATAAATGTGCCAATGTTCTGGTTTATTGCACGGTAGAGGTACTCCATCGGAGCCAGCACAGCCCACCTGGTCTCAGCCTTTCTGTACGTATGTCTGTGTGCCTGTTCTTTCTTTATTCCCATGTAGACATGCTGCAGAGGGGCTGGTTTGCGTCATTCCCTAATATCAGAACTTATTCAATAGCAATCATTCCTCAGCCTACATCAGTTTCATTGGCTGGTACTTGCCAAGTAGTTCCAATTTCCCTCATTTCCATCATTGCAGAGAAGCTTAGGAGTGGGGGGCAGCTTAGCAACAAAAGTCTGGGGAGGGCACAGGAAAGTGACAGACAATCCTGGATCTGAAGAGACACCTGCCTTTGGTGCTGGGTGCCAAATGGTGATGGGAAGGAAAATGTTGACTTTTTCCTTTTGTCAGCCCAGGACCCCAGCCACAATCAAGGCAGGCCTTTTGTCCTAGGTTAAACCTCTACTGGAAAACTGTTCTTCATTAATGGCATAGGTGTTTCCTAATCCAATCAAGTTGGTGGAGAAAATGAACATCACAAGTAAGAGGCTAAGAGCAGGCAAGTGTTGCTAAGGAAGGGGGTCCCTGGAGGAACCTCACAGTCTCCTGCCTACAACTATCTATCTCTCGCCTAGGAAGTGTTAAATACAGAATCCATGCTGAGAAGGAACATATATAGATCTGCCTCTGGCACTTATGCCAAATGATGATTGACAGTCCTTGACTGTGTAATCCAATCCTGTCAATTTTTCAGGAGATTGAAACATCTCTACATAATTTCCTCACCGAACACAGATATTGTCAATAACTGTTTTATTGTGTGTGTGTGTGTGTGTGTGTGTGTGTGTGTGTGTGTTTTCACACAGAAGGTGCGCTTCTGCTCCAGTAGAATAGCAGTTCTTCTGTGCGGGGAAACAGGACATGATGTATGAGACTGAACAGGCGAGGATTGCAAAGCTCAGCTAATTATGCTGTACGGGTTGTCCACCAGCATAAGACAAACTCACCGTGCTTCCGGTACTAGGAGGCACCATTTAGAGAGCTCAGCACACCTTCCGACCCTCTTCCAACGTACAGAAAGATAACACGCTCGTCTTCGGGAAGTCTAAGCAATTAATGAAGCTGAAGCACATGCTCCTGCGGTACGAATGATGATGATGGCTTCCGTTCCCTCGGGCTCGGAAATGAGGAGGAGGCCGGGTGGATGTTGCTGAAGACATTTGAGAGTTGAGTAAAAGCTTGTCTAAAGATGAGGTTCTGCAATGCTTCAGCAGCCCCTGGGTTTGTCTGGGTAAAGCCCAAAGAGATAGAGCCTCAAATAAGGGTGAGATAAGTGGGGAAGATCTGTGGCACTCACTCATTCCGGGGCTCGGAAGCATCATGACCTTGGCCTGAGTCCTGTCAGATGAGAGGAAGGATCAGGTGAAAGCACTGGAGTCAGATCCAGCTTTCATGTTATGTAAGTATTGGCTGGGGGTCTCAGACAAGTTAACCCGAGACTCAACATCTCCACAGAAACCCATAGCATGGAGTCCCCACGAGCAAGTTACAGTGTGGTACCTCACCGTCCCCACTGCCCTGTCTAGGCCAGTATCACCATCTCTCACCTGCTCTGGTCCCCCCAAGAATCCCTCCTTGCCTCAATCTTTCTCAGGCCAGTTCCATTACTCCTGCTACACTGAAGTCTCTTTCTTCCAATGTGGGACAAACAAGTTGGAGAATGGCTTAGTGGCGTCCTAGTTCCTTAGCCACACCTGCTTGTTTGCAGAAGTTATTTTAGCTAAGTTGCACCAAAGGATATTGTGGATAGTGGGATCTGCCAGCTGAGCAAAGGGGTGTACTTTTCCCCAGGGGCATCTCATTCCCCTTCAGTGAGATGAGCCCTCACCTCCTGATCCCACTATCTTCTAGACCATTGTGAATGCTTGTGCACATTCGTGTTCGTGCACGCGCACGCGCACGCACACACAGACACACACACACACAGTTAGCAACTTGCAGTTCTTAGTTACCCCCCCCCAGCCTAGATGCCACCACAGGAAGACAAGGTTGACAATGGCGGATACTAATTAGACTCTGAGTTTCCAGATGAGCCTGATGCCAGACATCCACACAGTGAGGGGAGGAATGAAGGAAATGATAGCGAGGGGAACACGGATAAAGCAAGTCTCGGAGATGTGGTTGAGTGACTAGCCACCATTGTTTCCCCTCACCCCTTCTCCCTGCATAAACTCTGTCTGGGGGTAAGATGTAAGGCAGCTTTTAGGGTTTCAAGTCTGCCTCCTCAGATAGCTAGATCTCTGGATAAATAACAACTTGAAGGTTCCATTTCCCAGTCTGCTCATTGGCCCCTGAGGTGATGATTAACATTGACTGCAGGATCCCATGTTTTGTGCAGTTTGGGGACAACTGTAACTCACAGAACTGGCTGGTAGAATTCAAAGGTTGTCTGGACAGGGGATGCTGGCACTGGGCTGGGAAGTCCCCACGCAGCCGTCACTTGTGCCTAACAAACTGAATGGCTGTAACTCCTGGTTTAGTTCCTGGATGAAAACTTGTTTGGCCTCCATTCTTCCTGGTTCTCCTTCCTGGGTGGTGTGGCCCAAGAATTAAAGTCACGTCTCTGCTTTGCTCTCCTTTATCTGATTTGACTAAGAGCTACAGCTTTTAGAATGGCTGGCGCAGCCTCTGATCCTGGGACAGCGCCTTGGGGCACATTCCAAAATGGTGGCCTGACAAACTTAGGTCTCTGTTGAAAGACAAGGCACCTGTATTCTATCCTCCCTGGCTCCTCAGAGGAGTGGGTGCCTTTTGTATCCAAAAACTATAATTTTAGAGTTAGCATCTGAAGACTGCCAGTCCTGTCTGTTCTCTCCTTTGTGCCTTTGTCCAAGGTCACTAGAACCTGTTCTCTTGCCTAGATTTCGCTAGACTGTAATGTTCTGTAGCTCTCTGACTTTTGTAAGACACGGGAAGAAATGTGTAAAGTTGCCTTTAAAAAATTCCAAGTGGTCATAAAATCTGCCTGGGCCTTGTATCACACAAAACCTTTCTGCCATGTCAGTATGCTGACAGGAGATCTTAATTTATCACATTATGTTGTAAATGTTACTTTGGCTCAGTTCTCTCCTAATAAGTGGATAGAAGTATGTGTTGCTTTGTCTCATGGTATTAGGAAAAGAAATAAAGTAAAAAGGAACTGACACGTGAGAGAGAAATATATGTAAAATGACATAAATGCGTGGAAATCTTTTAGAAGGGAGGTAAAGAAGAAAGAAGAAATTGTTTTTATAAGGAGATATTTCTGTGTAATAAAACAAGGGTATGTGGTAACAGTTAAGGAGTGGATTTTTCCAAAGTGGAAAAGGAAAATTGAGGGAGAAACCAGGAAGCATAAGAACCCTGCAGAATGTGTAAGCAGAAAAAGTTTGTGGAAGACAAAAATCAACAGTGGTATATGAATCATAATTAAAGGTTATTAAAACAGTTAAAGTCAAAATTAAGTATTCTGATAGAAAGCTAGAATTTACTTCTCTGATTAAAACAAATACATTACCTTAAGATACTGATTTACTCTTAGTAACATTTACAAAAATGGGTTTAAAAATAAGTTTGATCAAGCTGATTACCTAGTTTTCTGTTAAGTTGTAAAGATTTTTAACTGCTCAAGAAATGGAGTCACTAAATCAACATACATTGAAAAATGTCAAATGCTAACCTGTCTACAACATCCTAACTATGGCTGTTCTAGGTCCTGTCATCCATGATTTGGACCCTTTCCTAAAGAATTTGTGGTCCTGTTGACCGTGTTTCATATCCTTCTTGTAAAACATTGTTGCCAGTTGACTTTCTGAATATCTCTTAGTTGCTTAAAATCAAACACTAAATATCACTAAATCCTTGATATTTGTCACTTACTCCCTCTACAATGGAATCAGATCAGACCAACCAGGACAGATGTCACCCTGAGTGACTAGAAATAATCAAGACAGAATCAGCAAGGTCTTCAGAGAAAATTCTTCAGAGACAAGAATTTCGTTTGGGGTTTGGGGGCAGGGGAGTTGGTAGAGTTGAGACAAACTCACCTTTGGTATAATGATGCCTTTGATCTCAGTACTGGGGAGAGTGAAGCAGGAGGGTAATGAGTTTGAGACTCTTCTGGGCTACATGACAGGACCCTGTGTAGAAGCTAACAAGACTTGTGCCAAGCACTAAAACGAAGAGGGCCTAAAAAAATGGTTCTTACACAGGGCCACCCGAATCAACCTTGATGTTTTCTA
This sequence comes from Meriones unguiculatus, assembly GCF_030254825.1. NCBI lineage: Eukaryota > Metazoa > Chordata > Mammalia > Rodentia > Muridae > Meriones > Meriones unguiculatus. The sequence goes on from NC_083349.1 coordinate 9,579,731, forward strand.
ATACTTATCCCTATTTGTGTTCTGTCTATAGTATTTGTTCTAGAAATAAGCATGTTTCAGAAAAACTTCACATCAAGTCTCAACTACTTGCTGTTGCATAAGATGTGCTCTTATGTATATGTGCTGGAGAATTCCCATACCAGTAAAAAATAAAAAATAAAAAATAAACTATGCTGTCAATCAACCAGGTACATTTGAGGCACACTGTAAGCATATGATACAGGCCTTACAGGTGTTAGTGTTACAGTGGGGAATGGTAAGTGATAGGAGGGACGGATAAGGGTGCTTACATAATCTGTATTGAATAGACACACCTCTACTCCATGTTCTAAGCAAAACCCACACATACATGTTATTAGTACCTCAGTGTCTCCACAATGTTAAATGGTTTGTTTGTTCTGAGTTACCCCCGCCCCCCCCCCCCAGACCAGATGTCCCTGGAACATGAAAGCTTGCGCCAGCACAAACTAACTAGACTCTGTGGTGCAAGAAGAGGAGCGAGGCAAGACCAACACAGACATCCCAAGGCTCAGAGGGGTGGGGCTGAGCTCCAGGCTGACTGACTGTTTTTGCCCAGCTGCTTCCATTCCCTAGAATCTGCTAGCTATAGATGAGGAATCAGGCAGTTGTGGGTGTTAACCTGCTGCTGTGCTCAGACTGCTGGCTCCCTGAATAGAGTAACCTAAAGATTCACACCCTGTCTCTGACCGTTGGTCTCTGCTGCAGGGTGTGGCTGTCGTACCCTGCCCTCTACCTAGAGGCGGGGCTTCTCTCTAGAGGCCCTTCACTATGTAAGCCTTCCACTTCCCCTTTTGCCTTTTCTATCCCTTTCCTCCCTTCCTGCTCTTTTTCCCTTCCCTTTCCCCAGTGCGTTCTCCCCTTCCCGCTCCTTCACTGCTCACAATAAACCTGCATTTACATAATATAGTTTCGTCTTGCCATTAGCCCATTTCATTTTATTTAATCAATCACCAGGCACCTGTGACTCCGGGGACGTTGAGCCCCACAGGCTGGACGTCGTGGGCCCACTCCCTTCACCTCATAGTTCACCTGCTATGACCGAGTCATCTTCAAACCCCAGAGAAGCTGAGTACTCAGCCGAGCACGGTGGGGACTAACCACTTCTCTCCTCCCACCTCCCTCTCCACTGAGGCAACTTTGGATTCAGTAAGTGCCCTTTGCTCCAAGGTAATCTCACGTTTCAGAGACCTCTTTTCCTAGATTAACCCCGCCAAATCTACCAATTCCAGATTATTGATTTGAGACTCCACTTCAACAATCTTGGGATTCTGGCGAAGGCTGGGAAAATGGGTGCTTCTGGGTCAAAAATTGATCCCCAGACGCCTCTTGGGTGTCTGCGGAAAATTTCCAAACTATCTGTCCAGTTTCTTTGGAAAACGCGCTTTCACCCCTCCTCCTTTTCCACTTCCTGAGGCTGTGTCTGCACACTTGGCTCCAGGATCCCCTTACTCCATCCCTACACTCATGAAAGGGCTCAAAGGGTGGAGACAGGGGTAGGCGGCGTAGCTGAGGGCAGGGTGGTGTGGCACCGGAGATCCAGTTTTAAATTTCCAGCTGTGGTCCGCTTAAAGCACGTGGCTGATCGCCATGTTGGTTTTGGGGTAAAGAGGTGGAGCCATGGCTTTGTCTCCTCCTTTTAAGCTTTGCTGTTCAGTCTGTAATGATGCCGTGTGATAGGATCAGCAGGATGGCCAGTCTATGAACAGTATCTATGACTGAACGTTTTCCTTTGATACTAGTTCAGAAATACGTTTACAGTCGTGCTAAACAAAACAAAACAATCAAAAAACTAGTCTCTTGTTTTATGTTTTCACAGTTAAGCCTAGGATGGGTAACTATGCGATCCAAATTTGTTTGATTCAACTATATTTAATAGATCATGGTCCTCAAACCTGTTAGAAAATCTGTAGAATAGTACATTTAAGTGCTTAATATAAAACACTAAATATGACAGAGACCCCAGCTTCTAGCAGTGAACCCACAGCCTCCAGGAAGATTTGGGTACAACAACAGAATACTCCACCTGGATTCTATGATACCAGGCAAGACTGCCCCAACTGGCCCGCTGGCTGAACTGTGGAAAAACAGGGTACTCGGAGAGCTGACTGCCCCATTTTGCCTAGACAAACTAACATCAGTCATTCTCCCAAATTCTTCCTCCACAAAATTTCTCCTCTCAGATTTGCTGGGCCCAGCACCCCAAGACTGATGCTGCTATGCTGCTTTAGGACTTGTGCCCACAAGAGCCACTGATACCACAGGAGCCTAATGGGAAGGCCGTCTGGATAATGGGTAGGGCTCTGTCATATTAACCAATACATAGGCCGCTTGGATTGTGCTTCCTGAGGTAATTTATCCTTCTCAGGTCTCTGATGGGTTTAAAGATCAGTTTAACAGCAGAAACCAAGGCTTCACCCGCCCTCTCAAAAATGTACAATTTATGTAAGATCTGAGCTTCTGATAAAGTGGTTAAGGGTATGGGAAGGTATTTCAATGTTTTTGTGTTAAGACTGTTCAGAGCTTTAACATCAATCAGATTTTATATAGTCTCCCAAGTCAATTTGTCTCTTTTTGTAAACTTAAAAAGATTCTTGTAAGCTTCTGGAGATCCACTGGAATCCACAAGCCATGCCCCAGATAAGTACTGCCAATCAACAGCCTGTGTCCCAGCCTGCCTATTCCAGAGGGTGGAATTCCTCCCCTGGATTTGGGGTTCCTCTCCCCCAACTACCAAGACCATGGGCCTAAAAGTCTATGAGCCTAAAAGTTCCAAATGTACACCTAAGAAAAAATTTCTCTTTCTAAACTCTTTACCTTTATTTTCTGCCCCAACATATATATGTTCTGGCATTTTGTTTCCTCAAGAGCTGCATCCAGAGCTCAGGTGCTCTGACCTAAACCTCACAGACTGCATCAGCCGGACCTGCAGTTTCCTAGTCGCAGATGGTCTCACAGATCCTGGACAGCAACTAGAACACCCTGGTCTTAGAACTTGGCCAATATTCCAGCTTTTTGGCCCATGGCCCAAAATCAATTCTCCCAATGTCACCTGGAAGTAACCAGATAAGATTCTTTGCCCATTATTCATCTAGTATCAACAAAAGGCTGGGTTGTTAAAACTCCCTACCTGCTGCAGGGCGTGGTTGCCATACCCAGCCCTCCACCTAGGGACAGGGCTTCTCTCCCAGAGGCCCTTCACTGTATAATCCAGACATCTTGGTTCCATAGCCGACTTTTGGCCCTTTCTTTCCCTTCCCTCTCTCTCTCCCTTCTCTACCCCCTGCATGTGCTCCCCCTCTCCCCTTTCCTCGCTCACTGTCCCCAATCAACCTGCATTTATAGAATATGGCTTCATCTTGCCATTAACTCATTCCATTTTATTTAATCAATCAGTAACAAGCAGAGACTCTGATATTTTGGAAATAATTTCTTTTACACACCTGTGGCATGCCTACTGGGGCTAAAAGTAAGGGTGGAAGGGAAACAAACAAACAAACAAAAAATCCCATGTCCATAAGGACAGAGTCCTCTCCTGCTCCCTCCCTTACTGTATCGACTGACTGCAGAATGATGCTTGGTAGGCAGTAGAAGTCATTAACTCATTAAATGAACGAGTTGGTGAACCAGGGTTCTGCCTGATCAATGTCCCATTCGATTCCTGCTGTTTGGATATAGGAGGTTTCATGTAGAGTTTTTATGGCCATTAGTGCATCAGGGAGCTGAGAAGAGAGGCATTGGCCTTCCCAGTCCAAGTGTTGTCAGGATGGATTCAGAACATCCGCCATTCAGTCATCACTTGCATGGGGAGTGTCTCAGGTGCTCCTCTCACAGCTGTCTTTTGCTCTTGGGGAAATGGTGTCTCTGTCTCCTCTGATCTCAGTTTCACATTCACTTTCCGCTGGCAGAGTATGCCTCATCCCAAATGCTCTGTGCTGCTCACTTTTTACACCAACCGCTTCTTGAATAGCCTTCTTCCTCAGGAGTCCTTCAGGCCCCATCCAAGTGTATTGGAGAGTGCACGGGGTTAGCACCCCAGGAGCAGCCCTTGCCCAGCAGGCAAGAAACAAGGGCAACACTCCCACCTCCTGTTCTTTACCAAATGATTGCAAAGGGACTTCTGTTTTATAAATATATATATATATAATTAAATTTATTTATTTTTATTAATTACAGTTTATTCACTTTGTATCCCCCCATAAAGCCCTCCTTCCTCCCCTCCTGGTCCCATCCTCCCTCCCCCTTCTTCACGTATGCCCCTCCCCAAGTCCACTGATAGGGGAGGTCCTCCTCTCCTTCCTTCTGATCCTAGCCTATCAGATCTCATCAGGAATGGCTGCATTGTCATCTTCTGTGGCCTGGTAAGGCTGCTCTCCCCTCAGGGGGAGGTGATCAAAGAACAGGCCAATCAAATTATGTCAGAGGCAATCCCTCTTCCCATTACTATGTAATCCACTTGGACACTAAGCTGCCATGGGCTATATCTGTGCAGGGATTCTAGGTTATCTCCAGGCATGGTACTTGGTTGGAGTATGAGTCTCTAGGAAGACCCCTGTGTTCAAATTTTCTGGTTCTGTTGCTCTCCTTGTGGGGTTTCTGTCCTCTCCAGATCTTACTATTTCCCACTTCTTACATAAGATTCCCTGCACATTTGTGGTAGCACACACCAGTAGGATTTGCTGAAGGAGGCAGAGGCAGGAGGATCACGAGTTCGAGGCCAGCCTGGGCTACACGGGACTACTGTTCTTACAGATCCTCATGGTAGGAGTGACCACTGCTCATATCAGTAGCCTTATTGCCTTCGCCCACCACTGCTCCTTCTTCCTCAGTCTCAATTCAGTGACCATCACCCCCAAATAAATTCCCAGGACCCCAGTTCTTCTTGAGACTTGACTTTTGGGAAACTCCAAACCAACACACATTATTAAACTAAATAGTTCACTAAATACATTGCTTTCTGAATCTCCTCTGGAAGACTCAAGTATCAATTCTTTCACTAAACACTGGTTTCTTAGACTTTCTGCTTTCACCCATTGTCTTCTCACTAGGAGGCCAGATTACAGTAACACTCAGCAAGGTTGTTTTTTTTTTTTCCCACCAAAAAAAATCATATGACAAGAAACAAGAGTCTTAAGTATTCTGTAACGTGGTTATCTCAGGCCACAAGATTTCCTTTTTGGAAGAAGGTTCCAAAATGTTACATGTTATGAATAGTTGGGGTCCATTTCTGTGCAAAATCCCCCAGCTCTAAAGTGAATAACATTATCCTGATTCGCTTCTGCAAGATTCCAGTTGCACCGGTAGCACAGGGGTTTGCTCTCAACAGACACAGCCTGAGACAGACAATAGTTCTGAGGTAGACAATGCTGCAGGGGGAGAAAGACCTAGAGCTAGGACACTTGGAAGGAAGCCTCTCTTATAGAAGAAGCCATATGCTGTTATCTGAAGCTGTGAACCCCAAGCAAACATAGTCAGGAGCCAGAGTTTAGCTAATGCAATTTGTTTTCCTGCTCCACGCTAAAAGGGCTTGGGGCAGCACAGCCCCTCCTGTGCAGCCCTTACTGATAGAGTAGTCAATTAGCCACTACCATCTCCAACCATCTCCTCATTTGCACAGCAGGAGAGGAGGAATCGTGGAGAGGAACAAATAAAATGATGGTGGGCAAAGTGCTAAGTAAATGTAAAGGCTGCATTGCCCCAGCAGGCCTAAAATAAATGGGGATGAGTTTATCAAAGCAGAAAGGTCGCTCCTGGCTGCAGGCTTGTTCGCCACTAGCTGTGAGTGGGGAGAGACAAAGGGTAGACTCAAATCTATGCCCAGCCACAGGAGAGCAAGCTCCTCACCCAGGGCCTGTTTGAGCAAGGGTCTCACCCACCACTGTCACCTCTGTTCTGGAGGATTCGCAAAGGCAAAAAGAGGATGCGCAGCTGGGTCACAGAGCAGGCTGCAGGTGCTCAGGTATGAGAGGGTGCCTAGCATCCTTGGAGAATATTTGATTGCCTCTGATCGCTTCTAAATTCAAGGAAGTATTTTGTACAGCTCTTTGTGGGCAAGCAACTAGAAAAGAAAAGCAGCGTCCAGAAGCCGTTGAGTTTTCATTCTTTATAAATGCAGAATTGAGCAGGCCAGCGAGGTAGATTCTGGTTTTGTAGGCTGGGTACTCCCATGCAAATGTGTGAGGATGTGGCATTTAGTGCTGCAGCAAAGGCAGCGTGCTGGGACACTGAATGCTCTCTCCACACTACTTAACAATGCACACTACTTAACTTTGCCAGCCCAGGAACAGCATAGAATGAGACTGTGCAACGGACCTACAGGAGAGACAGAATATAAAAATCCCCAGTCATGAGTGACACAGTAAACATGAAGTTTCGATCACAGCTCAGCATTTTGGCTTCAGCTTTCAAATCCCTAAGGAGGATAAAATTAGAAAATGGGCTAGCCTGCTCCTGGTTCCAATGTTGCTTAGCACTTGGACATGCTGACCTTTGCGTCCCTGGGACACAGATGCTCTGCAGTAGGTACCATTGGATGTTCTACAACATTTAACATTAAACCATCAGCAACTGAAGTCAGGAACGGCTGATGTGTCCAGAGGAAGGCAGCTGGGAACTGATGAAGCAGCATTCTGATTCTCCAAGCTCTGTCATCCTTAAAGCTTGCTTCCCTTCTAAATTAGTCATCAAAGATGGCTGCAGAAGAGGCAGGCTCTGTGCCTCTGCTCCAAGCTGTCAGGTGAAGACAAAGGAGACACTCCTTTGCAAGCCTTCCTAGAACTGTCACCTATAGTTCCTAGAGATTAAACATGGCACCACCAGTACCCACAAGAATAGCTAGGAAATGCAGCCTTTTTTTTTTTTCTGTCCATATATGGTACAGGAAAAGAAAAACAAAACAAACAAACAAACAAACAAACAAAAGGCTTTTCCTACCGCCTCTCAACACTCAAAACAGAAGATTTCTGTGACCAGATGTGTGGGAATTTTAAAAAATTGAATTATATGTGTATGTGTGTGGGTACTTGTATATAAGTGCGGGGCCACCCCGTATGCCATAGGTGATGGCTCTTTCTGGAGCTGAAGGTGCAGATGTCTGTAAGGAGCCTGATGTGAGTACTGAGAATCAAACTCCAGAGCTGCCCAAAACAGCAGTGTGCGCTCTTAACCTCTGAGCCATCTCTCTGGCCCCAGATATAATTTTTAAAATCTATGTATGTATATGAATGTTCACATGTACGTGTGTGCATATGCACATGTGTCTGGTCTGTGTGTGAGAGAGAGAGAGAGAGAAAAAGAGAATGCCACATATGTGCAGGTGCCTGTGGAGGCCAGAAGAAGGTATCAAATCCCCTGACACTGTAGCTCCAGGCAGCGATGAGCTACTGACTTGGGTTCTGGGCTCTGGACTTGGGTCCTCTGGAAAAGCTACTGAACCATTTCTCCAGCCTCTCCCTCCCCACAATCAAAGAAATTCCATGATACTAGTTGGGCATTTGTGATGGCTAATCTTGGTGCTCGACTTGAATACGTCCGGATTCAGTTAAAACCCAAGCCTGTGAGGGATTTTCTTAATCCAATTATTTAAAGTAGGAAGAACCACAGTAAATCTGGACCACACCTCCTACTGGCAGCCCCCACAAAAAGACATGGAAGAAGGAAACTTTGCCTTTGGCCTGCTTGTCCTCACTCTCACTGACAAGTTTGTCTACACTGTTGCTGTGGGATTCTGACATAAACTAAAACCCAGCAACTCTGTAGGAATCCTTCTAGACTCCAGCACCAGACTGGGATTGCATAAACATCCAATCTCAGTCTGAACAACTGCTGGACCCTCAGTGTTTCCATTGTGAGACATACATTGTGGACTACATGAAATAATAAATTCCCTTTTAAATCAGTTCTGTTCCTTTAGAGAGCTTTGACTAATACAGCATCCCAAAGTCAGGGTCCCCCTCAGAACTGAAGAGGCAGAGCTTGCTGTGGGAATGAGAACTCACCTTTACACAGACTTCTGTTGGTCCCTCTATCAACTGAACAAATGCAAGGATTCTGGTCCTCCTGGGAAGGATAACCAATCTGCTGTAAGGACCTGTGGCAGTTTGTGAATAGCAACTATGACTGTAGCATTGGAACTATTAACTATCTGCAAGAGCGCAGACATACCTCTGGGCGCCTGCACCCCAAGAGCACCATTGCCTTTTATTGCTTACTTGTTTTTGTGGCTGAGGATTGAACACAGGGGCCTGGTGCATGCTAGGCAAGAACTTTACCTCCGAGCCCCTCCCCCAGACCTCTTCATTCTGTACTGAATGTTTCCCTGAAGTCAGAGGTTATTAAGAAATTTCTTTTTAAAACTCCCTTAAATTTGAGAAGCTAGATTCTGATTGGTGTATAGGCACATACTTCTAGAGATTAAATTTTCATGGAAAGAACAGCCTTAACTTTTGAACATGTTGGCTAATTTACAAGTGTTTTAGGAGTGCATATAATTAAGGTAAGTCTTCAGCAAATGAGACTGGTTTAATCATTGGGATTTAATAAAAACAGTCACATCTTCTCTAATTAATGCTATAAATAACATGAGCTATGTTTTATTCTACTGTATGTGCTTTCTCTAAACTTGGTCAGGCTTACTCATTATATAAGATAATGTTATTCATAGTAAATGTTGAAGGTTGTAAAAAATACATAAATTTGTGTTTAAGCAAATTGAATCATTATTCCAAGAAACTCTATATTCCAACAATAATTACGACTTTTAGTATGTTGGATTAAACATTATTTCCAAGATCTTTGATTTAAATCCTTGGGTTGATATTAAATTGCCTTATGCACTAGATGATGGGTATCTGTGCCCCAGTGACTTGCTTGTTCCTGTGATAAAATTAAAAGGGGAAAGGTTGATTCCAGGCAACAGTCCCTTATCAGGACAAGTCAGGGCGGCAGGAGCTCGAAGCAGCCAGTCACATCACGTCCACAATCAGTCGGGAGATGGAGGAATAAATGAATGCAAGTGCCTGCTGGCCTCCCTTTCTCCATTTTATATGTCCCAGTGTTCCCTACCCAGGGAACAAATGGTCCTACCCACAGTTAGCAAGCATCTTCCCATATCAATTACTGAAATCAGGCTAACTCTCGACAGACATGGCCAGAAGCACATCTCCAGGTAGTTCTAGATGCTATCAAGTAGAAACACTAACCATTAAGGAGGGCTCTCCTTAGTACAAAGGGAAATGTTGACAGTTACACAGGGTTTTGAATTTGTAGGTATTTGCTTCCAATTTTATATGCTTTGTGTGTTATTAATGAGTGTATGATTTTGCCTCTGTGAGGTGGTCCATAAGGGAGAAAGGAATACACCTTTAGCCAGTGGCTAAGTAAAAAGCCACTTCTTAGAGAAGTGGCTGGTATGTCACAGAAAGCTCACCGGGAGCTGTCATGAGGTTCACTCTATGAAAGGGAAGCTCTACTTCGCTTAACATATAACCAAAGCCCAATAGGGTGCCAAACGCTTGTGATCTCTCAGTGGTTCAGGAGTCAAGAGTTAGCAAGATCAGGAGTTCCGAGGCTAGACTGGACAACTTATGAGGGCCTATCTCAAAATAAAGTTAAAAATGGCTGGGAGATAGCTCAGTGATAGAATACTTGCCAGCATGCATGAGACACTGGGTTCAATCCCCAACACTTCAAAAAAGTGTGTGTGTGTCTGTGTAGTTGCTGGTCACATCGCCTCTGTCATCAAGAAATGGAGGACAGGATCTAGGCTACAAAACCCCAAGGCCCACCCCCAGCAGCTCCTCAGACTTTCAGAACAGAACCACCTGCAGCAACCAAATGTTCAAACACCCAAACCTGTTGGAGACATTTCACAATCAAACTACAACTCTGTGTTTGAGGCTCCGACCACACAAAAGCAATAGCAGTGGAGAAACACAGCATTGCATGTGCTTCTGCTTTTCAGGTAAAACAGGAGTTTCCTCCCAAAGCAACATTTCTCAATTTTCTTTTCTTTCTTCTGTTCTTCGAGACAGGATTTCTCTGTGTAGCCCTAGTTGTCCTGGAACTTGCTCTGTGGACCAGGCTGGCCTCAAACTCAGAGATCTGCCTGCGTCTGCCTCCCGTGCTCCACCACTACCACCTGGTTTGACATTTCTCAGTGTTTAAAAACATTTAAGATCCTGGAGGCCGGAGGGGTCAATGATTAAGAGCACTTGCTGCTCTTACAGAGGATCCAGGTTCAGTTCCCAGAACCAACATGTGTCTCACAACGAGCTGCAACCCCAGTTCCAGGGAATCTGATGCCCTCTTCTGACCTCCTTTCACATCAGGCACACATGTGGTACACGTACATACATCTAGGCAAAACATACGTGTAAAGTAAATGGAAAAAAAAACCTTCAAAAATGATTTTTTTTTAAAAAGATACCCCTCAACTTAAAATTCACAGAGGATCTCAATGAGCTTTTGTTTTCTGGGAGCACACACACACACACACACACACAAGGTTATAACTATTCATGTTTCCATCTTGGACACTGAAAAAGAAGATTTCATTTTAAACACCCGTGAGCAGATACTTTGTGAGCAGAGCAACAGTGAACACTCCATGTGGCAATGGTATCTTACTACTGGTTTTAAATCAGCCCTGGCCCTGCCGACCCCTGACACCTGCCTGCAAGGGACATGCCGGCTTCTCCAGACCACAATGGAGGACCAGATTACACAGTGAACTGTTTGTCTTGGATTTTTCCCTCCTGGTTCCAGGGTCTCTCCCGAACCCTCCTGCTTGGTGTGACTCTGTGTGGTTGCTTGCACAGGCACAGGAAGACTGTTCTTGGCTTTACTAAGGAACCATTGTTAAAATGGTTATGCAGCATGGCCTTGCTCGGAATGCATGATCGGGTATGACCCTTGCATTGGACAGGGTTCTCTAGAGGAGCGGGACCGATGTATACATAAAAGAAGGATTCCCGATGTGCTTGCATGATAGAGCCCACATGCTCCGTCAATGGGTGTCTGTACAGTGGAGAAGCTGAGATCCTGGTGGCAAGTCAGGATCTAAGCTGGATGCCTCATTAGGCCTGGTCTGGTGCTGCGGGCCTGGAGGACTCACGGATTGTGGCTGATTACCAGTCTATTTTGGAAAGCCAAAAAAAAAAAAAAAAAAAAAAAAAAAAGCTGGAGTCTGGGGTCAACAGGGGACAGCAGCAGACCTGTTTGTGACATGTTCACCCTGCTGAACTACAAAGATAACCCAGAACCTTAAAGGCTTTGTAGCACTGTCCACATCTCTGGTGCTGTAAGCCTTTCTGTGGTGGGTTTAGTCACAGCCTCCAGCTACCAATGGACGTTGGAAGTCAAATTTCAATTAATGGACCTATAAAACACTAAAGAGCTGGCTCCAAAGTACAACAACTGTGCAGAGGTTAGTGGCCACCGCATTCAACGGCACACAGAATAAGCTATTTCCACCAGCCCAGAAAATTCTATTGGACAACACAGGCTTACAGTAGAAGTTAACTATGTCCCGACCTGAGAGCCGTATCCAGCTACCCGCCTGTTTGGGTAGTTTTCTGAACCCCAGCTGTGCCCGCCCTTGTGTGTGACCACTGACTGACCTGAGCTATCTCAGCATGAACGGTTACCGTTTGTTAACCAGCAGACACCGACAGTCTGATCTCTATCAGGAGAGCTCGCTGCCTCGACCCCGTGCTGACTGTCAGAATGCGGATGAGGATATTTGTGTAAGGACATTCATTGGAATCTCCAGTGTGTCCACGCGTGTGTCTCTTCCGGGAGGAGGCAGAGGATGCACAGCTGTCAGCAACTGGAACTCAGATTCACAGAGGCTTGAACAGGCACCTCCTCCAAGGGGGCCAAACTCAGAAAGAATGGTGTGTGGTAACCAATCTGGCAGAAATGAAGAGATTCTAAAGACATCTGTGCCCCTCCCTTTGGCTGTCAGACTAAGGAAACAATGGTCCCCAAGAGATTTTCCCAGGAATCTCTTATTAGGGGGTGAATCAGACAAGGAACTTCTCCCAGGAAGAGATTTCAGACAGTTCTGACCTCGATACAGGACTGACTGGAGCAGAGATAATGAATCAATGGTAGGTGGGGCCCAGGACTCTGTGCCTGCCTCTTACCCTCTATTTAAACCGACCCAGAGAAGGCTTTTTGAGGAGGGTCACAGAATTCTTTATTCGTTCTTCTCCCCGGCACAGCCACATTGAATACTTCTTTCTCGCTTTGCTTCTCACCATTATCTGTCTTTTCATCTGGCGCATTAAGGAGAAGTGGCAGAACTCAGATGGTTGGGGCTGAAAGAGCTCAGAATCTGACCCTAATGACTATAGTCACAGAGGACTGGGTGCTGCTTATCTACCTGAAAAAACACACACACACACACACATGAGAAAGTCTTATGTTCGCTTTATTTTATTTTTCATTCTCCCCAGGTCAAGGAGGCAGCAGGATGAACAGAGACGAGACACACTGTTCTCTCACACAGTGCTTCAGCAACCTCTCCCAAACCGACATGCCCCAGGTAATTCTAAGATTGCTCTCTTTTTTTTCATCACATGATGCTTGATTGGAAAGATGTGGCCTTCTATATGTTCCTCATAACTCCCCTCCTGGTAGGGACAACCTGGCGCCCTCATCCCGGAGCACAGAGAAACACTGGGTTTGCCTCCTTCAAGCTCTTTCCTGTGATGCCCAAGGCTGACTGCTCTGGCCACCTTAGCATGCCTGGCTCTCTCCACCACAGGACTAATAGAGTAGCAAAGGGTTTAGGAGCTCTCTGGGGACCCAGTTTACCAATACCCTCAAGGTCTGCTGCCCAGCAATCACCCTTGGATGCTCTCCACTTCTATCCACTCTCAGGAAGACATGCTTTGTTGGAAAAGGGAACAGAGCTGACTCAGGACTCAGTGATGCTCACTTGGAAATAAATGCCTCTATTGTCAATAGAAAGCAGAGTGTGTATATAGCAGTTTGGATTGTCCCCTGGGGCCAGAGGGGATAGATTTTTCTTAGGCTGCATGAGAGCATCTCAAATGATAACATCCAGGACAAAGGGTTCCCTGGGTGCTGCAATGTCAACTGTGGATTTGTGAATGCACTGGCGAACTTGAATGTCACGCAAACAGGGGAAGCCCCGATTTCCCTCCCTGGACAGCCAGTGGGCAAGCACCTTTTCCAGATTCCCAGACTGACTCACTGAATTCCCTCACTGCCACCAGTCTTTCTCTGCTGCTCTGTCCAAGGTATTTGTATAAATGAGAACAAAGGAAAGAAAACACCCTTAGCCGCCAGCCCTCCCCCAACTTTGGGACCAGCCAAGTCATGCAGGCATGTTCCTGGGTGTCTCTTGAATTACAGACAAAATAACAGTGAGTTCCTGCTACAAAATTACTACTGGAGTGGATTTCATTTGCACAGTCTGGGGTATGTCTCAAGCATCCCAGAGAGGGTCACCCACGCTGCCGCCTTTTCCGTCCCCACAGCTTCAGACGCCTGGCTGGTAGGTTGACGGGCTGCTTCCCAAATGTCTCCATGATTTCTCTTATCCTAGCCAGGTTGGTCTTGCTGAGCGTGAAGTCACATCGGGTGGCGCCCATGTCGTAGCCAACCATGCAGTTCTTGGTGGAGGTGATAAAGCCTTCTGCCTTGGCTGTGACCACATACTCGCCAGGGTTCAGTAGGCGCCAGTAATCCCCGTCACTAGCTGGAAAAAGGAAGCAGGAGACCTCAGAACAGGTCCTTTCTAACATAAGTATTCCCAGCCCTAGTGTATGACCAGCCCAGCAGAGAGGGCCCTAAGCTCCCAGGATCAAGTGCTTACAGCACTCTGGAAGCCAAGATGGTTTTCTCTTTGGCAGCTGTTTTAATGTTTCAACAGGACCGGGCTTAGGGTCTAGACTCCCCAGACTGCATGAGCCAAGTTGGAGACGAGATCTCCAGAAGTCTTGCCTATGTGACAATACAGGCCATTCATTATAAATGTGAACTCACAAACATTATGCCCTGGCCACAAAATGGTATCTTGCAAAGTCAGCAGCTCATAGCTTCCTGGCTTCCTTCTGCATAGCTAGGAATAAAAAAGAATGCATCATTTCTAAAAGTGGAAGGGTCTTGGCTTCTAAAAAGTTCACGAACAGACTGCTGCCCAGGAGATGGCTCTGGTGTCCATACACTACCCCAGCCCTCATTCTATGGAGTTGGGCAGAGAAACTTGGGAGCTGCAGGGGAAGTTATATAGGAGACTCAAGGCAGGGAAAGACCCATGAAAACTCTCACGCTGCAGGCAGGGCTGAGGAGGAACCCTGATACCCAGTTTCTGCACAGGTACCTTACCCAGTGGGTTCTTTCCTTAGCTGCAGGAGGGTCAGAACAGCCTTAGGCAATGGACTCTGGGGCTTTACTAATTCTCCACTGAGGCTTTTTCATGCAGGCCTGAGTGCTGGCTTCCTGCCTACTCATTTCCTTTCAGCCACTCTACTCACCTGGCCACACTCAAAGAAGCAATGCTGAGATTCAATTATGAGTGGACTGTAGTATAAGACATGCGCTAAAGGATGTCATGTCTTCACACGGAGCTATGAGGAGAGCAAGGGAGCCACTCCCACTCTCAGAGACACCATCTTGTGGAAGGAAAGTTGAGAGGGTGAAAGGACACGTGAAGGGCACTGCTTGCTCAGCATGGCTCAAGGAACTCTGGGTTGCAGAGATCCTTAAAAGGAGAATTACATACCAGCCAGACTGGCCAGCATTATACCCAGGACTGACCACTTTGTGTGTGTGTGTGTGTGTGTGCGCGCGCCCCTGTCTCTTATTCCTGAGCATTAGGATCATAGGAGATTCTGCTAAACTAACCCAGTATTTACATGGGTGCTGAGGATTTGAACTCTGGTCCTCATGCTTGTACAGCAAGTGCTTTATCCACCAAACCACCTTTGCCCTTTTTCTTGACTCTAAGTAGATGCTTTGTGATGCTGTTTTCTCCCTTTGGCATTCTACCTTTGCTCTTCTAAGGGCTAGCCTGTATTCATGCTTTACTGAGGGACCTACTTTGCCTTTTTTTTTGCTTGTCTCTGTAACTCCCTGTTGCATTTCTTTTTTGGCACTGGTTGTCATCTATAGTATTGTTATTCTCCCTAACAATTAAGTGTAGATCTCTTCCACCAGGAATCATACTCAGTGGTCAGAGACATCCTTGCTGTTTGTGGCAGTAGTTCTTGGCACACCGTCAGTGCCCAGTAAACCAAGCTAAAAAGAAGAAGAAAATGATAGGGACCATGTTCACTTCACAGAGTCAGAACGGCAGATGTTGGTTCTGTAATCTAGAAGTTTCTGCTTCTTAAACCTGAATCCACCTGGCTTTCTCTCTGCTTGGCTGCTCTCTCAGAAGATCATGGGCAATGCTTTTCCACCTTATACCTGGGGTTCTTGTTATTTCTGCTTCTTGCCTGATGAAGTTTATCCTAGAATTATACACTGGAGGACAAAGAGGAAGCCGCATATTGAGTCCTGTCCCACTGAACAACTGAGCTAGCGTTCTGAAGTAAACACCCCATGAAACCGCCATGCAAGGTTAACACTGTGGACGCTGCTTGTAACTTACATTTAGAATGGGGCACCCCAAGCCCAGTAAGTTTCATCCATTTGCAGTTCAAATTGCTGTCTTCAAAGCAATGGACAGCATATAAAATTCTAACCCAGGCGTGCTTCTTAAAATTCTCTTTCTAGCTCCCTTTCTGGGATTCTGTTTAATGCCTCTGTTTACACTATACAAATTTCTCCTGAAATGAAACTTGTCAAATCATATAAGCCTCATACAAAAATCAAAGCAAGTTCAGCACTTCTGGTGAGCGTGGAGGATGCTCGTAAGGAGCCCTGTGTGGAACATGGGAGGCATCCGCCCAGAGCATGTGCTGGGGAATTATTTATAGGAGGAAGTTGAGGGGGTGAGCTGTATTTCCCATTAGCTCATCCAAACTGCCTGCTTGATTACAGGGCTTGAAAGTCAGAGCCCATTAGGCAAAGCATTCTCATCTAGGCTTACAGGGCCCCAGGGCCTTTTTACCTCCCACTGTGCAGAGCCCCTGTGTTTCCCTACATTGCCTTCCAGGCACTAAGTAGTGTAAGGAATGGTGAAGGCTGCTTTAAGAAGTACTCTTTGAAAGGAGCATTTAAGCAATAGTTAGCACACAGATTCTACATAGAACTAGAACAAATGGTTCCCTCAGTCATTCATAGAAATTACTAGCACCCTGCATGGTCGCTGGCAAATTATGAAGACTTGGTCCATGTCTATTGAACTGATGAATTGATGAATGAATGAATGAATGAATGAATGAATGAATGAATACCAGGTATAAATTTCCATTCAATACTGAGTGAAGTCTTATGGACAATGGCTGTAGTATCTAGGGCAAGTGGCAGAAATTCTACAAAGCGAAACACTCTATAACTAAGGGGAAAGAGCAATGATGGCGCACAACAGCCCCTCACTTCCAAGAAGCTTTCATTGCCACTGGAGTTTTGGTAGTTGCCCCAAACTGTCCCAGGGAAGGTGCAAGGAGAGCCAACCAGCCAGGCAGGAAAAAAAAGAAACCAGTGTCAGGGGTCTCTTGGGAATCTGAGGGAGGAGATGCTGATTCGGTTCTGAATAAGAAACTTCTGTCTGCGTTCCCCGCAATAACCAGCTGGGCCACTGGCACGCCAGTGGCTAAGTTTCCTAAACTCTAATCACAACTGAAAAGCAAGCAACACACTGCAGGGAGCAGGTAGTTCTCACTGAGGCAGTGACTACACGTTCGCCAATACCTGTCCGGATGTCATGGTCAACACCCTCCACGGAGATGATGGCACTCGGAATACCCTTTCCGTGTAAATCTCTCACTAGGCCTTTGATGCCTCGATGAACCTGTGGCAAACATGACACACGGTGACTCACCAGCCAGCTCTGTACTCCAACAGCACAAGGAAGCAAGCAGTGGGGGTCACATCAGGCCTCAGGCCTCCCCAAGAGCGTTCAAAGCACCACATCAGGCTCAGTATGCACCTGGCTCTGCATGGACGTGGTGGAAGGTTTTGTGGCCCGTGATTCAGAAATTTCCTCGTCGGAATTAAAATCTTCCAGGTGAAAACATTAAGTTCTGAGAATTTCATTAAAATACACACGCTAGGCTAGGGACGTGGTGCCGAGATAGAATGCCTGTCTAGCATGCATGAGACCTGGGTCCTCTCCCTGGGACTGAAAAAATAAGACATAACTTCTCTGGAAACTAGAATTTAATCTTTATTATTTTTACTCTTAATTTTCTTCAATTTTATTTTGAGACAGGGTCTCATTATATAGCCCTGGTTGTCCTGGAATTTGCTGTAGAGATAGGGCTGGCCTTGAACTCAAGACATCCTTCTACTTCTGCCTCCCAAGTGCTGGGATTAAAGGCTTGCACCACCTGCTGCAAGTGTAATGTAGCTTTTACCAGGCATGCTTATTTGGACTTTCCTGGTTTCCATGGACTTGGTAACATAGGAGCTACAGACAAGGAAACCAAAGGCCATCAAAAAATGGGCATTTTTTTTAATAGAATGCATCTACTAACTAACCATGTCACACAACACACAGCAGCCTGTACCTCAGCCTCCCTCTCTGTAGGATAATGTGATAATCTATGATGGCTCAGCAACCTCTCAGTGATAGTCTGGACCTGTTATCCACAATGGCAAATATCCAACTCAGACCACAGCTTCAAAGCTGCTCTTCCTACAGTAAAGGCTTTTCCTCCTTTCCCTATGCAAAGGAAAGATGAGCCTTTCCCGTGAGGTTCCAGGAAGGAGGTTCCAAACTAGCAAAAGGTGTACTCACAGCTTTCTGAGAGGAAGAACTGGCTCCTACCCTCTGTGCCAGGCATCCTACCCTTGCAGGGTAGATCCAGATGCCAACCACAGAGGTATAGTCACAGCACAAGAATCAGGTGTGGGCCACAAGTACCACCTGCCTCTCCCATGATGGTGATTTTCGCACCCACAACCCGTTTCTTAGCTAGTTCCTCTCCTCCCAGCCACACGTGCAGCATACCTGTTCCATGAACACAATCAGAGACTCCCGGTTATTCTCCCATTCCTCGGGCAGCTCACTCTCGTGCGGGTACTTATCACAGCCCACGTAGATGGACAGCTCAAAGCAGTTTGTGTGGAGGTAGCTGAAATCGTTCAGACCTGCCGAGCCAACCAGACGTTTTGACTGATTTATGCTTCAAGTGGCAAGGGGAGATGGCAAGAATGTTCCAGAACAGTTACAGGTCTTCAACTGAAGAGGAGAGCAACAAGAACCTACTATAGATAAACAGAGGAAACCAAATGTCCCTGGAAAGCCACCATTACTAACCACGAGGGATTAAGGGTTTAAGTCACTGTGTCTGGCACCTGTGAGGGTCTCAGATGAGAGTTTGAGTAGTTCCCTGTTTCAGTTCATTAAGATAGCTAACCTCCATCCTGTCTGTGTGGTCCTCTCGGTGTCTCGTTCTTCACCTGCCTCTTCCGGATGTGTCCCTAAGCTGTGTCCTTCAGGTCACTGCTTTGTCCCCACAAGCTCCACTACAGCTCAGGCTCACAAATGACACAAGTGAGGCCATGATCAATAAGACTCTGATACAGGATGTGTGTGTCTACAAAGGGCCATGGTCTAGGTTGAAGCCTGGACCATGTGTGGTTGTTGGGCAGCCGCCTGGGTATCATTTACACCCAGTGAGCCCCTTCTGCTGTGCAGACAGGAAGCAGCCAGCCTGGAGTATGGCTGTCCTCATATGAGCTTCCCTGGGCTGCTGTTACAAATGACCACATCCTGGCTTAGAGCCGACACCCATCCCCATGTGCTGAGAATCCGGAAGTCCTCCCTCAGGAGCCTTACACCACCCTCTCTGCCTGCCTGGCTTCTGCTTGCCTACACATTTCTTATATCAATCACTTGACTCTGCCCAGTTTTCTGTGTTTGCTTTTTCTTCTTGGGTTCATTTAAGTACACATCTCATTGATGCAGGGCAAACTCCGTGACAGAGAAGGAACATCTTCCAGGCCCTTAATTACATCCTCAAAGACTTTCTTCCCAGTAAAATAACAATTACAGGTGCAAAGAAGTGACAAACAGACATGCTGCTTTGGGGTCCTGCTCAAGCCACCATATCCCCCAGTATTTGTGAAAGGAATAAATTATTATGATGATGGTCACATGGCATAAAGTAGCCCAACTCTTGGGGAGTGTGGGGTCCTGGGGATTGGACCCAAGGCATTACTCATGCTCAGCACTGAGTACCTCTCTACTCCTAAGCTCTCCCCTTCCTCGCCCTTCGAAGCATTTCCACCTCTGAACAGGATGTCCAGCAAGCTGTGCTCTTCATCAGTAGGAAAAAACACATTTCTATGAGGGAGAAGATCCTCTAAGGAGCCCTCCCTACTCTTTGGGGGTCAGTAGAAGGTGGAAGCTGAAGACACAAGGCTCTGTGTGGACAGAGGAAAGTGTTCTCTGAGGGCTTCCCTAGTTCAGAGAAAGGCCACATACAGCCTTTCTCCCTTCCTGCCCTTGCTTTAAGGCCAGACTTTGGAGTGTCAACCCACTGTCCCATTCTGAAAACAATACCAAACCTTTAGCAGCTTAATTTTCTCCACTTGATTCCAGACTCTAGACACTTGAATTTCAGCAACTATGACCCCTCAGGATAAAGCAAGGAAGTGTAAAGCAAGAACTAAAGGGGCATGATGTATTCAGGGAACCATTTAGCAGGCCAACTCCGGTTTGATTCATCTGTGAACCTACAGTGAGACACTGAGGGCATGTGGGGGGACTGTGGCAACAGAGCCATTACTTAGCCCAGGACTTGACTCTTAGGAGGGATGGGACTCTTGTTAAGCAAAAAGGTGTCATTAGCCTAGCATTCATAGGCCCTGCTAGTACTGAAATAATGTGATAATTAAAATTGCTTTTTTCCCCCATTTCTTTCATTTTTTTTCTTCCTTCCTTTCTTTTTTCCAAGAAGCATCTTTGAAGCACTGCAAACTTAAGACATGCTGGCAAAACCATGAGAAACTTCAGCTTGGAACAGCTAGGGGCTGCCTGCCTCTGTTGCTGACACCCTGCTCTTCAAGTGAGGCCTTGCTCACAGTGTTCCACACAGAAGGCTTCAATCTTTGGGAAAGGTGACTTCCTGTCTGAAGCGCCTGCTACATGGCCTGGTAGTTCTCCCAAACCTTCAGTCTTGGCAAGAGACCTACTTCCTTTGCAACCCTCTCTGTGCCCGAAACCATTCCTACTGCCCACAGCGCCTGCCCTGCTTGTGACTGACAGTTCAGATCTGCAGCCAAGAAGAGAGAACCCCAAGTCACTTTGGAGTTCAAAAGCACAGGCTGCCCGTGTGAGACACTTTGAAATGTGCCAAGCCTGGCTCATAACTGCCCCCCCCCACTGCTGCCTGCAGGGCAGGATAATGAGTGAGAAAGAACAGAGAAGAGAGACTGAGGGGAGGGGAAGAGATTCGAAATCAGATTTCATTAATCTACAAAGAAGGGAATCTTCAGAGTACATCACAGAAGAATGATAGAAAAGACTCAAGCCACCATGTGGCTTTGCCACCGAGTCCCTGAAATAAGGGCGGGCAGAATTGGGAGAGTGAAAACCCCCAGTATTGCCTGTATCAGTATGCAGCAGCCTGCTTTCCATGATGTCATTACCATCCCAATACTGTCAAACTCAAGAATATCTGCTTGCAATTTAGTCACAGCAGCCAGATAGATAGATAGGTAGGTAGGTAGATAGATAGATAGATAGATAGATAGATAGATAGATAGATAGATAGACCAGAGATTCCTGTAGGTATGTCTTTATGTCTAAATTGGAATTTAAAACCTTTTAAACCAATACAATAGTAAATGTGCCTGAAAAATTCAAACCAGTGTTTATTTTGAACCTTATATACTGCAAAGTCACTGAAAAAAGTAGAGGAAATATCTCCACTTGGATTGTTGTCAAGAAAAAAAAAACTGGCATCCTTTCTGATATCTTTTAAAGTGAGTATTGGAACAAGTGTATTTCTATTCTTTTCTTTTTCAAGAGAGGAACATACCTGAAAATTATATGGAGGCTGAGTTTATAGTAAAGTAAAATACTATAGAAATTAATTAGTGTGGTGGAATGGAGAAAAGGATAGGCTCATGAAGTCACAGGGCCTGCTAGTTCCTTTGAAGCTGCTGTGGTAAAATATTCTGACAAAAAGAAACTGGGAGGCTATTATCTGACTTACAATTCACAGTCCAACATAGCAGGGAGCTGGGTGTAACGAGTCATCTCCACAGTCAAGAGCACTGAGAAGTAAATACACATGCATACCTGCTTGCTTTGCTCTGCTCAGCTCAAGTTCTCCACTTTTATTTAGTTCGGAGGCATCTACCTAGGGTATGGTGCTGCCCACAGTGGGCTGGGTCTTTCTCACATCAATTACCAACCCATCCCCAAACACACCCGATAGATATAGACAATCCCCCACAGTAACCTGAGGCATTGCTCTCCTCCCAGGTGATTCGAAGTTGTCTCAAGTTGACAATTAAAGCTATTTCACACGTATTTCGTGGTGAGCGTTGGTGATGGAACCTTAGGCTGAGTGTTTCTGACCAGCCAGGCATGAATTACATCCATATACACTATCTGTGTGATCCTACCGTAGCCTAGAGGGAAACATCACCACCACATTTTCATGCCCAATTTTCTAATAGAAAAGGGTAGGAATTGAGAGAAAAAATTATCCAGGGTGATAAATTATCTGAATGATAAAGTCAAATTTTAACTATTAGACATGAAAGACTTTTCAACTGCATTATTGTCTTAACAGTGCTCACATTATCAAGGGAAGAAGTGATATGCATTATGCTGGGACCTTTGACCCTTGAAGATGACCTTAGAGAACACACTATTTTCATCCCTTGCAAATCTTGACACGTGGACCATGAGGCCCTCTAGTTTCTGCCAGGTGATTTAGAGGTCTCTCGAAGAAGCCTCTTCAGCCCTGTGTGGAGGCTGTAGACAGCCAGCTCTGACATATGGCACTGGTGACACTGGGTAGCTAGCTAATGGGCAGCAGATGTATGTAATTGTTTCCATCGCATGGAGACCTCAGGACACAGCAACTCGATCACACCGGGGCCAGGATTCAGGCTCTCAGTCTCAGACGTTCCCCGAGCTCCCAGTGGCTCTAAGCAAGGAGCCCTAGCTTTGCCGCCGGTGTGCCCTGTGACCTTCTCCCCTCTGTAGCCCCGTGAACTCTGAGTGTCTCCATGGCTAAGGGCAAGATCTGACAAATTCCAGCTCTCCCAGTTCCTTGATAGGGCAGAGTTTCAGCCATCTCCAGGCTTTCTCATTCATAGAAATGAGTATGCCCCACCCACCTCTGAGAACACAGTAAAGGTGTTAAGGGTTAGCCTTTGGGAAGTGCTGACTGCCGATACACTGGAAGCCACCGATGACCATCATACTGAGCATACTGATAAGAAGGAACGTGATGGCCTATCTTAGTCAGCTTTACTACACCTGGAGGCACTTCAAATCCAAACAACTGAGCACACCTGTGAGGGAGTTTCTTAACTGGATCATTTAAGGTGAAAAGGCTTACTTAAAGCTGAGCCACACTTTCTGATGGAAGCACACACAAAAAGTCATGGAAGAAGGAAACTTGCTTTTTGCCTGTTGGCCCTCACTCTCACCAGCAAGTGCACCTGTCCTGTTGCTGATGCATTCCTGCTGGCATTAGAACCTACTTCTTTAGGATCCCAGCATAGACTGAAGACCAGAAGCTCTCTGAGAATTCCCCAAGACCCCAGCACCAGATTGGGACAGAATAACTATCAATTTCTTGGCCTTTCTGTCGGGAGAAAGAGCTACTCAGACTATAGCCTCTAAGCCACATATATGTGTGTGTGTATGGACATATCATATATATGTTATTTTATATACTGTATATAATATATTATATATAATATATAATGTACAAAATTATAAGTTATATAGTGTATATTAATATACATGAAAGTACATTGTAATGTATATTATATATTATATATAGTCATCCTATGAGCTCTGTTCTCTTAGAGAACCCTGACTAATGGGCAGAAGGCATATGGAGGAGAGGCCAGGGGGTCAACTCTGGACCAACATCTATGATTGTTAAAATTGCCAACTTGACAGGACCTACAGTCACCTAACAGACACACCCTGCAGTACGTCAGGGAGTGATTATCTAGACTCGGTTAACTAAGGTGAGAGGCCTTCACTGTGGATTCCACTGTGTCACAGGCTGGATTACTGGACTGAACGAGAAGGAGAAAGCTAACGGAATATCAGTATCCATCTCTCTCCACTTCCTGACTATGGATGCAATATAACCAGCTGCCTCACTTTCCTGCCGTAACAGACTGCACACTGAGCATTGAGGCCATATACCCATACATCCCTCCCCCCCACACACACATACAAACATACCACGCACACACTTTAAGAGCTGCTCTTGTGAGCTATTTTGTCACAGAAACAGGAAGAGTAACTAAAAGCACCATCAATGGTCACTGGGGACCTGATATTAGGCTGGCACATTTGAGACTTACTTCCGGCCACCGTGTGCCAGGAAGCCCCATTGACGGTGCCCTCCTCCTTCTGAAAGTCTTCTGTGTGGCACACTCGCCTCCTGGCATCCGTCATGAGGCGGTGAGTGGAGGCGTAGGAATACGCCAGCCAGCGGAACACGTGATCATCAGGTGTTGGGGTGTGCTCCTGAGTCTTCCACAGGGACCGCACCATGTCATAGGGGTACGCCACCACCAGCTCACCCCCCTGGAGGTTGCCTCCCAGCACAAAGGGGATCTTCTCCATCCAGGCAATGACAGCTCTGGTCTCCGTGGCCACCTGGGAGTGTACAAATTTAACAAAGAGGAGGAAGTTAGTTGCTTCATTGCCCCCCGCTTTCAAAAAAGAAAAATGTTTGAAAAATTGGGAATTTTATGAGATAATCTTAGCAATATTCAGAATCTCAAAGTGTCTGCTGGAAAACTAGACTTTTTAAGAGTGATGGATAAAAAAAGGGAAGGCTAGGGAAATGTCCAGGTTCCACAGGATATTCTAGTAAATACTGAAGAGAGGTTAAAGTAACATCATTTGTGATTCCACTGAGCTCGTAGGTTAGGAGTGTTCACCCCCAACTACTGGCAGCATGAGAAAGAGACGCAGCCAGTAGCAGATCTCCAGATGAAATGCACACACCCCAAAACCACAAGCCTGAACCTGACATGCTCCTATCCACAGCATCATCTGACTTTTCCTGCAAATTGCCAGACAGTGACTATTTGGAGCTTTGAGAGCCAGGCAGGCTCTGTCACAGCTACCCAACTGTGATCCTGTAGCAAAGCAATACTGTGGACAAAATGCAATCGTGTGTCAATAGAGGCCACCCGGGAAAGCAGGCCTGTGTAGGCTGTAGTTTGTGGATCTCTGCTCTGTCTAGTCTAAGTCAATCTCAAAGTCATCCTCAGTTTCCAGAAAATACAGAAGAATGTGATATCACAGGAACATATATACCCTCAGCTCCCAGAGGCAGGAAAGTCAGCTGTTCATGCACAACCAAGGGTGATGAGAGGAGATACGCAAAACAGAGAAGAAAAGTGATGGCGGGCAGCCTGTTTAGGGAGACATAAAATGACTTATAAAACAACAGAAAGAAATGGGCTTCATTTGAATCTAGATTTAATCAAAGGGGGGTGGGGCCAAAGTGGGATGAGAGAAATGAACAGGGAGAGGGAGGTTCACTGATTGGTATAAGAAATGAAATGGGTACTCTGACTGGATACTTTGCAATGACAAGAAAAAACTAATCAGGGGGTATAACTCTTTGCCTCAGAACCACTTAAAATCCAGATGTGGTAGCACACATCTGTAATCAGCTTACAGAGAGATGAGAGGGAGGGACAAGAAACTTACTGAGAAGCTTGCTGGCCAGTTGGCCTGGGTATGCCAGTGTGGTGGACAGCAAGAAAGATCCAGTCTAAACAAAGTGGAAGGCGAGAACTGACTCCTGAATGCTGCCATCTCCACCCACAGAGGTGTGCCATGGCGGGCATGCCCCCACACTCACACACATACTGGAACTCACACACGGGAAAAATAAAACTGAAAAAGAAGTGACTTATTTTAATATAATACTGGTAATATCTGTGGATTTAGAGGACAGCTCCCTGTAATTTAGAGATGCCTGTTAAAATGTTTACAAATAAAGTGACAGGATGATGTGTCTGCTTTAGTAAGAGGGAGGAGGAATGCCCAGGTAGAGGAAGAGGCGTGAGTTGGCACCTGCCAATGCTGGCTGGCACCAGTGCTTGTGAGTCCTCTACAGCTTCCTTCACTTTTATACATTTGACTTTTTATGGGGAAAAAGGTTATAAAAGAGTAAAACTGCTAACGTTAAAAAAATTAAGTTAAAAGGTAGAGATGGTTTAATACAGACATCAGATTATAATAATCATGTAATTACATAATCAGATTGTAATAAATTGCTGATTGTCACATGGAGGTAATTTCAGCAAGACAAAGTTGATGACAACAGAGGAACTCTGGGAACCACTTACTGTGCAGACAAAAGTGCTGACTCGGGCATGCGATGTGCTTGCTGAGCCTCATTAAAGCTGATTCTGATGTTTAAGCACACCCCGGGCCCTGGGCCAGGTTAATCACGGAACACAGCTCGCTGCACAGAATCAATACTATTCCATCTAGTCCACTCTTTGATCGTGCAGTTCAACCCAAGAGCCAGGACTCAGCAGCAGTTGTTCTGCACCTGTGTGATTTTACCCTCGTCACACACACCCCATTGCTTCCCATCAGAAAATGTGCCCTACCTTAACTGAGGTGGTTCTCATTTCCCCTCTGTCTTGCACATAAAGATATAAAACTTACTGTTTGATTTTACGTGTCATCTCATTTTTTTGACCCAGTTTATGCTCCCAAGACTCATTCCTGATTTTGATGAATGCTATGGCTCTCTCTTTTCCACTTACAATCTTTACCATCATTTATCTACACAAATGATAATGACAGTAAGTAATTGGTCTTTCGCTATGAGGAGCTGTGTGCTTTGAACTCTCTTGTATTGTGTTCTGGTACACACATCACCAAAAGTGAAATGGCCACCTGTCACCAGAAATCTGCCTCATATATGTCATCAGAAGTGGCACCATATATATACCTAGCAATTAGTAAAAGCTGAAGATAATGCCATGGGAGTATAATTGACATGGATGAGGCTAATGAGAGTAAAAAAAAAAAAAAAAAAAAAAAAAATCTCATGCATTCTGAGGATGGTTATTTTGTTTCTTTACAATTCTGTAGCTATGAAGAAACTCAAACAACTCTGCAAAGGATCTCCAGATACCAGCTTGAAAGGTGTCCCCTGCGGCCAGAGAAGATAAGAAAAGAAAGATATCTCTGTCTTGTTCTTCCATGACGCATCCTCTGCAGACTGCAGCTGGCATTATTTGGCCCTACTCTGCCCCGCAAATGGGAGGGATGGTTTTTTTTTTTACTCACAGTGGCGTTTTCAGACAGAAACCACTCAGGGATGGGAATGTAGTGGTTGGGAGCTTTTCTTGGGACGTTCTGGCGGTCCTCCGCCTCCCAGAGCAGCGAGTTTAAATCTGGAAAGTTGTTGTTGATGTCAATGCCATCGTGGGTCCAGCGTCCCAGGGACCAGCCTCCCAGCTCGGAACCCTGGAGAAGAGTCAGATTGTGCAAAGCTTTCAGACTGCGAGAGAACCTAGGGTGAGTGATTTGTCTGTGTGTCCTGTGTGCTTCTCCAAGTCTCTGGATGCTCTGGGCCCCAGAAAAGACATCACAGGAGAATATAGAAAAACCTGCTACCAATATCTGATAAGCCACAGACAACACAGTCACCTCCCTCAAAAGATGGACACCCCAAGGTGTCATATGACCAAGTTCAAAAGCCTTAGATCTCTTAGATATCTTCTCGTCTCTCTCCTTTTGCCTGCCCTCCACTGCTTGGCTGAACCTATGACAATTAAGAAGTCTGGAACTAGAGCACAGCAGTATCACTTACTATCAATGCAGTACCAATGCGTTCCTCCTGCCCTTCCTGGAATCCCAGCCTGAGAGTTAGTGTTGTGTCCATGACCATCCCACCCTGAATGTGCCCGGTCTTGTCAGGTCTTGGCTAAGCACGGCTGGGCCTGGTTAGTATTTGGATGGGAGTTATTGTGATGACTAACCAACTATTTGTGCCAGGACCAACAAGCACAACTAAACACTGTACTTTCAAACTTGTGTTTGACAGGCACCTCTACTGAGACACAGTGCTCTATCCTCTATCTTATTCCAAATATTGTGAAATATCACTAGTGATTCATGAAATATGTGTGTACTTTATACATACCTGCAACATACACAAATTCCATATGATATTCCATATGATAATTAGAATATAAAATACAAGCAATTATATCAAAAATAATCAAAGCCATTATCACTAGGGGCCAGATGAGAGTGGTAGAGGATATGTATGTATGTATGTATGTATGTTTGTATGTATGATGCTCAAATTGCTCAGCCAACCCAAGGTGCCATGAGTATGGAAGAGTGGCACTGATCCTATGGGTACTCTCCATCTTGTGGACATAAACCTCTCCCATGTATCTCTCAGACACCTTTGGGGATGCAAAGAAACAATCAGAGAGAAGGAAAAAGAGCTCCTATAGGCAAAGGCTACAAACACAGCTCCCAGCTTCAGCAAAGAGACAGTTATGAAGGAGGTGAAAGTGGACTGGAGAGATGGCTCAGGTGGTAAAGTACTTGCTGAGCACTTAGATCCCCAGTACCCAGGTAAAAAGCTAGGTACAGCAGTGTGTGCCTGTAATCCCAGTACTAGGGAGGTAGAAATGGGTAAATCCCTAGCACATGATGGCTTGCTGCTGGTCCAGGTGAATCAGCAAGTTCCAAGTTCAGTGGGAGACCTTGTTTCAAGAATTAAAGTGGAGAAACTATTAAGAAAGACTCCCCAACACCAAGTTCATTGCCTCCGCATGCACATACACACATACACACACACACACACACACGTACTCCCACACAAACACATGCACATACACATACACACATGAACACCTACACATGCATATCACCTACATCAAAAAAATAAGAGAGAGAAAGTAAGACTCCGGTGAAACTGGGCCAAGCACACCCTGGAGCTGGGAGACCATGCCTATTTCAGACGGGAGCTACACACTTACTCCTTCGTAGGCCTTCTCGTAGCCATCAGGATTGAGGGAGGGGAGGATGTGGATCCGTGTCTCCTCCACCAAGCGGACGATGCGCGTGTTCTGCGCCAAGTACTCCTGGCAGAGGAACTGCAGCAGCAGCAGCAGCAGCTCTCGGCCCAGGACCTCGTTGCCATGGGCCCCCGCGATGTAGTGGAACTCGGGCTCACCTTGACAGAGACAGACACACAGGCTCCTGCAGGCATCCACAGGGGGCCTGGCGAGGTTTGGAAGGACACAAACAACCTTACAGCCATATTTCTTTTTTTTTTTTTTTCCTTTCAATTCAAATAAGCCCCCAAAATTACATTGGGATAATTATCTTAAACCTAAATGCTCGTGCAGGTAAGAAAAAACAATGTAGAGAGTACGTCTTAACGACTAGAGCCAGGGGTATGTGCTCATAGAACAGACCAAATATCTCAGTGCTTATGACCACAACCTAAACACAAAGTGGCCATTGGTTTTCTCTTCTATGATGCACTCTTTCTCTGGGAATTTCTTATTACATTTTTTTTTCCAGAAGCCAATGAATGAATACATGAAGAAAATAGCCTTAAAGGGAATCATCAAGGACACAATTTGGTTAATGGTTGAATATTCTCTCTCCTACAAAACTTACCTTCCTACTGAGCGGTGCTATGGATTTGTGTGTGTGTGTGTCTAAAATTCATGTTCAAGTCAAGAGTCTAGGATAGTATGAAGAGGTGGGGCCTTGGGGGGGGGGTGAAGGATTAGTGTAATTGTAGAATGGTTTATGAGAATGTAGCCTTCCGCCGCCTCGTATCACGCGAGGGTGGAGCAGAAAACAGGCCCTTGCCAGACTCCAGGTGTGCTGCCGTCTTGATCTTGAACTTCCCAGGCTCCACAATTATGAGAAATAAATTCCTGTTGTTAGTAAAGGCTATTTTGTTACAGCAGCTGAACAGACTCAGGCTACCCTGCTGGGCATGGCTCATCACAATGCCCACGCAGGCCACTGTGTGTGAGAAAACATAATTTTATCCACAGGTAAGGCCTTTGGCCCTTAAAAGAAACTCCTAAGAAGAACCCCTGAGCCATGAGATGTGGCAGAACGATAAAGCTGAACAAGTCTGACCTATCTTTGCACCGAACTTTCAGTGGATTTTGAGAGCTTGGTCAGTCTTCCAACAGGAAAACCAGAGGTCACCTAATCCACAGGAAACTTGGAGTAGTGATGACTGAATAGAAATTAACTAAGGGCAGGCAGCATTTAAAGACAATACGTTTTTCAAAAGACGGGGGACCCCCTGTAATTTCAGTCATTCACGAAAGTCTAGAGAGTCTAGAATGTTCTCCTGGAAGAAGAATATGCCTTTCATCCAGCCATTTTCTCCTTGTCTCATGATTGGCCTCAGAAGCAGAGAGCACAATTGAATGTGGTCCCTGTGCAGCAAAGGAGAGGCCTTCAAACTCAGAGAGCTTCATAGCTCTTCTGAGATATGAGGGGCACAGAACTGAAATCCACTTGTCTGCATGAAATGATTGTGGCCTGGTGTGGCTCACCCCTGGAATCATGAACACTGTCATATGGGGTGTGTGGAGAGGCTTCAAGTTAGGCAAAAAGCTACTGAAGATGGGGTACCATCTTCTTGGGTGGGGAGCTGACACAGTTATCATCAGCTATCAACCAGACACAAACCTAGGGTCACCTGGGAAGAAGGAACCACTGCTGAAGAAATAACACCATCAAACTGGCCTGTGGCCATGTCTGTGAACTTATTTTCTTAATTGTGCTTGACATAGAAGTGTCCAGCCCACTGTGGGCATACCATTCCCTATGCAGGTGGTGCTGGGCTGTATTCAAAAAAAAGCTGAGAAAGGCAATCATCAGAATTCTTCTGTTTTAGCTCCTGCCTTCAACTCCCATTTGATTTCTTTCCCTGGTTTCCCTTGATGGTGAGCTTATGACCTGAGAGTGGAAACAGACCCTTTCTTTCAATGCTGCTTTTGCTTATGGTATTTGTTACAGCAGCAGAAAACAAACCAAGACAGAACTCTTTCTCACCGACTTCATGTTCCCCGGGATGGTCAGAGATCTCTACAGCATACAACTTCAGGCCCTGGTGGCTTTTGCCAATGTTGTAAATTCTGGTGATGTTGGGGCACATTTCATTCACAACCTTCATCAACTGAAAGACAAAGTAAATGAAAAGTTTTGAGTCATGATGGCTGTATAATAAGAAAGTAGTGCTCCCCAAAAGAAAGCTATCTCCACAGCCTCCTAGCCCAGCGCTCCTCTCCTCCCCACAATTCCATTGCTATGCCTCTGTCTAGAACACTCTTGTCCCCTGTTTCTCAGGATAATACCCACCTTTCCAGCCAGGACATATCCTTAGAGCCATTTCCTCTAAGAAGAAGCTCTTGACCATTGCCCACCCTGGCCCTGTACTGTCAGCATATTTGATTATTATGGTTATAGCCTCTTGCTACAGACTGAAAGTCTGTGTCCCTCAGCTGAAATCTAATCAAGGCAACAGTATTTAAAGGGGAAGCAAGATGGTAAAGACACTTGCTGAAAACCTGATGGCCTGAGTTCCATCCCTGGAACACGCATACTAGCAGGAGAAAACCAATTCCCACAAGGAGTCCTCTGATTGAAGCATGCACACAGATTCATACACATGCTCATATCCCAAGACGCCTAATAGATAAATGTAATAAAATATTCCTTATAAAAACAAGTGAAGCATTGGATGGTAATTATGTCACATGGCAGAGGCTTTGTAAGCAGGAATAGAACCCTTTAAAAGAGACAAAGGATTTGTGTTCTCCATATGTGTGCAGCTGTGGAAAGGCCACATAGACATATGAACTAGTGGATGAGCCTCAACGGCTACTACATCTGCCAGCAACTTGAGTTTGGGTGTTTAGTCTCTAGAACTGCAAATAGAATGCCTCTGTTGTCTACTCATCAGCTACTTGATGGCATCTCTGTTCCAACAGTTTCACTAGAGTAAGGCATCTTCCTGGGTTGGGATTTTCACCTCTCTCAGACATGACATGTGACATGTGATTATCACCCTCCCCCAGGTTGTCACCACCTCCTTGGCTGCAGTCAGCACCTTCATGGTTGTGGTCATGACTTTCTTACTGTGATTTCCTCCTTTCTGAACCAGTCTCTTTGGAGATCAAACTGTGCAAAACTGGAGTATTGGATATTAAGTTCTTCATAATCACTACCCACCTGAAGAAGGTGCCCCTGCCCTTCTGGAGCTGGCAGCGCAGTGGGAAGAAGGCATAGGATGACCCAGTCCATGCATGCTATGTAAGGATGGCATTTGGTGGCCATGGACACAAACTTCATGGGGCCAAGTGGTGAGCAATGCAGGTGCAGCGGGGAATGAACCCACATGCGGTGGTTGAGATTTTAAGACAGCTTTGGTGTGTGAGAATGATGTGAGCTATCAGGGAAGGTAGTGAGGGCCCTAGTGGGAAACTCAGCTTCGGGGGCGGGGGTGGAGAACCAGAGACATCCTCCTCCAAGGGTTGCCTTGCTTCACATTCCTGACCACTGTGAGCACTATATGTTGGGTGAAAGGTGCTTTGCAATCCCCAGGGCATCACACCCGGGATTAAAGAACACTGTTTTCTCTCTATATTTACTGAGGATCCCACTCTCCACCAGGCACCATACAGAGGGTGAAGATGGAGAGTTTGGGGCCATGTGTTAAGAACAGAAGGAACGCTCAGGCGCTGGCAGAGCAGAGGAAGAACATACAAGGGTGGTGAGCAGGCAGTACCCATTAGAAGGGCACGGCCACTCTGAAATACAAGTTGGAACTGCATGTGCCCCTATGAAAGATGGCCACAGCACACTTGCCTCAAGGTCCTATAGACTGGACTCCTCCCAATGCAGTCACATGCAGGCAAGGATCCCAGCAGGTCCTGATTGGCAAGTAAGCCACTGTCTCGAGTTCAGACTACAGATTAGCCTTCAGGAAGAAGATCTAGGTAGTTCATCGCTACTTGGCAACAGATATAAGCATCAAGTGCAGACCTGGCTGCCCTTTTCTGTTACTCTCTATCTTTAGCGCAGCCAGCACTAAAGATCACAGCCTACTCACCAGAGGAAGACTAATATCATCTTCCCCTGGGTGCACATTTGGCAATGGATACAAGAAGCCACTTGGGCTATGAGTCTTTAGAATCCACGTTCTTCATTGTACGCTGTCCTCCATTGCAGTATTTTATCCCAACCCTGCTTTCTCTGCAATGATTGGTGCTATTTAAATATACTGTGTGTCACTGGACTGTTGGACCAAAATCAGCTTACCCTGAGCATCATCAGGGAGAAATCCCTTTACGTAAACACAACTCCTTCTTGTGAGAAAATATAATTACTTGGTTCTGAAAAGAGTTAGGCATTCTTTTTATGGTATCCCAGTCAGCGATGGTTAATCTTGATTGGCAGCTTGGATATACCTCCCTCGGATTGATCCGTGGAGACATATGTGAGGCCCTTTTCTTGAGTTCTAGTTTATGTAGGAGGGCCTGGGTATCCCTAGGCAGAAGATCCTGGGGATTATAAGATAGCTGAGCAAGCCAGGAGAAACAAGCCAGTAAGCACCGCTCCTCCCTAGCTTCTGCTCTATTTCCTGCCTCCAGGGTCTTGCCCTGACTTCTCTCAATGTTCCCTCTCCAAGTTGCTTATGGCCATGACATTTACCACGGCAACAGAAACCAATCAGGAATAAGGTCTTTGTGGTAAGTGCGTAGGTCCTGATGGTGAACAGAGTGAGAGGTAGGGTTTCCTCAAGACCCAAAGCATATATCTTCAACGCGGTGACTAAACTGGTTCTGTGGGTCTGAAACACCTTGTATATCATGGTGCATTTGACTCCTCAAAGCTCAACCCCACTGGTTGAGCTGTTAAAATTTGATATAATGGAGGGGAAAGCAACTAAGAAAAGAAGAAAAGAACATTGAAACAGCTCCTTGGAGGGGGAGGGGAAGTGACACAGTAGAGAATAATGGGGTGTCGCTTGACTCGTTCACCTCTGAAATAGGAAAATACATCACCATCCTAGTAGCCAATGAAGTGTGGGCTCCCCTCTTTCCCTCCTTTGCTGAAGAAGATAAAATAATGAGATGCTTTTCTAGTAATCCAATTTTTCGGTAATACATCTGAAGGAAAGTGTTCATGAAAAATGCTAAAATTATACACATGATGACACTTGTTGTAGCATGTTTCCTACTTTGGCACAGTCATTAAAAATTGGGAGGCTTCCAAATGCTTCAGAGCAGGGGGAAAGCTGCTAAGCCACAATGCGTTCACTCAGCAGCCCCTGTGTCAGCATTGGAGACAGCAGGGGGAGGAGGGGATGCTAGGGAACCAACTCTGGGAGACATGGGGCAAAGGCAGAACTGTGTTCTAATCACAGAATCTGTGAACAGGAGTTCAAGCATGGCAGGATAGAAACCTGCCTATGTAGCTTGAGTATGTGTGTTTTCCAAGTCCACAAGGTGGAACCCAGCACTCAATTCCATGATAGGTAGGGGCGGGGACTTTTCTAGGGGGTGATTAAGTCACATAGGTTCTGCCCTCATCAGTGAAATGAGTAACTCTGTGAAGGAACTAGAGGAAACTAGGTAGGCCATTTTGCCTTTCCACCTTTCACATGATGACCCAGAAACAACAAGGCGCCATATTGGAAGTAGAGAGTGGCCCTCACTAGATACAGAATTAGCTGATGCCTCGATTCTAGGTTACCAACATCAAGAACTACAAAAAAGCAACTTTTAGGGTTCAGAAATTACTCACTCTCTGGACTTCCATTAATCTGTGAAAAGCCCAAGACAAGAAAGATATGAAAATTGCTGACTCACCAGTACAGTGAGTCTATGGAGAATTCTTTAGACCTGGGGTTCTCTGTTGATATAAAAATGCTTGTCTAGAGATTGGAAGTGTTTCTAAAAGAATTGTTTAAAGCACCAGATAAAAAGTTTTCTTCCATCATCTTTCTTCAGAGACTACCTCTAATCCAATGAAAAAGAAATTCTCAAAGGAAGGAAGAGGGAGGAAACCACAGTGAAGGGCATCCATAGGTCAGAAATTTGGTTATCTGGACTCCTTGCCCTGGCTTCCTGCCATCACCATCCTGTCCTCGTGCTCAGGCTGACCACAGAGCATATTGGCAGGCTCAGCTAACTTCCCCCATAGCCCAACATTCCTGGCCATCCTCAACCACCCCTACATCAGTACTGCCAGCCAGCTGCCCTCCAACTTCTGTCTTACCCCTTAACTGTTATCTGCCTTCATCATACTAAATAGCAGCCAATCTGTATCTACCTCCTGAACACCTGGGGTCCAGCTCTATCACATCTCAAATCAAAGACAAAGTATGCTTTCTTGGGAAACCAACATCTTTCCTACCTGGGAAAGGCAAGCCATTCACCAATGAGAGCATGCCACACCCTACCTCAAATATGCTCTAACAGAGAGCTCAGGTCAAATACCTACTGCAGAAATGCCTCTCCATTTATCCCTGCCCTATCTCAAAAGTTCCTTTCCTAGGAGCTGTGGCAGGGCTCACCAGCCTTCACTCCACATAGGGAAGGAACACAGCTCACTGGACCTGTCTTCTTTCCCAGCACCCACCCAATATTCCTACCACTACCCCTTTATTCTTGCTGGCCTCTTTGTTTAGACAGAGACCATCCGTCTTCTTCCCTCCCTGTCTGCTAACGTCTGCCAACAATCCAGATATCAACTGATCCCAGCTCTATCCAAAGCTTCTCCAAACTATGAGCAAGCAAACCCACCTGTCCTTATTCCATTTGTGACTATAATGATGACATTAAGCATATGTATGTTACATTTCATATTATAGACTTACAATAAATGATAGGAATATTGCCCCCATCATTCCAAATGAAGGCAGTGAGAAATGCATATTTAAACAAGTAACCAGGGAGTTATAAACATATATATATATATATATATATATATATATATATATATATATATATATATATATATACTAGGAAAGACTCCAATGTTCTCTTGGCACAATTCTCCCTGCCTCAAAGTATGGATGCTGGGATAGTCTTCACCTTCTCTGCCTTCCCCACATCTTGCCCCCTCCCTCTACCTGGAACAAGAGCCATGTAACTCAGTGCAGTGAAGTCATATGCTGCATGGGAGCCACACACATTCTCCCTGCTGTCCTCTGACAGCAGTGAGATGAGCATCTATTCTTGTTTTGATTCCTTCTCATTGCTGCTTCTCATTTTATTGTTGGCTATAAATGTCTCTTTCAGTAGCCAACTATTTTTCCTGAGGTAGGAATGTTTCTATAGCCACCTAGAAGACTCCACAGAGGGAAAGGGCCAGCAATTCTGTCTTCTAATCCAACCCCAAGAACCAACAATCTACATGGCAATGGCTTCTGCCTGAGTACTCAGCCAGAACTGAGCAACACTCCCTGGACAATTTTCAGCTCACTGCTTTGGGGCAATAAGACTTAAGAGAGGGCCTCAACGTGGCTGTACTGGTGACCCTGAATCCTGTTAGCTCTGGCATCTCTGAGTGGTGATCACCATAGCCACCTCCTGGATAAAGTCCGTACTCCCAGCCCTCCCCAGATGACCACAGGTATGCACGTGGGATAGCTGCTGCAAGGTCTCAGCAGTGAGCGACTCGGAGCAGTCAGTTCAGGTTATATATACATGAAATTCATGGTGCCAACTGAATTGATATTTGTCCCATTTCTGGGCTTGAAGAGATGCCTGAGGATATCCATCAAGCAAGGCTGGGTTAACCTGACAGAGCTCCCGAAGACAGGATGGTGGGCAGAGCCACAAAAATACCCTTCGAAAGTGGAGCAGCAGGCATGAGTCACAAACCTCAAGTCCAAGCACATTAGCTCTGTCTCTGAAGAGCAAGACAGTAAGAGGAGTTCTTTAGCACATCCCACCGCTATGTCTGTGCTGACAGGTGTCTGGAAGCTATGCGTAACTCAAGTTAAATGACAGCGAGACAAGCCAAGCATGTGCATTCCATGGAACTAAACCTCAGCTTAATGACTCTGATCTCAGAAACATCTCCTGCCTTCATCCCGGGAGCTAGCTCCTTCCCTAAGCCCGCAAGCCCTCCCTCTGAGCTGCATTAACTAGCCTTTGGTGAGTCCTTACTTGCCAGTATAATCCTGAGGTTATTTCTGCCTGTTCTTGTCTTCAAGGAAAGTCTTGACCAGCTAAGGATCTTTTGTTTACCAATGCCTTCTCACGCGTTCTAGCACATTGTCTTGGAACACTGTCCTCTGGGCACACCGGTCACTATCATCTTCTACACAACAGCTGTGACTACTTGTAAGAGACCCTCAAGATTCAACCCATTGCCGGTTGCCCTCCCTCATAGAAGGAAGGAGAAGGGCCATTGGATGGCCCAGCCATTCCCTCCTGTCCCTCCTGTCAGCTGAATATAATTCTGTTCTAGCTACAAGTGGCTACTTTATCATCACCTACATTCCTGTAGGTGACCCCAAACCTATGTTCTGTCAGTGGTTCCCCATCTGAGGTGTACAGACATTTGCTTATGTCTCCCTAGGAAGCATGCAATAGCAATACACATTCTGAGTGTAAACAAGGAACGGGTTTCAGAGACAGTGAGCCAAGAGCAGGTGCTGCTCTTTTGCCATTCTCATACGTGTACTGCAGCCAACACACACAGGCTGACACAGCTCTGAGTTACTGAGACTCTGGGACAACCTGAGAAAGTCACACCCGATCACCAATTCCTGCTACCAGTACTCAGATTCCCAAAAATGCCAGTCACAAGTTCTGAGGCCTGGCTGCACAGAAGTACAGGGCAACCTGTAGAACACTCCTGCTAAGGTTTCAACTTCACTGTGTCTGAGGTGGCTCATGTGTAGGGGTTTTATAAATTTCCAGGTCACTCTAGTAGACAACCAAGATTGGGATCAGAAGATGAATATTGTGCTACGGGGTAATAGTGGTATATAGTATCACAGTGACTCAGTTTCCCTGTCAATAAGAGAACTTAATCACAGTCCCATGCTTCTGGACTCTTAGAAGGACAGAACATGTTAATAGAAGTCAATAGCATAACACAGCATGCAGACTCATGGGAAATCTTCCTGTTCTACCATGAACACCCTCTAATCTTTTTATTTTTTAAGACATGGTTTCTCTGTGTAGCCTTGGCTGTCCTGGACTCCCTTTGTAGACCAGGCTGACCTTGAACTCACAGTGATCTGCCTGCCTCTGCCGCCCTGAGTGCTGGGATTAAAGGTGTGAGCCACCATGCCTGGTTCCCCTCTCATCTTCAAGTCCACATTCATTAATATCTTCAACCAGTGACCCAATTCAAATAGGTAGAGCCTTTAGGAACTAAAACTTCAGCAAAAAAAGTCTATCTTTGAGCCCCACTTGAGCCATTTCCTAGCAAAGGAGGCCCCGTTTGGTTGCCCAGAGGAATCACACATGGTCCTTAGTGGCCCTTGCCCTGTTGCTCTTTAGCAAAGTCATCTGGTCTTACCTGGCGCATTTCCTTGTAGTTGTGGTGCTTAAAATCCAGGTCATCAGTGGTGGTCATCTCATTGCGTCGGTGATAATAGTTATTAGGATCTAGGGACAGAAAGATGGTTTTGAATTCATTCACAGTTAGGACAGCCCTGCTAGGAGCCTGGTTTATGTGATGACAGGAGAGACAGACAGAGAGCTGAACTTCTAACATTGGTTCAGAGGCAAGAGCACCAGGTCACCGGGAGGATGTGAGAGTTGGAACTGTTTGGTGATTAAGAATGTACAGTGACAAGGTATGGACTTAAATCTCTTCGTAATGCTGCATGGCCTTGGACAAGCCACTTGAGTAGTCTGTGCCTTACTTTTTCACCTGTATGCAGGAAAAGAATGCTATCTTCTTTGTTGGCATGCAGTGAGCAGTAGAAGAGACGGTAGAACAGAAGAGATAGCATTGTGCCTAGCCTGCTGTCAGGGGGAAACAAGCAGTCATGAACTTCAAAAGGATAAGCGCATCCTTGGAGACATGAGGAAGCTCATGCCCACTCCTAGTCATGCACAACACCCAGTTGCTCTGACTGCGCCAGCAGAGGCAAAGCTCTTTGGCACAGAGGAAGTCACAGTGACAAATCTCTCTCCTGGCAAAGGATGCTGGAACACTGCCCTCTTGCTGTGGTGGCCACTGGACCATGAAGGAATTGGTTCCAGTATAACCTCAGTGACCAGCAGGACACAGAAGCCCAATGACAGCAAAATCTCCTGGCTAGTGAACCTGGAAACCATCCTTCTAAGATATTTAGAATCAGAGGCACCTGCTGTAATTTTCCTATGAAATGTCCTCACAGACTCATGTCCCCAGTTAGTGACATATTTCAAGGTGTAGTATAACATTTAGTATGCAGGGCCTAGCTATAGAGATTAGGGTGTGCCTTTGAAGGTTCTGTCTGGTTCCCAGTCTCTGTCTGCCTCACTCTCTCTCTACTTCCTGCCTACTCTGATGTGAAGAGCTTCCTCCACCACATGTTCCCACAGCCATGGTGTCCTGTCTCGCCACAGGCCCAGTCAATGGACCCAAGGACCATGTTCCAGAAACCCTGGAACTATGATCCAAAATCCATTTTTCCTCCTTGTCGTTGTTTAACACAAGTATTTTGTCACAGAGATGAAAACCTTACAGACACAGCAGCCTCACGGATGTGATCAGTGTGGTAACAGAGGTAACCCTGGAGACAGGGGCTCTGGCTCAGGGAGCACAGCCTGCACCCCCTTTTCATTTAACCTGAGTTTTCTCTTCAATTCCTATTGTGTTGTGTATATTATCCCAAAGTAAAGACCATGCAGAAGAGAGATGGCAGGGTGGAGGAAGAGCATGGAGATGACTGACAAGAAGGGACCGTAGATCTGTCCTGACATCTATGTCCTCATCTGAGGAAGAACGTCAGAGGTTCTCAGGCCCTGGTCATCATGCTGACATGTCCCACTGGAAGATTAAGTCACAAAGTCTTGGTCAGCATGGAGCTCCCACCCCATGCGAAGAGCACTCAGAGATTTGGAAAGCTACAACAGCTTAGGCTCCACACAAGTGGCTCAAAGGCCCATTCTGGAAGCAGGGCCAATGTGGGTAGCAGAAGGGCCCTGGGATGTCAGGATCACCAAGGAGCCATCTAAGTTCCCAGACTAGGACTACCAGCTACCTAATAGCGCTACCTCAGCCCTGCCCAGGCAGATTCCACATCATAACAAAAGTCTGGCTGACTCTACAGGCTCTGTGAGAAGCTTTAAGCCATGACTATATCACAGAGGCAGAAAGGGGGCAGCAAGGCGAGCTTCACACACCCACATCAGCTATCCCTGCTGGCACCCTGACAAGTGGCTTTAGCCTTGGAAACTGAGGCCGTAGACAGAAAATTATGAGTCACATGAGGCCTCAAACACCAAACCTACTGTTAAATCTTCATGAAAGATCTAGAAATACCGTCAGAAACAAGTAACTGCTGAGGGAGGCAGTAGCTTGCCGAAAGGAGATAGGCATTTTGTCCAGGCAAGAAAGTCAAAGCCATCTAGGCTTATCCAAGACCCCAGTCATTTCTCAAATGTCTGCTTGGGACACAGGCTGCCCATGCCTCTGGAGAGAGCTTTCCAGGTCCATGGATTCCAAAGCAAAGGTAAAGAGCGACTGTTTTTGTTTTGTTTTTGCCATTGGTTGACACTGACTTCAACATGCCATTTTCTGAGAACTATCCACTATCTCAGGGGTGTCTTTCCAAAGGATTTGAAAGCCCCTTTGGTTTTAAAATACCAGTTATGCCTTCAAGATTGAAGAAAAAGCTCAGAGTTCTAGGTACAAGAGAATTGTTGATCAAGAAATATCCTTCCTTCCTGGAGACTAGTCACTATGTTAAAAGATCCAGGACAAGATGCAGGGTGTGATCAAAATACCAATATCTTTCATGATGCTGAGTCTCCATGTCTAATGAATACTTCCTCACTTGTCTTTTCGAATTGAGCTCAAGAACACAGTTAGCCTGTCAGCTGTCTACTGCTATCCCTGGCTTCCTTATGTTACTGAAGAGTCCCTTTCTCTCATCAGCACCTATTTAACATGGTTCTGAGGAACTGTCTTGCCCTATATGCCTGGTGTAAGCCTGTGACTCAGGTCCAGACCATGAACCCATTTGCCCCAGCCAGTAGCTAGCTCAGAGATGATCCTGGGACAAGAGCCATGCTCTCAGTGCAGCCATCCTCACTGGGTGCCAAGTTCTTCTAAAAGAAGTAACTTGTGCCCTTCCCTTTGGCATTGCAGCAAAGATGCTCAAGGAACTGAACTCTCTCCAGGAATCTCATGCTAGGGAAGGGACAAGGCTGAAGCCCAGTGCCAGCCAGAGAAAGGGCTGTCCTCCCAGTTCTGAGCACCTCATAGCAGAGGCTGAAACAGTGATGGGTTGGTGACGGGCGGGCAAGGTGGCATCTTGACCAGAAATGCTCAGAGTTATGTATAACTGCCACCCTCTATTTAAACCTAAGTCAGGACCCATAATATGGATGTAGAGGTTTATTGCACCTCATTGTCTGTTTTTTCCCCAGTGAGGCTACCCTAAATTTCCTTTCTCCGAATTCCGCCATGGCTTGTCTCTTTAACAGGAGTAGTGAGTGCAAGTATCTGAGCCTAGCTTTTTAGGGCTGCCAGGGCCCAGGATCTGGTCCTAATTACTCCAGTGACATCAGAGCCGTAGGAGCGTCTCTTTCTTCTGGGGTCGCTCAGATGGCAGGAACTGGAATGCTAGTGACAACCTGTCAGTCTGCAAGAGGCTCAGAGACAGACCTGACTGCAAGAGAAGGCCCTGAGATGTTAGCCCCACCCCTGCCTCAAGCCCATCACACCCACCCCTGAAATTTTCACTTCTCAGCCAAATTCTTTCTCCTTAAGTGAATCTGAGTAGGACTTCTGGCATTTGAAGCACAAGTCCTGAATGACTGATTCCATCTCTGTGCCGTTATTATCACAGATGGCGCTCTGGCAAGCCAGCTTCCTGCCTGTTTCCACGTGGTTAGTTTTCAAGATCCTTTGTACTAAAACCCAGTGATTCCTTGGGGGAGTCCTTACCTACAGAGAGAGAAAACTCCAGGCACAGTACCTAAAATCCTTCATCCAGCCTACTCACTTCATTAACCTAGCCCAACCTTCTGTTCTCAACATACCAGCCTACCAATTCAGCTGTCTGAGTCACCGTCTCTGTCGTGTGGTCTCAAGAGGATACTAGGCAAGACGAAAGAGAAAGGGAGGACTCTGTAGCCCCCTGCTGCCCCAGTGCCACTGGGGACAAATGAAGGTCAATATTCACATTCCTCTGCGGCAATGAGTTTTACAATACCCAAGACTCATGGCATGGTCAGAGGTCATTGACCCTTTTATGAAAGTAGTCACCAGGTGCCTCCCATGTTGGACTCCCTTGAGGCCTGTTCTAAAGAGAACATCTGGTTTATGTCCTGAGAAAGGGACAAACCGAAGTTAAAAGGAGAAAAGGACTTACTAGAGGATAAGACAAGAAAGAGAAGAATCATCTCTTTGACGCAGCTGCCAAAGCCTCAAAGGCAGCCACCTGCAGAACTTCACTGCAGGGCCGGCTCCAGGATACAGGGAATCGGAAAGCTGTGAAGAAGGTAGGTTTAAAGCTCTGTGATGAAGATCTCCAAGCAGCTTAGGACTTCACGTGCTGGCCTTCCATAGTTTGATTCCAATGAACCAACATTGGCCCTGGGAAGCAAGAAAGAGCTACAGGCTTCCTGTGACCACTCCTAAATTTAAAGATGAACCAACAACAGGGGCTTTAAATTGGCCACAAGGCTAACAAGTAAACCAGCAATAGTAAGTACGGTTGCCGCTGCTGTAGGTGACAGTAATTAGTTATTATTCCTTCCGGGATTTTAAGACACAGAACAAATCTTACTTGATGGATAAGATCAAGCTAAATGATATTAAACTTGAGTATTTCCTCCATAGGGTCATTGAGGCTTGCCTGCCTCCAACCTCACTCCAGGACCTGAGCTAGACCCTGTCTCTTGGGAACAGAATGTGACAGAACAGCACACCCAGCAACCTCCTCTGGCTTACTCTGAATACATACATTCTGCATGTGAGCACTCATGCACACGCACACACACACACACACACACACACACACACACACACACACAAACTTCTTCCTTGATAGTCCCGGAAGGGTTCTCTGCTGTCACACCCTAGGCTCACATACCTCAAGAAAAGGCCATTTTACACTTTCTTCATTAAAAACCACAAAGGACAAAGGTCCCACGCACACAGCTCCTCCTTCCTAGGGTGGGGGCTGTCTTACCCATTCACCTGTGCTCTATTCAGAGTGACTTTCTATTCCCCTTTGTCCTAACATCCTTGAGCCTGATGTTCAGGGTATTCCTCTTTCTAGACCAAATAAGTTGTCTCCAAGGGCCCTTCTGTTCTGCTTATTTAAGACAGAGTTTCCTTCCACAGCTCAGGCTGTCCTAGAATTTACTATGTAGACCAGGCTGGCTTTAATTCCATAGTAATCCTCCTGCCACAGTGTCTGGAGTACTGGGATCCCAGGCGGGTGCTACCATGTCTAGCTTCTAAATTTTTTTTGAATCATTGAAATAAAAAAAAAAAATGCAGGGACCCTGTGGCCCTGGTAACATTCTACACAGCAAAGTGGCCAACCTGTGCTGGTTTTTCTAGGACTATCCTGTCTGGTTCCAGTTGGTCACCTGATCTAAAGAGGCATGTGCAAGAAACACGCCTTCCTTCTTATGACATAAAAAATAAATATCCTGGGGGCTGGAGAGATGACTCAGAGGTTAAGAGCACTGGCTGTTCTTTCAAAGGATCCAGGCTCAAATGCCAGCACCCATGTGGCAGTTCACAACTGTCTGCAATTCCAGTTCCAGAAGGTCTGACACCCTCACAGAGGCATACATGGAGGCAGAACACCAATGTAAATAAAATAAAATAATAATTAAAAAGTTTAAAAATAAATATCCTCTTCCCTTTAACAAAAACAAAAAAAAATAGTATGCCAAAACATTATTTAATCTCTCAAATCTTTTGACCACTGTAATACCAGAAGCCATCAGAACTACACATATAGCT
The DNA here is from genome assembly GCF_030254825.1 of Meriones unguiculatus. Lineage (NCBI taxonomy): Eukaryota > Metazoa > Chordata > Mammalia > Rodentia > Muridae > Meriones > Meriones unguiculatus. The sequence continues at coordinate 9,623,259 of NC_083349.1, forward strand.
ATTGTTAAGACATTAAAATGCAAAAGACTGTGCCTCCTGGGTATGTACAACCCTCCTTTTTATACACATCTATTATCTATCTATCATCTATCTACACCTGCATATAGATTTATATTCAAACTTAAAAAAAAAAACAAATTTGGCAGCTGGGCATGGTGGCGCACGACTTTAACCAGCACTCAGGAGGCAGAGGCAGGTGGGTCACTGTGAGTTCAAGGCCAGCCTAGTCTACAAAGCAAATCTAGCACAGCCAAGGCTACACAGAGAAACCCTGTCTCAATAAATAAATAAATAAATAAATAAATAAATAAATAAAATAAAAAATAAACCAAAATTAAAAAAAATAAATGAGTAAATAAATAAACTTGGCTTTTAAAAATGAACCCACATATTTGTCAGGTAGAAACTAGAACCACACTAAATCCACACTTAAAACCACCCAGGTTTCCTAGTTCAACCATCTCTGTGATGCCCATCAAGAATAACCTAACAGAGATAATTACGTCATGGTACTCGCACAGGGTGCCCTGTGCCTTTTCCTAATAATACCTGGATTCCTGCCCGCAGAGGGAAGCCATGCCCCAATCTTTACAGTAAGAAAATGTAGGAGTGCTAAGCAAAGGTCCTGGACTAGAGGAAAGGGGACAGAGCCTCCCTGCAGATGCTGGTCGAGATCTATGCCAAAGGATATCCTGAGCCGCATGAGCCCCGGTGGCTTCAGATGACAGCAGACTGGATGTGGGACTGCAGCAGGAACTAGCTATGGAAGGAGGCTCAAATCCCAAATAGGTGTGCTCTGAGGAACTCTCCTTATCAACCTTAAAAACGTGCACAGCTTTTGTCCCAGCAATTTCACTTGTTACAACAAGTTCAAGCAACAACCATAGACACAGGAATGGGGACACACACACACACACACACACACACACACACACCATAGACAGAGAAATTAGAAGAGTAACTGCAAGAGTGTTTGCAGAATCAAAATATTCTAAACTACTGAATTTCTATCTACCACAAGCCAGTTAAAGGAGTGAGATTTTTGCCCATAGACCAGGAAAGAAAGATGCCTTCTTTTTTGGTTTCATTCTGTCAATGTGACAGAGAGCAATTTAGGAGAACAAAAGACTTATTTCAGCTTACTGACCACAGTCTATTGTTGAGGAAATTCAGTGCAGAAACTTGAAGTCAGTGCTTGCTATTCTATACATTATTATCTCTGACCAGGGACCCTCTTACAACTGAGGAAATGCAGCAGAACTGCATGTTCCTCACTCTCTGGCTTGTGCTTAGGTAGCTTTCCTATGCAGCCCAGGGAATGGTGCTGCCCACAGAGGGCAGGGCCTGCCTACATTAGTTAAAAATCAAGGAAATCCCCCACGCACAGACTTGCCCACAAGCCAACTTTATCTGGGTAACCTCTCAGGGGAGATTCTCCTCTCGTGTAGCTCTATGCTGTGTCAAGCTGACAGCCAGCGCTAAACAGGATAGGCTCCAGTCATTCTCGTGACGTGAAAAGATGGCAAGCTAGCAGGCACAAACAAACATAAGATACAAATATGTATGTATGTGTGTGTCTGCTAGGAGCATCATGATGTAGGCAGACAAAGCTGACTTTCTCACCCATGGAGGGTTCATGTTCTAAAAAACTACAGTTGGCAAAACCAGCTCATGCATATTACAGGACTGTGAGAAGAATAGTGCTGTGGCATTTAACATGTTTTGAAAACACAGCCAATGCAAGCTCATGGTGAGGCTGGGGTGACTGCTGAAATAGCATCAGAGCTGGCAGTGGACTGCCTCCAGCAGCGCTGGGCAGGACTGGAGCCACAGGCAGTGATGCTGCAGCTTATTCTGTGATTCCAGCAGTGAGCAGGCTCTGGGGAGATGAACATGCTTTGCTCTTGTTCTTTGTGACCTGACTTGAGGAGGACAGGAATGAGAGAGGTGCTCCAGGGAGGGTGTAAGGCCAGCTGCTTTCCTGGAGATGTCTGGCCTGGAGGAAGAAGCTCTCTTCATGGGTTCGCAGTGGGACAAGCCAATACCTTCTGAAAAGGCAGCCTAGACCAAGCCTAGACCAAGAGCAGATACTGACAGGGGCATGTGGATTCCCATTTTTATCTGGAAGTTAGACCCAAACACCATCGTGGGAATATCAGGCCATATGAGTAGAAGGAGCAACTATCCAGTGAAGACACAGGCATCCCGGGGAAGCTCTCCAGACAGCATCTGCGGATGCTTATGGTTAAGGTTCTTCCATCTCCTGCCCTGCCTCTGCATCCAATACAGTAACCGTGCATGTCTCGAGGGCAAACAAATTCTGCAGCACTGAGAGCTGAACCCAGAGCTTCGCACATTTGCACATGCTTTACCACTGAGTGACATCCCTAGCTGACTGCCAGATGCTTTTTTTTTTTTTTTCACACTTCTGAGGAACAGCACTGAGTACTTCGCCAACCTTGACATACATAAACATCAGCTTAAAATTACAACAGGCAAAGCCACACTTGGCAAAAGAGCTCAGGGCCACCAACGTTCATGTTCCCGAATTGGGGTTATGAAAAGCTGTTTTTCTTTCCTTTTTGAATAACCTGCATGTTGACAGTGGACACAGGAAAATGATGGCTCAGCTAATTTTGACTTGTCTTGGGAGACAGCTGTCTCCCACTAAAGAACAGCCTTGCAGGAGGTGCAGGGGACAAACTCACCTGGCAACGGGCAGCCCAAGATCTCCATCCGCATGCAGATGTTCCCATTATCAAACCAGGACTGCGGGTTGATGCGAATGTATCGGGCTACCATAGGGACCGGCAGCTCATTAAGCACGGGAATCTCCTTCTCACTGTTTCCTTCAAATATCTATTGACGATCAAGAGGAAAAAGAAAGCTTTTTAGGATCTTCATCGTCAAAGGTAAGACAGCCAGAAATTCACTCATTCCCTGGGATTGTATCAAGCAGTACATATGCATGCCGGGAATCAAGGTAAAAGGCAACAAATCACCCCTGCATGCTGCCCCAGGAAGCCCCTGTCTCTCCGTCTTTCACAAGGGCAAAAAAAAAAAAAAAAAAAAAAAAAAAAAAATGCTCTAAAGCTCAGACTTTTTAGAAGGAAGTGGACCAGAGCATGTTTTGGAGCAGAGAAAGGTTCTGTTTGGCCTGACAGTGAAGGAAGGCTGCTTAAACTGATAGGAATTGGGTGGAGTTCTGGGGAAAACCATGGAGAAGCCCCGTAGTGGGGTTCATAGATGGAGGATCAGCTGTTTCCATGCCGCTGTGTCACACAGGACTGCTGAGGTAAGTAACAATGAGACAGAAGGCAGAAGGGGGGCTCCGGTCAGTGGGGAAGATGCTGGATGCCACTTTGGGAGTAGCACTTGAGAATCTGAATTTGAGAGTGACAAAACTCCAGTGCTGAATTAATCATGCAAGGTGGCTAGAAAAGTCAGGGCTGTTGGGCGGGGGAGCGACAGATGCAAGAGTCCCCAACTGCAATGTGCTAACTTGTAAACTGGATCAGAGGCGGCATCGCAGAAGTACTTTAGTTGGAATGAATACAGAATTGTGTCAACCCCAGCTGTGGGCCATGTCAGGTTGGCCTTCAGAGCATAAACAGAAGGTCACGATACATCAGACTCTCCCGGTTGGTTTGGGTTTACACAGAATTGGTAAACTTCCCCAGGGAAGGACAAAGCCCCATGGCCAGCCACCAATGGCATGGGCAGAAGGGAGAGGAGACTCACCATGTCACCAGATCCGTTCTTCACAGTAACCCACGTGTGGCTGTCATTGCTCACCATGACTTTGTAGGATGTCACCCAGTCACTCCTGTGAGGAAATAAAATGTCACCCAGGTTACATGTTTTAAAATGCTTACCCTTTCTGCTCAGAGGTGTGGAAGTAAGGACAAGTACGTTTCCTCTAGGACTGGCCCCCTGACTCCCAGGGAGGTCCTGGAGGACAACATAGACTCTTGTTATTGCTCTCAGTTGCCCTTTCCAAGTAGATAAGAGCCTAGTGCTGTAGGTACCACACACTTTGATGGCAGAACATAGAGAGACCAATCTTGACCCTGCTGGCTTGTTTTCATAGTGCTAGAAGGTGGTATGGGTGTCACTGAGAATGGTCAGTGGTCTTACCCATGTAATACTGGACCATGCTTGCTAAAATGCCAGACAACACATGTCCTCAAGGGTAACTGGCACTTACAGGGCTAACCAGCTGTTTTCTGATTGTATTTGAGGCCTCCTCTGTGGGAGGGCATCCATTCCTGGTACTATAAACAAGGTCATAAGCCCATAGTTGGGGAGAAACCTACTTTTGTTGTTCCATTAAGCAGCCATACTGCCAGACAGCTTCCTAAATATTTATGTTCCGGCCCATTAGACTGTGGTGCTCTCTCAACCATGGTCTGAGAAGCTTCTTTTTCGCAGTAGGCAAAGGTTAATACAAACTCATCACTGGTCAGAGTTCCGAGAATCAGTCACTCCGGGGCTCAGCCCTGAGGGGGACATCTGTGCCAACCAAGCCAAGCAAAGCGGGATGTAAGAGCCAGAATATGGGGAAGAGTGCAGTGAAGTTCCTTCTGGACAAGACATAGCTGTTATACTCATGAATTCATGTTTACTGGCACAAGTCAAAATTCTGGCATGGATGGGGGCAATGCAGCCCCACCTCTAGCTGAAGAGCTAGTGGCAGTTGATGGGTGCTGTGGGAGGAGTACAGTTTTCTTTGAGGTTGTGGCCACTGGTAGGTTGTCCATTCTTCAGTAGATAGCCCACACCCATGTAGGTGTGGCCAGCACTGACAGGCCTCAGCTATACAAAAGATGAAAAAGAGAGCAAGAAGTGGGAAGGAGGACATGTAGGGAGCTCTGCGGGGAGTTGAAGGGGGAAATAAGGAGAGATATGATCAAAATACATTATATACATATATGAAAATCTCAAAAAATAAATAATTACCATCAAAAACAAAACAACCCTGGTTCCATGATACTTACTAGCCCCATAACCTTGTCTAGGTAACTAACCCACCTATGTCCCTTTACACAAAAAGTAGGAGTGTGAGCCTTGAAGGGTCTAAAGCCCTTTAAACACTTTGGACAATCCCTAGCCCCTGGCAAGGTCACATACATAAAGATACACAAATAAGACCATTTTTGTCTGTACTGAAATTACATCACACACTTCAGAAGCTTAATGGAGTCCAGCAGGGAAAAATAATCTTGGCGAATGCTACAAATTGGTCTAGAAATTTCACTTGGTAAACTAACTTGGGAATGCAACAGATCAGTTCCAACCAGCCAAAAAAGCAACAGCTCTGAGTCTATGAGACCGTGGGTTGCTCCTCGTCTGTCACAGTCCCCACGCCAGCAAGAATCCAGTGGGCTAGACCCAAAGCCAGAGCCCTGTCACCATGTCCCACCATACAGAGGACAAAGCAGCCATAATTTGACTTTGCTGGAGTAGAGGTCAATCTGACAGCCATGGCAAAACCAAAACAAAACCCAAACAGGACTTTTATGTTTTTAATTGCTAGGCAATATGGGAAGGCCATTCTGTGTACGCCCCTTCCCAAAGCCTAGAATCCTGGCAGCAGCACCAGGCTCCAGCGCTTCCTGTCTGTCCCTCCTGTAAATCTGCCCGCGGTCGGGTCCTGCAACCTCGGCTACTCAAGGGGCTGCAAGCAGAAGAATCGGAAGTTTCAGGCCAGCCTGGGCACTTTAGCCAGACCCTGTCCTAAAATCAAAGGTAACAAAGCCCTGGGTTTGTGTGTGACTTACCCCTCATGCACATCCTTGTCTGCCAGGAGACACCACAACAGGGTGGCCTAGCAGAACCAAACGACAGCAGCTACTCCTGACAACCCCGCCCAAGCTCCCCTCCTCCCCTCCCCACTCAGCCTCTCCCACCCAGACACCTGTATTCAGCCAGCAAAGTGCCTCTGTCTTTCTAAAATGTTTCTGACTCTCTAGCTCCACCAGCAGCAGCTGAGCCCATTCCTTCCAGCTGGGTCTCCTGGGAGCTAAACTCCCCTCCCTGCTGAGCCTATGCTGCAAAGAGAAGCTGACTTTGCTAGAATCACATGACCAGGCACCTCGCGCCTAACTGCTACCTGAACATCAAGAATTCCTACAGTTATTTCGTTAGGTGTGCGTCTCTTACATCAACTTACTTGCTGACTAGCCAAGTTTGTATATGGAGAATCTTAAATACTAAAGCCACATGGAATGTGGTAGAGAGTCCCAAGACCTTTCAGCCACTGTAATAGTCGAATCCAATCTCTGAGGGTACACAGCTAAATTACCCATGACCCTTTTATTCGACGTTTCTGAAAGTTAACAAGGAAGAGGTGAACAGAATGTTCAAGAGTGTGACTGAGGAGGCACCTGCAGGGGGTGGAGGAGGAAAGGAAGGGGTCACCTGAATGAGGATGCAGGCGAGTGAGAAAGCACAGTCCTTACCTAACATAAAGCGCTGCGTATTTTTTTTTCCTTTGTGCCAGGCACATCCATAGTCATAAGCCAGCCTCCTGGGAGATTGGAGCGGCAAACTCCCTGTTTCCTGATCTCCTAATCTTCAGGGAAGGCTTGACAATCACAGCACTTTTGTGGCTTATTTCCGATTCCCTCAGATCCCTCAGATCAGATTATTCCATATCACAAATCTGCCTTGATATTCAGGCTTGACTCAAAGCTATGCAGTCCAAGCAGAGAAATACAGGGTCGGAGGTCTCTAGACCATGGGAGGAGGCAGAGGCTGTGCTGAGCCTCCTGGGCCCTGGCAGCTCTCTCATTTGTGAATATAAAACAACACAAATCACCCTGAATGGTACTAGCTCACTTTCCTCCAGTACAGCCTTCTTTCAGATCAGATTTACAACAGGAGATGGAGCATGGACTCTGGAGTCGGAACCCATTGTAACATTCCATTGCAGTCTTCCTTACAGGTTCGCTGGACTCAGCTCACAGTAAGATAAATAAAGGTTTTATGTTACCAGTGAGCTTGCAAGTGAGTAAATAAGAGAAATCTCCAGGGATATGGGGGATACGAGCTGAAAGGGAGAAAAAAAATTAAGCATAGTATAAGTTAACAAGCCGACATTGTTTTAGGGAAACGCATATAATGATAGTATCAGAACCTTTACCCTGCCAACTAGGAATGTTGAACTTGAAACCTTGCCCCCAAGGCTCTTGAAGGGAGCGAAAGTACATTAGAAGGTCTTAGAGCATTAGTGAGTGCTTGGCTCCCAGCAGAGGTCCACATGAATGGTCTCTGCAGAGGAGACTTTCTCTTAGGCCCTGGGAGGTTTCTCTAGGTGAGGGGGCGTAGGTAAGGATGATTCTAAAGCCTCCCTCATTACCTTGAAAACACTCTCGGTGAGAAAGAGGAGGAAGAATTAGAATGCAACAAATTTTCAGACTCAAGGGAATTTGAGAGTTTGGAGCTGCCACATTATACATTTACGTTTTCAGAATCATAGGTTTGCTAAGTACAAATTCTCCTCAAACTCCAGCAGGGCTGTGTCCTAGCAAAACCCATCATAAGCCAGAAGTGTCACCTACTGAGCATCAGACCTTAACAGGACAGCACACTATGGAGTCTTGCAGTTGCAGGGGCTTGTGTGATTGACAGGCAAGGCCCACTCACTGCTGCAGCCAGCGTGATGACAGTGTCCCACGACACGTTGTCACTGGCCCATGAAAAAGTCAAAACCTAAAGTTTGATTTTCTAGTCAGTGAGCCAATTCTAAAGTCGCTTATCTATGCCCAGGACATGGCAGATACCCTCCTAAGAACTTTGCAAATATTAACTCATTTTTTTTTCTCACTACAACCAAAAGGCATAGGTGTAACTGTTTTGAACTATAGATGCACCAGGAGGTCAAGGTTATAGAACACGAGACTCAAAACTCAATAGTTTGGTTATAGAATCCTCGTTTTTAGCCACTTTTATACATGAGCATACTTAAAGAAATAAAATACAAAATAAAACCACCAAAAGAAAACAAGTTGGTATAAAATAAGCAACTAGATATGAAAAATGCACACAACTTTTAGAAACAAAAAAATGCCATTAAAATTAAATATACAGATACATTAAAAGTACTGGATAATGGCCAAAGAGAAAATCAACAGACAGTAATAAAGTTGAAGAAGTTACGAAGAACACAGCACTAAAATACCAGGAGGTAGAAAACCAAGAGAAGCCGACTGTGAAAGAATATATTCCTCATCAGAGTTTCACGCAAAGGCCAGGCAAAAGAAAGGAAGCACAGTATTAGGAGAAACCTGGCTAGAACAGCCAAAGGATGTGAATCCACAGATTCAAGAGGAACAATGAATGGCAAGTAGAATCAATAAAAAGAAATTCACCCCCCACTGTAAGAAATAAATCCTTGTGGTCCATTTTCACTATAGAGTGCATTTATAGATCATTAATGAGTTGTAGATAATCATGAGGCACCAGGACTGCCTCTTCCCTACCTGGTTACTGGTGCCTGTCTGCAGAGGTACTCCCACTTGTCCTAGGGTGAAAAAGCCACAGGCAGTCTGCTACACGTACCAGGAAAGGAGGCATCTCAAGCCCTAAGATGTGCATTAGATAGGACTTGGCTGGAGAGTTTGGGGAAGGGGCGATGCTAGGCACCAGGAGGAGTGCCTCTCCAAAGAACTCAGCCAGTGAAGAATTAGTCATGGCCCTGGACTGACTGAAAAGAAGACACAGCAACATTCGTCACTGTGGATGTTGCATCCGTACATACTCTGAAACTGTGAACCGCAAGAAACGCTCAGGCCCTTTCGGGGCTTCTGTCAGGCATTTTATCACAGCAATGACAAGAGTAACCAATACAGCAGCAGCATATCCAGATTCTGGGGACTAGCATGTGGCGTCTTCTAGGAGGATAACCTGCTGCCACCTGACCTTCACTCCAACTCTGGCTTCACTTTCCGTCACTCCAGAACCTTCCCTTTCCTGGCACAGGCCTGAGGCCTAGACACATCTTGCCCGCCTGGCCACGATAGGATAAAACAATAGTTCCCTAAATCCGGTTAATAAATAAAAAGCTTAAGTCTCAGCTAAGAAACCTCAGCCAGGGAAAACTAGGTCACTCCACCCTCCTCACCCTGTCCCATCCCCCAGCCTCTCTCTTAAAGAGAACATTAGAGTTCAAATAAACACTGGGAAAATTCATCCCCACCTGACAAATCAGTGCCTGCCTTCATGAGCCACTTACTGTGATGAAAATTTCCTGGTATTTCTCAAGCAGTTGGCTCCTTCACACACTCAGAAGCTGCGTTCCTGGAAGAGGAATGAGCTATTTTTTACCCACAGTCAGCCCAACTGGCAAGAACCAACAGGTCGTAATGTCAGACACTGGAGACGTCTAAAGCCTCTTCCAAGTTCAAGCCCAAGGTTCAGTATGCTCTTCTGCCAACCACAAGAGTGCATTCCCATACCGTATGGAATGTCAGTTTCCCCTCTGTGACAGCGTGAGTGTGAGCAGGTACTGCCAACTGCATTCAGCTGTCAAGAGACCCTACCCATATATACAGCAATGGTGCTCTGCCTGGGATGGGGTGGGAGTTCTGTCCCTCCAGGGACAACTGAAAATGTTTAGAGACATCTCTGGTTGTCAGGTAGGGAAGAGTGTGATGCCGGGGGGGGGGGGGGACCTGGTGAATAGGGGACAAGGGTGCCACTAAAACTGCTCAATGCGTAGGAAAGCTTTCTATAGCACAGAATGACCCATCCCACTCTAAGCAATTTAGATAACGAGGCAGAATTCTCCACTGGATCTGCTTGAAACTATTTTAAGGCCAGGGAAATTGTCAGCATGGATTTATCAGTACAGAAACTATGGCACAAAATTGTCAGGGGCCATGACATTCTGAATACCAGAATGGATATTGGATAATACAGGCTCCTCCATCAATATGCCCCTGTACTTTTACCTAAAAACAAAAACAAACAAACAAAAAAAAAAAAAAAAAAAAAACAGGCAGGAATTGGAAGCAGGTACAGGACTGATGAGAGCCAATGCAGTTTGTAGAATGGGGCTCAATTACTAATTGACATGCATAGCCAATGGCTGCTGTAAACATAATGTGTTTTTTTTAATATAGTTTTTGAAGACAATTTATTTTCAAAAGTTTTGGACATACATGAATATTAACCTGCTTTCTATGCTTACCAGAAATTATTGAATTGTTTCTTTTTTTCTTTGTTCCCTTTACAGGGTTTCATGTAAACACACTGGCTTGGAACTCACTATGCAGCTGGGGATGACAAAACTTGAATCCTCCTGCCTTCACCCCCTGGGTACTGTCTTAGAGGTATCCATTGCCTAACCCCAAGGCTGTTTTCACATAGTGTGAACCACAACTCAGACCTTGTCAGTGCTATGGAAGAAGACACATCTATTGATACAGGATCAAATACTTGTCCATATGAGCGGGAAGGAGGGCTCCAAGCTCCAGGGCAGTGGCCCTCAAATCAAGCCCACTTGAGACCACAGAGGCCATGACATTGTGGATACCAGAATGGATACTTGATAATACAGGCTTCTCAAGATGTTCCTGCACAGTTACCTGATTTACCTATGAGACCATGGTCTAGTGGAGGACAGGAACCACATCATTAATTATTCAATTGGTGATTGAGCTGCTGCTGTGATGTTCAAAAAAGAAGATATGGAGGACTTGAAAATGGGAAATGTCATGAAGAATGCCTTTGGGAAGAGCAATATCGAGCTGAGATATGATGAACAGTTGAGAAGTGGGGGAAAATTGGTTAGCACTTCCATTTTCAGGCCATCCAAAGCATTAAAGCAAGAGATATCATACATACATACATACATACATACACATATATAGATATATAATATATAGATATAATAGATTTGATTGCCAAGTTGTGTAGAATCATCTAGAAAAGTCTAAACAATCAGGTTGGCCATTTATAACAATGGATAATTAATTTTATTATATAATTGAGGTGGAAAGACTTGCCTATTCTGGGTGGCATCATTCCTTAGGGAGTGGGTTCCCGGCTGTGTTGGAGCGAAGAGAAAGGACCGAGCACTGACCACATGGGTTAAAGCACTGCTCTTTGCTCTTCACTGTGATGTGACGTGACCAGCTGCTTCAAGCTCCTGGCACCTTGACATTCAGCGTGATGGGCTGTAACTTGGACCAAGTTACAAGTTATGGACCAAATAAACCTTTCTCCCACTGAGTTGTTTCTACTGGGTTATTTTTTTTTATCACAGCAACAGAAATTAAGCTAAGAAAATAAGCAAACAGTAATAATTCAAAAAATATAGGCAGAAGTGAGGAATGGTGATATATACACTTGGGAAGGCTAGGGCAGCAGGATTGCAAGTTTGAGGCCAGGAGCGAGTTCAAGCCAGCCTCAACTACACAGGGAGGGGGGGGGCAAGAGGAGAGAGGGAAGGAAGGGATAGATAGAATTATAGATAGATAGATAGATAGATAGATAGATAGATTGATTGATTGATAGATAGATAGATAGATTGATAGGTAGATGAATAGATGGGTGGATAGATGGATGAGAGGAATGAGATGAGAAGGAAGGTGAGAGGAAGTAGGAACAAAAGAGATGACAGAATGAAGAGAGAAGAATGAGAGACAGAATAGATTTGACATTAATAATGACAACAGTGGGATTTCCAAGGTCACATGAAGTGCCACTAAGGTATATCACCGTGTAGTGTTTAGCTCAAGGCACATGGATGTGATCCTGCAAACTGTACTGAGGGAGTAAAATGCAAAAGTTTGCAAGAGCAAATGTGCTCAGGCCACTCACTGTAGTGCCTCAGAAAAGGAGTGGGAGATACGGGAAGTTCTGGGCGGTGTGGGAGGGGTCCTTCTAGGAAAATGAAAATGTTCTAAAATTAATTGTAGTGATGACTGCACAATCCCACAAATGTCTAAAATCCCACAGAACTGCACGCTTCAAATGAGTGAGCTGTGTGGTGGGGAATTACACCTCAATAAAGATGCTAGCCGTTCTGAGGGAGACTTGCTTCCCAGCTGCCCATCCAGGGTGAGAACAACAACAACACATTTTATCTGAGGAGCTCAAAACTTTCTCTTCCACACTCCATTTCCAGAAGGCACGCAACCCTAAAACAAAGGAGATGACAGAGCTGTGTGGTCTCACAGGGAGTGTGGCTCGTGAAGAAGAGGGTTCTAAGCAGAAAGAGGAAGGTCAAGAAACACACCTGACAAGAGGCCTGGGGACTTAAGCGGTTCCAAGGCCAGCATGGGGCCCAAGGCCACAGGAGGGAAAATGAAACCGTGAATTGTTGACACACATTCTGTGTCTCTGTGTGTCTCTGCACACACATACCTACCTCTGATGTGTGTACACACATACTATATGAGAGGAGATCTGTAGGTCTGTCACAAAGCGTTAGAATGGATGAGAGAGAGGAACCAGGAAAACTGAAAAAGGATGTGATTATTAACTTCTGATAAGAGCACAAATGTTACATGTGAGTGAAAATGAACTTGTGGTGCTCTGGGGACCCAGACATACACAAATCATATTATACTGTTTTATACTGTTGTAAAAGTTGGCTACTGAGTTCACAAAGATTCGTAATGTACCTTTTAGGGGAATATTGGGAAGGGAGGACAAAAGGAAGGAAGGACAGAAAGAAAGAGAGACAGAAAGACACAGAGAGAAAGGCAGAAGGGAGGGATGGACAGAAGGAGAGGGGAGGAAGAGACTGAATAGACTGATTGATCTGGGGAATTAGCTCAACAAACCTAAATCCTTCCCCTGTGTAATAGAAAGTCATCAGATAGTAACTAATTGAAATGATTAGAAGAGCACGGAGACCACTTTAATCAGAATGTAAGGATTAAAAAAGAGCCAAACGGGCTGAGGGGAACTCGGTGAGTGAACTGTCTGCTATGGACGCATGGGAAACTCAGGTCCCTACCACCCACTCAAAAGCCAGCCATGGCAGCATGTTCCTGTAACCCCAGCACTGAGAGGGGTGTGGAGAGAGACAGGTAGATCCAGGGGCCCTTACTAGCCAGCCAATCTAGCTTACGCTGTCCGTTCTAGATTCACTGAGAGAACTCCTTATCTCTAATTGATCCATTGATCAATCCACTGATTAAAATAAGGTGGGGGATGATAAATGAAGACACCCAAAGTCGACATCTGGTCCCTTCACGTATACACACATGTGTGGATACAATAAACAAACAAACAAACAAAAACTTAGAAAGGAAGGAAAGGAAGGGAAAAGGACGGGAGGGAGGGAAAGGACAAGCAGAAGAAATATCTGCTAAGGTCACCAGAAAATGGGACCAGAGGACCCGAAATAGGGACAATTTTTAAAGATCAGAGATATTTCTTGGCTGTTTCAACAAATAAATGATATTAACATGATTAATTAAAAATAACCCCCTACATCCATCTCTTTCTTATTTCCATTTCACTCTCTGGCATTTTCAATTTCTCTACTCATTCTGAAGCCATTTTCCCCCCAGCACTTGCAAGAAAAGTCAAGGCCAATTTGTATCTTGTTTATAAATTCAGCACAGGACTGAAAAGCAGAATTCTTTTTTCCTCCCTCCTCCTTTAAAAGTCCACATTTCACTGTGTGCTCTGGAGAAAAGGCCAATGGAATTTTCTTAGTAGTGCTGGAAAGCATGTGGTTTTCCTTCCTTCCCCTTGCCTGTCTGAGCTCTGAAGGTGCTGCCAACTGAAGACTCTGCTGCCTACACTGATGTTATATTTTTATATAGCAACTTGAAAGAAAAACCAGTGATCAGACCGCTGTTTGAAAAGAGGAAACACAATAACTTTCTGTATAACCTAGCAAAGAGTTTAACTTTCAGAATGCTTGGGGGAAAACCATGGGAATCACCCATTCATTCCTCAGCCTGGTTCGAAGATGGCATAGCATAAAAATCCCCCCTAGACAGCAACCGCTTAGTCAAAATTGGAAGCTTCCTGTTGGGCATGCAAGCAAGTTGGTATCCAAGGGGTGAAATCCATGCTCTGACAGCTGTCTGTCCTCAAGCCAGGCTGCAAGGCTGAAGGGGAACAGATACAAAAGCTGGGGACCTGTAGGCCTGAGTGGGCTCCTGCAAAGATCAGAGGCCCCCAAGGCTAAAAGCACTGGGCTCAAAGTGGGGTTCTGGTTATGCTAATCATTATATCTCTAGCAGAAACAGTCTATAATAGGGTTTATAAATTCTAACCTCTGGGGTACTTAGCTAGGGCAGTAGCTCAGTATAGACTATTTTCCTCAGACTGAGGAGCTGGGTTCAATACACACATGGTAGCTCATAATTGTCTGTAACTCTTACAGGTATCTGACACTTTCTTCTGACCTACAGGCTCCTGCATGCAAAGCTACAGGCTAGATAGAGTGTACATAAACTTTTCAGAAAAAGGGTATACATACTCATGCTGTGTGTGTAAATCAAAGGGAAGAGGGGAGAGAGCAGACAAACTCCCTAATAGGTCAAAGTCTTTTTATTCATGCATGGTAGCTTACAGGCACATCAATGTCAGCCCCGTTGTTTTGGCATCCAAATGAGAGCCATGCTAACTCAGTGGAATAACAGGCCAGACACACACACACACACACACACACACACACAATTAGCTACTTACATGTGACTCTAACAGGATACACACCAAACTCGTGTGCGGAGCATGATAAAACTTTGGTGAAAGAAATGAAAAATTTTAGTGGAAAAACAGTGTGTGGTCCTGCATTGAAAGATTCAACACAAAGCCATCAGCCTTTAACAAATTAAAACACAGGTTTAACACAATGCCTGTCAAAAATCACAGTAAGATATAAACAAGATTATTATATAAACAAGATGTTGTAGCTATAAATAAAATTACTATTAAATTAATGTGTACAAAGGCAAAGGATCTAAACAAGCTGAAACGATTTTGAAATGAAGTGGGACAAATTGATCTAATCAGCTGCAAACATTATGTGACTGTAGAAATCATCATTATCATTCTTGGGTTTAACCCCCAGAATCAGAGAATGGGCAAGATCTAGGAAAGGAAAGGAGAAGGCATGCAGGGCCTACTGTGTGGTGTAGGTGAAGGGATAGACACGCGGATTTGTGAAGCAGAGCAGAGTATCAGGCATAAACCCACCCAGCAATGGTGGGCTGATAGTTAACAAAGGTTCAGGAGAGTCAGCGGCAAAAGGACAGTGTTCTCTGCACTGTCTTTTCCAAGTGTAATGCACACCTTAAAAGACTGCGTATACCAACCAGGACACATCCAAAAGCTTTATGCAGCCAAAACTAACCTAAACAGTGTTATGGAAAGAAATAATCTGAAGAAAATATATGCATCTCAAGTCCCAATCAAAGAGCCATTTAGCAAGATGTCAGGCACACAGTAGAGGCCCACCACACGGGAGCCCCGCAGCCTCAGTCTCTTTTGCCCATCTCTCTCCAGAATAGAACCTCACTAAATATTATCACAAATGGATCAAGATAGCCAAGTTCAAGCTGATCAAACCCAATCTGGAGACCTAGACTCTAAAGCTTTCTGAGCACTTGTATGACACAATAGATAGAAAATTCCACACCTGAACTCATGCTGTGGGTCACAGTTGGCATACAGGCACAATAGAAGTGTTGAATAAAATCACCTTCAGGTTCCATGTATAAAAAGCATAAGAAACAATGTTTTAGCTGTGGGTTCTACACTTAGGATGTCTCATGCTGGACATGTGAATGTTAAAAAAGAAAAAAAAAATAGTCGAGTACTTCTGGTCCCAAGCACTTTGGACAATACTCAGTCTGTTATAGACCTATGAGAAGCTCCCAGCCCTCAGAGCTGGCCAGTGCTAGACATGCCCCATCTCTATACAAAAATAGGAAAAGCCTGGCTAAATCCTCTCCAGTTGGCAAAAGGAAGCATTTGGAGCCAATTTACTATTGGAATCACAAGGAGGCTGGCTGCTCCTCTGCTTGCCCATCCCCTTCCTCTGGAGCCACATTCCAGCAGTCTAATGGCCCAAATCCTGCCCAAGGCTGAATTAGAACTTCGAGCAGAATTGCTGATCCCAAGAGCTCTAAACCTGCCTTCCACAGCTGCTGCAAACAAAATCTAAAAGAGAAAGTTTTACCTTGTTTGCACTAGATCTGCTCAGTAGCTAGAAAGAGTCCACACTTTTCATTCTCCCACTCCTCTCTTACCTCCTTCTCTGCTAGAACTGTAATCACCCAGCCAAACGGTTCCACCACATTCTCAGCACAGCCACTGTTGGAATGCTGGACCCTGTGTGAAATATCAGCCCATTGATTTATTGGATTTTTTTACTTTAGACTGGTTACCATGGCTTTTTGAGAATGCAGGAAGAATGCTGTAAACTCCCAAATATTATTCATTTTCCGTTACCTCCAGTTAACTTGTCCACAGGGAGACAGCAGATAAATGCCACTTTGGGGCCAGCAAGCAATACATTTGGGTAGAAGGCAAAGCGAGACCCACAGCAGAGAGCTAAAAAGCACAAGAAGAAAGTAGGCAAGGACCCTCAAATCTGGAATCTTTGCCTGAGGGATCAGAGAAAAAGAAACCAAAGAAACGGCCCTTGTGGATGTTAGAGAATAGAGATACAGGCTGGTGCCTGGCCAGCTCTGCCCACAGCTGGAGGCTCCACCATGGCACAGGCTGCAGCAGACAGCAAGCCACCAGAGCTGGGCTGGCCACAGAAGGACCTCTGCTGGCCCCAAGCCCTCTGAATTGTAGCACTGTTGGTTTGACCCTGCAAAACAACTGATTTCAATAATAGGGTGTATCTGCTCACTCCTGAGCTCTGGAGGCCAGAAATCCTGAAGTCAAGGTGTCAGTGGGGATGACTTCCTTTGGTAGGTCCAGAGGGAAGGTCACCGTGTCCTTGCTAACTCACCTCCTTGCTTGCTCATGGCCCTATCCTCTATATTTGGCAGTAGGGACTTCTTTACCAGGGTGCTATAGCTCCGGTTTTGGCTTCTGCTTCCCTGTTGGGCAGATACAGCCCCCAGCAATTATACTGGGCCCACTCAGACAAGCCAGGGTAGTGTCCAGGTTAAGTAGAGCTGATTGACAAACTCATTCCAATCTAGCACTCCCCTTCCTCTTTGTGCTGGAAACTTGCTGAGGCCCAGGTTCCATGGATGAATTGGAGGAGGAGGGGTATTACCTATGGACCAATTTCTCTTCCTCTGTAAGACTGGTATCTCACAACCTCATTCATATGAAGCCAACTTAGTAAAATTAATATATGTGGCACAGCAAAGTGTTTCATTTGCCCTATTATTTCTTCCTTCTGATTTTATAATAGATTAAATAATGGCCTCTTTAGGGGAAGGTCCCTGGCCCAGCCTCAGAACCCTTCAGTGAAATCTATGGCAGAGTCCCTCTGCTTCCACTACAACAAGCTTCATGACACAAGAGCAATGAGGAGCACCAGTGTGGAGACAAGAGGTGAAGATAGAGACAGAGAAAGGGGCGGGGGACAAGCATTCTCCTACAAGATAGGCAGATTAAAACAGCTCCTCTGGATTTCCACACCTTGGTCTCCTCATCCATGCAATGGGCCACCTGTCAGGCACCACATGCGGACACATAGGCAAGTGTGCTCCAGTCATCATTTAGGTGCCTATATGCTTTTATTTAAAAAAAAAAATCCCAAACTGCCAAATACGCCCAGCTAAAGGCAGAGAGATTACAAAATGTCAGACTCAACTTTTTCGCTACCCTTTGCTTCTTTTCTAGGCATCATGTGTAGGTGCTGGAATACTGGAGCGTCCGGCTCTGGGAGAGTGTGGAAGGGTCCTAGAATCAGGGCAGGTGAAAAGAAAAGGTATCAAAAGAAGCACCAGCTCGTGAGGTCTGTGCTCCATGCTGGGAGCACCATTGGATTTCCTAGCACAGTGCATGGAACACACAGCCAGCTGAGCACAGTGCATGGGCTGACAGAGTGGGGGATGGGGTTGCTGCAGTGGGAGGACTCTCTACAAGAGGGACAGAGTCCTAAGAAAGCAACAGCAACCACAGGCTGCTTACTGTAGGCCCGGGATCATCTCAACGGCTGGCTCCTTCAATATCACTCCAGCCTAAAAGGTGTGTACCATTATCATGCTTTAGGAGTAAAGAAATGGAGGCACAGAACATCCCAGACATGTGCCCAAGGACACACAGGCAGAAATGCCAGTCTTTCTCTGGAATCTGAAGTCCAGGATAGCTCTGTGTCCACACCTTTTCCATGGCTGTGTCAAGAACAGAGCCTTACTTGGCCCAGCCTGTGCTTGCTTGGTTCTGTTGTTCTGGGTCTGTGGTAGCGCAATGCATCCTGGCTAAGAGGGTGTGGTGAAGCAGAGCTACTCATGTCCTGGAAGATGCAAAGCAGGGATGGGGGCAGGAGCAAAGTACAGCTCCCTAGGAGCCCACACCTAATGACCCCCATATCATCTCCCAAGCCATAAAACCATCTATTAATTAATCCACCGATGAGCTTCCATAAGCCAACCACTTCCCTAAGGCCCCCACCTCTGAACACTGCCATATTGGAAAACAAACTTGCAATGCCTGAGTCTTGGTCGTCATTTCTAATCCAAGTCAGGACAGCAGCAAAGGACCAGCGCTTCTTTCCAAGTCAATGCAACCTGTCTCCACCCTGTGGCTTAGCCCCCTGTGTTGGAGAAGAGAGGGCCAAAAAAGGACAGTTGAAGAAACCCACCTTGTATCCAACACTGGAGATTTCAAGGCAAATGAGCCTGCATATCCCAGGAGCAATATTGGTGCAGCACAAACGCATGCGTGGGTAGATGAAGAAAGTCAAGTGAGGACACAGAGAGACTGAGATTGGTTTCAAAAGGTGGCAAAAGAAAGCAAACTGGTCTCACTCTTCTAACAGAGAGAGCCTCGGGTGCACGGGCGCTGAGGCAGCAGCATGCTTGATGGACCTGTGTTTTCCAAACAGGAAACTTCTGCTGCTCCAGGGGTAGAGTGAGAAAGTGACCTTAAGCACACGTGGACAGTGGGAGCTAGGCCAACAAGGCCTTGTGGGACAGAACAGCAGCTCACCAGATGTGACCATTAATATTGATCATCAACTTGACAGAATCCGGAGTAGCCTAGGAGGCACACCTCTGTGATCCCTGTGAGGGGTTGTCTAGATTAGGTTAGCTGAGTTGGGAAGAGCCATCTTCCATGCAGGGGCGTCATTCCATGGACTGGGATCTTAGGCTGCACAAACAAGACTGCACAAGCTCCTGCAGCCCTCTCTCCCCAACCATGATGGACCATATGCTTGAGCTACAATAAAGCCTTCCTTTCTTAAATTGCTTTTGATTTTGTCACAGCAATAAAACAAGTATCTACTGCAGCAAGGAAGGGCAGCCTGCTGCAAAGAGGTCTTTCCCACAAAGAAACAAAAGTGAGAGACAGCAAGGCTATCAGCAGTCACCCAGAGAGTTTTCCAAGACGTCACCATCCAGGCACAAAGACCTTGAAAAGGGCAGGGTGAAGCTTCCATCCCAGAAGCAAGCCCTATAGTTGTTCTGCTTCAGACATGTCACTATCTGAGAGCTCATTCCTTAGTCACTGACACCCAGAAACCCAGAGAGGATGCGTGGGAGGCATCTGTGAAATCTGTTTGGTTTTAAACAGCTACTTCTGCATAGGTAAAACAGCACAGGGTGAAGAAAAGATGGCCTCACCTTGAACTTGAACTTGACAGTGTTTTCATTAAAACCCTTCAAGATCATGCCAATCTCTCCTGCTCAGAAACTGACAGTTCTCCAAGAAGTTAGAAAGGAGCATGGAACTTCTCCCCCCACCAGGACCGCACAGGTGCCTGACATCTCATTTCCCCATTAAGCAAGGGCAAGACAGGGCATGATATGTTCTGAAAACACACCGCCCTCTCTTCCTCTTGATGAGACAGGTGATGATTGATGAAGCCTCCCACAGTTCTTCCCTTCTGGGGCCTCCAGGCTCCCTTCTCTCTTCTTGAGTACAGAACCCTAGTGTTTCCTCCCTCTGAGCCCTGACAAACTGTCCTGTGGGTCCCACCCCCACTGAATAGGGGTAAGGGAACAGTGATATGGGTCCCCAGAAGTGCAGAAAGCCAGGCACTACTGAAAGCAGAAGGAGACACTTGGACACAGTACCATGGAAATGAGACCCTGAGCAGGTGTTGGGGGTTTCAGGTCTCCCCTGCCCCAGTGAAACCACCCTTGTCCCTGTCACTCTTTAACTTTTCTGTTCCTCCCACCTTCACTTTTCTTTCTGCTGTGACCATACTGCCCTTTAGTTGTCCCCTCAACTCTTCTTGACCATCTTACCCTGAACACCCTTTGCCAGCAGGGAACATGGAAGTAGCCAGCTTTGCAACCTCAAGACTCCCAGACTTATTTCCTCCTCTGTCCTTCCTTCTGCTTACTCCCTAAGCCACTGGTCTTTGGTATCATTGTCCCCAAAGTCTCAATCACTTCTTAAGTCTGACACCCTTCAGGGACCCCTTGAACTTGACCTATGACTTTAACCCATGTACCACTAGCACTGGACTCCAATTTCCAACTCTTCCTTCCTAGCACAATATGTGTGCTAACAGTACCCCAATGCCCTTGAACTCCTGCAGTACAGCGGCCATAAGCTCCACCATAGCCTGCATGTAATCCACCAAGACAGCCCAAGGAGTAATGAGAAGCCTGAATGGTCCCAACACCCTCTCTGAGACTGGGAAGAAAAATTCTCTAGGCTTTTGCCCAAC
Source organism: Meriones unguiculatus (assembly GCF_030254825.1). Taxonomy (NCBI): domain Eukaryota; kingdom Metazoa; phylum Chordata; class Mammalia; order Rodentia; family Muridae; genus Meriones; species Meriones unguiculatus. Next base: position 9,644,047 of record NC_083349.1, read on the forward strand.
ATTGACTTTGTATTTTCTAAGTTTCTGTCCATAAACCTGTCACCCTCACTCTCTATGGAGAACCCTTCTCCAAAACTGTAAAGCCAGGTGCTCCCTCATCTGTATCAGGAGACCTTCCTTCTTTCCAGGGTGATCCCTCTGTGTACCAGTGTAGCTGTCTGTCACGAATCCTACTCACTTCAAGGCCAAAGTGTGAGCACAAAGAAGTAATAACTTGTCTTTCTGATCCTACCTTCCTTGTGACTTGGTATCTCACCCTTTTCACAGAAACTAGTGCCCTGAATCTCTGCTAAGACATTCCACTCCAAATGCTATGGTAATGTATTGGAGCTATGCCCAACCCTGTCAAATCTTTGTATTCTTGGGCGCAAAGAGTAGAGTTCTATTTGCCTTACTACCCACCATGAATACTTGTTCCAAATTCAGGCAACTGGTCAACCTTCCTTAGTTCCCTTCATCCCCTTCCCACAACATCTTACAAATACAAACCCAGTTCTCAAATTACTGCCATACTTAAAAAGCAGATGGGTTTCCCTATTAAACAGTTAAAGTGCAAAACGTTTGGTTTTTAAAAACTGTCTGCATTTCTTCCAAGTCCTTAGAAGCACTGACTCACCTCAAGCAGAGTAATTAACTTTTCAATCATCATGCTGGTTATAATTGCAACACTCATATGTCTAATATACTTTCTGTCATTAGGGAAATGAAAGATTGGTTTTTATTGGGGCACTAACATTTCACTAAATGGCAATGCAGTGAGGAATGATAATTTATATTGCTGAAAAATATAAATTACTCAAAATCATTACAACAATTACATTTTATAACTTCCAGATAGCACAAATTAGTTGAAAGAATTATTAAAACTGAAATTTCAGACTTCGTCATCAGCTTGAATGTGAATTACTGGGGAGATGTAGCAGCCATACCTCAAGACCTCAGGTCATCATCCTCATTCCTGTCTCAGGGCCAATGGAAGCTCCACCCACCTCAGGTCAGTTTGGCATCTGCCCTTTCTTGAAGTCCCCATAGTATACTGGATTCTCCTAAAAACTTCTTTTTAAAGCCAGGACCAAGTCTTGCTTACATTTATAACCTTACACTTAGTGCAGAGCACTAAAAAGATGCCATATGAATTAATTAGTAAATACACAGAGAATGCCAGAAACAAATGATATTACAGATGTTCATTTTATACTACAACTATGGTAGCCCTATAAAGGAAAAGCACTTTTCAAAGTTTTTTCCTACTATTTAAACAATTTTTTTATTAGCCTACAAAGTATTAGGTTTCATCCTGGCATTTTTCAAACAATTTTTGTTGTTGTTGTTGATTCTCTTTTCACCCCCACCATAATATTCTGAAATATACATTTGGAAAATGCTTTCTCTTTTTAACACATAGCAAGAAGCTGGCTGTTGTTGTTGTTGTTTATTTGGTTGGCTGATTGGCTGGTTTTGTTTGTTTGTTTTTTGTGTGTTTTTGAGACAGGATGGCTCAATTTACTAGGCCCCAGATTCCCCACTTTCTGAGTGCTCAGATAACAAGTGTGCACCAGCACGCCTAGTTTTTATGAACTGCTGGGGATCCAACCCAGAACTTCCTTCATGCTAGGCAAGCACTCTATGGAGTGAGCCACATCCCCTCTTGCAAAAAGCTGTTTTAAACAGCAGCATCTACTTGGCAGACTCTTAGAGCGGGCAACTCCTTTCTTCTCTGTGTCTAAAATCTTATACACCCAAGTGCAGCACTCTTTCGCATTTATTGGAAAAGGAAAACTGTCCCCAGCTCTAGCTTTGCTTGTTCGGTCTGAAACCCGTGTCTGCCTGGGGTCTGTGGAATAGCCGCAGATAACACATGGAGAACTGGCAGACTGTACCCTGCACAGGGCATACCAAGCGGCCAGGGTGTCTAATACGGAGACATGTGAGGCACTGTCCAACAAGGGTTCAGCGACAGGACGAATGGAGGGCGGGGCAGGCAGTGTTCTTCCCCCTGCAGAACCACAGAGCGGTCTCACCTGCCTGTCATTTCCAAGTGCTTCCAATAAATACTGCATCTGAGAGAAGGACCTATGGCTAAAAATAAAACTAGAAATACACTGTTCTAGATAAACCCAGAGAATAGGAGATGGAAAATTCCTATCTAGTAAACATTTACTGTGTGCTGTGTAAGTTTCAAATATCCTAATATAATTGCTCATAACGCCCAACGCACACACAGTCACACAGACACACACACCCACGCACTCATCTGTATGAGATAGCGTAGTCAGTCCACTTTAGAGGACAGAAAACTAAGGCCCAAAGTAGGGAGTCTGCATAACCAGCAGGAACTAGAGCGTGCCTGGATTTTAGGGTGGGAACCATCCATCTCTAGAATGTCACACTCCAACCTTCTCTCTCCTACTTCCCTCTCCAGTTTCCTCATTCTGCTTTAAACCTCCCAGTCATTTGCAGTCACAGATCAATTCACTCATTACCAGTCAGGGTGAATGAACCTTTGTTGATTTCAGGATATTCATTTATTAGGGAGTCATTTGTTGAGCATCGAACAGATGCCTGGTTCTGGACAGGTTCCCCAAATACCAGGGCATGGCCTCTATAACTACCAGCAAGATTCTCAGTAACTGTTGATGAAAAAGAGAGGAACCTAAAATGTGTCTGGACCAGAACCAATACGGGGCGGGAAGTCAGGGGCGAGAGAATGGGATGGGTGCTGTCATCTTCACTTCAGGCATTTAAGATGTCTGACGCAGACAGGTTTGTTTGTTTTACCACTTGCAGCAGATCCGACTGCCTTCAGCATTGTCCATGCACTGCTGAAGGTAAAACCTAGATACCAAAGCATATCCTGCTACCCTTGCCTCAGAACTATGCCAGGAGGTAAGGTACACTGAAGCTCGTCAGCTTTCTTCATTATCCCTGAGAAATAATTTGACTTGAAATACAATTATACATTAAGAAAAATCTGACTCTTAGGAGTAATTTTATCCCTTGCCTCCCCTCTTAGATGCCCCTGTCCTAAGCTACAGAGAGATAGTGTTGCACAGTGATTTCTTGCTTCTCCTCATCTCCCTTGTGTTTGGAGTTAAAATGAAATGGGAGCATTGTACTTACCTCGCTCTTATTTTCTAATCCTATAACAACCCACCAACTCCATCTCTAATGACAGTGGCCAGACAGGTTAATAGCCAAGCATGATCATCAATATCCCTGCTCTAATTCCTTATTGGTTACCTCACACCAGTCTCTTCCTCCCAGCTTCCCATTTTCTCTTCAGCAACCCAGCTTCCAAGCCCTCCTCCCCAAAAGCCTTTCAGAATCTAAGTAGTAAAAATAACTGTCATGTGATAATACGCCATTAAGGAAGGCAAAAAGCATAGCACAGAGCAAACAGTGGCCTGAGTGAATATATTCATAAATGCTACTGAAAAGCAAAGTGAATAACGTGTAATTCTCAAAATAGCAAAAAGTAATCAAATGTTGTCAAGCTGCATGAAATATCTCAGCTCTGAAAATTATTTATTTGGGGGATATAATTCAAATAAAGGAAAAAGCACAACATTTTTCTTTCAGTATGAGAAAGGTAGCAAGAAATTGAGACAGTGATGGCTGAGTAAATCACAGGCCATTAAAAATAATCATTATGAAATCTGAGTCACAGCATGGAAATGTTATGGATATATTAAGTAAAAAATAACATAATTGGATATGCAGCATATAAGAAAAATCTGTTGGTATAAAAACAGTGGGATCATGGGTAATGTTTTAAAACACCATTAGATGTTACAATGGTGTCTTTATACTAAAAAAAAAAAGTTACAGAGGAAAGCAGGAGGTGAGTCACTGCCAGACAATTGTCGCCATACAAGAATATGGTCATTATTGATTTAATTTGTTCATTTATTAGGGAGTCATTTGTTGGGCATCCAACAGATGCCTGTTCTCGACAGGTTCCCCAAATGCCAGGACATGGCCTCTATCAGCAAGTATCTCAGTAACTTTTAGGAATAAAAACAGAAACCAAAAATAAAAAACCTGAAATATGTCTGTACCAGAAACAATACAGGGCCAGGGACAATGACAAGCAGTTAACTATGAGTACAGATGAAATCTTATTACTGTTGTTATTTAGTTTCTAATGTTGACTACTTTCAAAATTAAAATTTATCTCTGTGATGGCTAGTGTTAATTGTCAACTTGACAGAATCTAGACACGTCAGGGAGATGGGCCTTTGGACATGCTTCCTGAGGCTTTTCTTGACTATGTTAGTACGTGGGAAGACCTGCCCACTAATGGGTGGAACCATTCCCTGCCTGGGATCCTAGACTGCTTAAGCGGAGAAAGGGAGCTGAGCAGCAGCACCACTCAGCACTCTTTGCTTCTTGGCTGATGATACAATGTAACCATCCAGTACATGCCGGGAACAACCTTAAAGTCTCATGGCAAGTTCCTTGGCTATCCTTGGAAACTGAACTGCTTCAGAAGTGACCAAAATCACCTATATGGCTATTGAAATGACACACAAATGTCACTCTCTCTTGATAAGCTCACACCCAACACTTGGCTATGTCTTATCCTTTCTCTGAGTGTCCATCTCTAAATCTGAGTGCCCAATGCTAAGCTTATATTTATATACAGCTCTTTTATTAAACTCCAATTGTACTTTGTAGGGACTCCTGCCATTATTTTTTTCTGCAGTAAGGTCATGAACCCTGTTTTCACCAGCGTAGAAGTCACTGGAAAGATTCCCTCAGGCTCCCGTTGGCAGCATATGGAGCTGTATTTCTGTCCCTTACCCTTCTGACATTGACAGTCTCATCAGCAAGCCATATTCTGATTTTACATGATTGGTCAACAATGAAAGATGCCAAGAAATGGAACTTTTAGACTGCAGATGTGTGAGGGGAAGGGAGCTACCAGGAGGAAGGGATCTTAATGGAGTCACACAACCAGTTGCTAATGTTAAAACCTGCATGTCCTTGACGTGTCTTAGATAGGTCTAAAGGAATCTGAAGACATGTCCTTAGACAGGTATAAAAGAATCTGAAGACGTCTCATTTAAATTCAGAAATCACCAGTGTCCTGTTGACCACACTGAGAACTGCTGAGGCCCCACTGCATACACAGGACCCAAGGTCAGAGCCATTCATCCTCATAACTACCCTGATGTATGTGTGTTAATGATTCTAAATGTTACAGTATTGTTTTTATGATAAGAATACATATCTATTCTTACAACATATACATGCCACAGGATTTCTCAAACTGCCTTGATAGGTGTACAGCCCTGTGGCTCTAAGTCCATCTGCTGTGACTTGCCACCATCACCACCATCCATGTCCAGAAGGTGTCATCATCCTGAACCTTAGCTCTTTGACTTACAAGTATAAACTCTCCATCAGCCTCCTCCCAGTGTCTAACAGTCACCATCCCATCCTATTTTCTACTTCTATAAATCTGACGACTCTAGGTCCTTGTGTGAGCAGACTCCTCTGGTATCCACCCTTTTATGTTTTCTTGTTGTTTTGTTCCTCTCCTTTCCTCTCCTCTTCTCCCCAGCCCTACCCTCTCTTCTCTTCTCTTTGGTTTGAGACAAGGTCTCATGTAGCTCAGATTGGTCTTTGAACTCTTCATTGCTGTGGTGGATAGAATAAGAATGCCCCCATAGCCTCTGGCATTTGAACATTTGGTTCCCAGTAGGTAGTGCTGTCTGTGGATGTCTAGAAGGTGTGGCCTTGCTAAAGAAATTGCATCACTTGACACTGGGTTTGAGGTTCCAAAACCTCACACCATTCCTACCTCTATTTCTCTGCTTTCTGCTGGTGGTTCAAGGTCTGACCTCTCAGCTTGTCATGCCTCCTGGTTCTGAACAGGTTCCCCAAATACCAGGGCATGGCCTCTATAACTACCAGCAAGATTCTCAGTAACTGTTGATGAAAAAGAGAGGAACCTAAAATGTGTCTGTACCAGAACCAATACGGGGCGGGGAGTCAGGGGCAAGAGAATGGGATGGGTGCTGGGATGTCTCCCAGCTATCATGACCCTTTTCCCCTTGGAACTGTAAGCCTAAACAAACCGTTTTCTTCTATAAGCTGACTTGGTCCTGTGTTTTAGTATAGCAATAGAGAAGTAACCAGTTCAGGAGCTAAAGCTGGCCTTGACCTGACCTTCCCACCTGCACCTGCCAGCTGCTGAGAACAGGAGTGCATTACTTTTCCCAGTTTTATTCGGTGCTGTGGATGGAACCCAGGGATCCACACATGGTGAGCACACACTCTACCAGCTGAGCTGCCTTCCAGCCAAGATGGATGGTTTCAAGGTTTTATGGCCACCTTTCAGGATCACCATCACACCACCACTGTCACAACTCTAATCCTAAGCTCCAGTCTGAGAAATGGTCTCATTCACAGGTCTCAAGCTGGTTGATCCCTCACTTAAAACATGTCTCAAGTGGACATTTGTTCGGGAACCTGCCAAGGCTTCTAGTCCTTCTCCCAGAGTCTTCTCCGAGAGGATGGTTCTTCCTCTCGGCTCCTAAGGCTATGTGCTCACTGATGGCTGAAAGTTCCTACCTCAGGCTGAGGTAGGTTAACCTACCTGTTCAGATACCAATACCTTGTCTGATCCAATATAGTGGCCACCTGCCTCAGGGACTATCTATGACTGTGCCTTTGTCCACTTCATCCTCCCTTCCTGGTGGGCCCTGCTCTGTCCTTGCAAAGAGGAAGGTATACTTTCAGCCTTGGCAGTATTCCAGTCACCCTTCATCAGATACTGCTCTGCAGTTTCCCTTCAAATGATAAGTGGAAGACAGAGGTGGCAGGCGTGGGTCCAGACCTACTTACAGCCAGAGAGAGTTCCTTCCTTGTGTAATGACCCCCGTGAACCTGGTCAGTCGCCGGGCGTCCACTTCAATCCACTGATGCAGGTCGTTCCTGCCAGCACACCAAGCTCCATCATAAAAGTCGTTTTCATTAATGCCTGCCTGGAAAGAAGAAACTGGTGTTCAGAAAGACCTTGGATTCAAGATGACTGAGACAGATCTTTTCTTGAGACTGAGAAGAAGGAAGAGGGGACTAGAAGAGGAAATGAGGAAGGGAGAGACGTAAAACCACTTGAACCATGAACTCCTTATTCCAAACCGTGGGAGGAAGTTGCCAAGTAGTAACAAGTTGGGAATAGCTCTGTACGGCACGGCTTCTCCTTGGCATGTGTGAGAGACTAAATGTAACGAGCACCTATTCCTCATTCACTACTCACAGAACCCGGTCTTCTATGGACTCACCATGATGGGTAACACTGCCAACCCAGCAAGGTCTAGAATCAACGACTAGGCAAAACTCTGGTGTGCCGGTAAGGGAGTCTCTATCTTGGGTTAATTGGAGTCAAAAGATTCATCTTCAAGGTGGGCAGTGCCATTCCTGGGCTGGGGTCCCAGACTGAATGAAAAGGAAGGAGCATGGGGCACCAGCGTCCATCTCTCTCTTCTTCCTGACTGTGTGACACTGTGTGACCCGCTGCCTCACACTCCCGCTGCCATGCCTTCCCACCTTGATGGGCTGACCCCTCAACCTCCGGGACAAAATAAACGCTTTCTTCTCTGAGTGGCTCCTGTCAGGCATTCCATCCCAGCAATGAGAAAAGCAGCTCATGCGCTCGCCCACACGCCAGGTGCTGGGGAACCTCACCTCCCAGGCAGCAAGAAATACACAGCAACAAGAACTGGAGCACAATGAGGCAGGTGCTATTCGGGGACTCGGAGCAAACTGCCGTGGGAGCATTTGAGGACAGTTCAACTGAGTTCCTGAGCTCGTACAGAGAGTCCCCAAAGACAAGAGCAGCATGGAACTGGCCCCAAAATGTAGGTACTTACTAGTGAATACCTGTCTACGACTGTTTAACTTGCTTGATGTGTTCATTATTACTCACTAGTATCAATAAAATGTTTTATATTTGCATTTCCAAGGAAGGTAAAATTTCTGCTCTGAAATTATCCCCACAGTCTCACCATTGAAAGAGATAATTCTTTGATATAGTTTTGTTAAAAATTTAATTGAACACATTTGAATCAAGTGAAGCCTTCCAGTTTACCAAGACCCAGTCTGAATGAATTTTGTTTTATTTTCATGTGACCACTTTATACAGTTATAGCCAGATAAGAGAAAGTGTGACTCTTAGAATGAGACGTCGTCTCGGGCTGAAGAGACAGTTCTGTGGTTAGAAGTACTGGCGCTCCTGCAGACGACCAGAATTGGGTTCCCACAACCCGTGTTAGGCAGCCCACGACTCTCTTTAACTCCAGCTCCATAGGATCTGAGGCCTTCTTCTGGCTTCCATGGGTACTTACACCCACGTGCTCATTCATTCCCTGCATGCACGCGTGCACACACACACACACACACACACACACACACACGCACACACACATACAAATAAAAATAGAATGAATCTTTCAAAAAGAATAATGAATCTTTCAAAAAGAATAATAGATCAGCCTGTCATCACTATCTCTCCCGTCCTCTTTATCGTCGAGTATTTTTTAGTGAATTTAAGGGACAGCCTGGCTTTTAATGAACAGCAGAATATGAAGCTCAGGATATAGCTATAAACACACCACTGGGCCAAAAGCCCCATTAGCAGAACCCTACACACCTTACCACACATGCTAACACAGCTGTCTTAGTTAGCGTTTCTATTGCTATACTAAAACACTACGACCAAAAGCAATTTGGGGAGAAAGCTGTATTTTAGCTCACAACTCTCAGGTTGTTCCCTATCACTGAGGGAAGTCAGGACAGGAAGTCAAGGCAGGCACCTGGAAGCAGAAACTGAAGCAGAGGCCATGAAGGAGTGCTGCTTACTTCATGCTCCTCCTGGCCTGCTCAACCCAACTTCTTCTACAACTCAGGCTGACCTGCCCACACTTGGCAGCATCCTCAGTAGTGTGGGCCATTCTACATCAGTCATCAATCGAGAAAATGCCCTACACACTTGGCTACAGGCTAATCTTCTGGAGAGAGAGTCTCTGTTAAGATTTCCTCTTCCCAGATATACCTACGTTTGTGACAAGCTGACAAAATCCAAACAGCAGGGCAGCCTCCCGTCAGGAGCAAACTTGGTCCATGCATCCCTAGTGATTCCTGACACCACCCTCAACGACCTTTGAGGCAAACAGCAGAACATGGACAACACAGCAGCTTCAACAAGCACTGCCATCTCAAGTGAAGGTCAGTTTCAGAATCTTCTAGTCAGTACTCCTCAGAAAGCAAGCTTCAAACTAACCAAATATCAAGGTGATATCTGTGATGGTGGTTCCTCTGAAGGATCTGTCTTCTGAAATCATCAGGAATAGTTTGCACTTCACTGTGTTTCCAGTGGCTTCCGGTACTGATGTAGGTTAATCCTTAAGAAACCAGGTGCCTGCCACATAGCATCTCAGTTTCTAGCTCTGACAGACAGCAGGGAGGTGAGATGCCAGCCCGCAGGCTATAATTATACAGCCACTTCCTCTCTACAGTAGAAAGCAATTATCCTCCTAATGACAGAGATTTGCAGCACATTAATGACCTACAATGTCACAACTTGTGCCCTCTCAAGAAACCAGAACATGCACTTATGTTTTTGTTGTGGTTCCCCTGTTCTCGTAAAAGCACTAGAGACTGCCATTTAGAGCCCCATTCATCCAGCAGCTCAAACCTTCACTGAACCTCGGCTCTGCAGCAAGTATAAAAGGTGAAAGGTGTGTGTAACCCATCCCCAAGTACTAGTGCACACTGAAGGATGAAGTCCACACATGGCACCATGGTGACAGACACCATGCAGGATGCAGACCCTGACAGAGAGGGTGCTTCAAGGGTGCACCAGGGACCATGAGTCTCAGCTGACTCCAGAATCTGCAGAGACGCTCCAGGCTTTGGTTTTCAGGTATCTGTCAGTGTGGAGGCAGTGATCTTTCCTCTCTCAGTGTCTGTCACCACGCGTGGGTTCGAATAATTGAGTGCTCACTCAGGGCGGAGGAGATGACCCAGTAAAGTGTAAGGAGCTGCGTTCCATCTCCAGCAGGCATTTAAAAGTCGGTCCTGGTGTGTTTGTCTGTAACTCTCCTGCTTAGAGCAGAGGAAGAGACAGGCAGATCCCTGGAAAACAATGGCCAGGCCAGCTAGCCAATCAGGAAACGCTGGGTTCAATGAGAGGCTGTCTTTAAATGCAAAGTGAGAGTGGTTGAGGAAGACACCCACCCAGCGAGCGCCAGCACGACCCCCCTCCCCCAACACACACAACAAAACAAAACAGTGCTCCGCAAATGTTAGTAATAAGAATATTTAAAGCAGAAAAATTCCGGCTAGCACCGACAACAGGTAGAAATGTGAGTGCTTTATGAATTATTTCAAGTTTTACAGGCTCCAATAAATGATGCCACTCCTCCAGTTCCCTGCTATTATCTTTTCATCCACCTTAAAACATGCAGGAAACGGCTATGAACTCAGAGGAAAGGAGATGCGTGATCTAAGGTTCTCGACAGGAGTCCACACTACCCTCCTGAGGGTGATGTGGCAATGTCTGGTGGCACTGGGGGTTGTTACATCTAGGGAGGAGGGTGTCGCTCAGCACCTACAATGCACAGGACAACAGCTACACAAAGAGCCGCCTGAATCAAGAGCCCAGCGAGCACTGAATGGCATGGATGCCCACACATGCCCACACGGCCAGGGCCATCTGCCCGCTTCTCCCCAGCATCAGCTGACCAGGGCTTGGGATTGTGTTTAAAGTTCCTGGCTTCACCAGCCTAGAAATGTTGCTTCCGCTGCCAGTCTCAGTTCGTTCTAGGCACAGCAGCCAGTCAATTAAAGAGAGCACAGTGTTACCCTGCTGGTGGAGATGACTCACTGGGAAATTACAGCCATCCCTGCAAAATCAATTAGGAACTTAAAAAGCAACCATCCAGAGAGGTCACCAAATTATTCCACAGGGCAGTAAACAGCATTAGCGAAATGCCTCTGAGAAACCAGAAGATGGGAACAGTCATCCTTGTGTTTAAGAAGCTCAGGAGAGCTGACAAGAGGGCCTGAGGAGCTGGGGGGAGGGGGGAAAAGGCACCTACCACCAAGCCTTGGGATGCCCAAGTTTCATCCCCAGGACCAACATTGTAGAGGGAAAAACCTGACTCCCACAAGTTGCTCTCATTATGCTTACCTCCCCGTGCATCAACTAGTAAGTATAATTTAAAAAAGAAAACTACTAATAATAATAATAAGAAGAAGAATAAGAATAAGAAGAAGAAGAAGAAGAAGAAGAAGAAGAAGTTAGGGGTACATTTTGAACTGTTCTCAGCTAGAAGTTGTTGAAAGAAAAGGTTTGATTCTTTCAAGGATAAGCTAATCTGGAAAACACCATTCACATGATTCCTTCTACTATGACAGCAAATAGGCTGAGAACTGCTGTAATTTTTTCAAGGCATTCAAGTTCCACGAGACGTTTGCAAGGCTCCTAAAAGACCTGATTTTGTGAAGGTTAAATGTGGCTGGAGGTCCATCAGGAAGACACCGCCTGACAGGACCCACTTAAGACATCAGATGCACATCCGCCTCAAGATGCTGGGCAAAACATTTCAGGTTTCCTTTGTCCTTCCCTCAAAAATCGTCTGAACAAAATGACATACAAAATACAGCTTCGACTCTGGTAAAATTCAAAGACATTTGTGTTCCCCAGATCACAACACACAAGCCAGTGGCAGGGGTCCTTAGTGACAGGAGACAGAAGTACGAATCAGTACTCCACTGAGAACCCAGCCCCAGACAAGCTCAGGAACATGCAGGTGTCTTGAAGGTGAGTTGGACAGGACTGAAGTGGGCCACTTCCTAATGGGCATGAGGAATCATCTTGGTCCACAAATGACTGGAAAATTGTTTCCACAAAATAATAATAATAATAATAATAAAAGTTATAAAGCCTGGATATGTGGACCCCGGGGCCAGGCAGAAAAGGGTGATGGGCTTCAGGGAATGTCAGCACAGAGAGGAGTGAGACAGTCTATTCCATTCTTCTTGACCAGGCGAGCGAACACCATGCAACTGGACTTGAGATCTGCCAAGCACCAATACAAATGTAATAGTAAACAGAAAAACAAATGCACTATAAAGAGAGAGAGAGAGAGAGAAAAGAATGGCTGCAGAGATGAGCAGTCAATAACGTACTTGTGTGGCAAGCCCTGTGACCTGAGTTTGAGCCACAGAGCTCCGTATAAAAAGCTAGGCATGGCTCTGGAGAGGTGGAGACAGGTGGCTCCCTGGGAATCTGGGGCCAGCCAGTCTGGCTGGATCAGCTAGCAGTTGAGGAAGACATCAGACATTAACCTCTGGCCTCCACGCACATACACACACACATAGATACACACAAGCATGAACACACATGAACGAAAACAAAGAATACAGAAAAAAAAAAAAAGATGCTGCCAGAATTCTCAATAGCAGCATTTACAAAAATGGAGAGACTATACCTTTAAAATTTGAAAGCTTTCAAAGATTTCTCATTCTAGAATTTTAGGCTCTGCATAACGATCAGTCCATTATGATGGAACAATAAGCACTCTTAGATTTATCACTGTGAGAAACACAAACATTATCACCCATTTTTCAGAACGAAATTGTCTTAAAGTTAGGCTCAATTGCAGATGAACAAAAAACTCTAGGCCCTGCTAATGCCTGCTGGTCTAGCTGCCCCCACCCAAACTAGGAATCTGCTGTAAAGATTATGCATATAGCCAGCCTCCCAGAATATTAGGTGTTGCCTGCCATACAACGAACAGCCTGCAGTGGTGACAAGGTCATATACTAAAGAGCTTCAAAATAAACAGAACGTGAAACAGATAAACCCAGCTATGATCTTTGTCAAGAAGTAGACATACGTGACAGGTGATGTCAAGATTGTAACCCCCTCCTCACCGTGACTCAGCCAGTGGGGGAAAAGGAGGGACTATAGGATTATATAAAAAAATTTTTTTTAAAAAGCATTCTATGCACTCAGTCAGTTCACCTGCCACTCTGTCTGGGTTGGCACTCAACCTTGTAAAATAAACTGCCTCATGCTTGCTACCCTGGATCTCCAGTGCTTGTTATTATGAGTGTGCATGTTCTTTGATCCTCACAACCATCTCCCCCCAAATTTTATTACTCATACACCATTTCCATGAAATTACTAGAGGGTGTTGTTAGACAAAAATGAGAATGCTATCACAGGTCTGGGAGAAAGGAGCTGAAGCCGATTGTACATCAGAGAGCCGTATCAGGGAGTTATTAGGCCCTTGCTGTGGACAGTGTGATGGGGCCTGAAGGAGAAAGCCTTCAGTTCCAGAGCCTGGAGGGAATTTCAGGCCCTTTCAGCTTTCCAACATAGTAGAGAATTCCAGACTGAGAAAGTTTCATGATACTAGCTGTACGGATAAGTCGGTGGACAATCCAGGGCCCCTGAAAAGACATCTACAGACACACGGAAAGCAAGGGCTAGCTAAATATGTCACTCATGGCCGCAGCTCTGTGGCGAAGCACACTGAAGCCATGCCACACACTCAGCCCTGGTGCAAGATGGAGGAGGGACCTTTTCAGTGATGTAAGCAATTATAGGAAAACAAAGGTCAAGAGATAAATAAAAAACTTTCATGGCTCACATTTATCGGATCATATTTATCGGCTCAGTAAAAATATTTAAGTAGCCATAAAAACAAAAACTTTTAATATAGATTTACAACAACAACAACAACAACAAGACACATTGGGGCCAGCAAGATGGCTCCAAAGCCAAGAGCACTTACCTGATGACCTGGGTTTCATACCTGCAGCCCACAATGAAAGGAGAGAACCAACTCACACACACACACACACACACACACACACACACACACACACTTGAGGGATAAAAATAAGTTGATAGCCTCATCCACCATAGCCAGAATCCCTAAGGTACAGCCAAAAGTTTCTAAACTAATACTTATCAATATGCACAGATTATTCTTTAGAACTTAAATATCCAAGAAACAATTAAAAGCACTTGAAAGTCATTGCCCATCCCCAGTGCTGGTGGCAGTCAGGGGTGGAATGAGGCCTCGGATGTGCTGGAGGAAGCCCGGCTTCTCTCTTACTGTTGTCGCCCTCTCGACATTGATTTCTGTATCTCACTTCTGAAACTGATGCTTGGGAATGCACGTTCATTTTCAGAAGTGCAGGAAAGGTACACACAAATTGGGTGGGAAAGATGGAATGGCTCCCATGTCATTTCTTTTCATTCCCAGGGTCTACAGAATGCCTCCAACAGGCTAGGCATTATGTGAAGGGCTCTGCTTGGCGGCCTTTACGGAGAGCCACTCATTCTGCAGAGTGAGAGCACTGAGCTCCATCTCCCACTATCCTCAGCCACCTCTGCGCAGAAACATCTGGAAGCAAATTAAAAAGTCATAGCCGCATGACTATAACAATTTAGCAATTCTGAAACAATAGACTTACAGCTGCTATTCAGCAGACACAGCCCAGGGCTATTTATACACAAAACAGAGTAAAATGATCGTTACATTTTAAAGTAGCTTTGAGAAGGAACAAATGAAAAGAAATGGTGATTTACAGGTTCCTAAGAGGATACCACCTTTGGTGGTGGTAGGCGGATAACTGAAAGTATTAGGTCCTCTGCCCAGTGTACCTAAGTAGTTCATCTGAAGCCATAATTCAGCATGACAGGCGCCCGGGGCTGGAGGGGTGCTCGGCAGTTAAGAGCACTTGCTGCTATTGCAGAGAACCTGAGTTCAGTGCCCAGCACCCATCTTGTTATAGGTTTTGTGGCTGCCTGTAACTCCAGCTTCGGGGGCTCCAATGCCCCTTCTGGCCTTTGAGGTCACCTTCACACATGTGACATCTACAGAAAGACAGCAATAAAGATAAAAATGAATTTTTAAAAATTAACCCAAAATACTTTCAGGTGTCTATAATCAAAGCACCCTACACAGTCCAAACCTTGGTCTCTAAAGCCAGCTATAAAAAACAGTGATCACTGAATTTGAAGCCACTTTTAGAACTCAAAACCAATGTCTGAATTATTCCCCTGTAGCATTGAACAGCCATGGACTGAACCTGAAAACATAGCAGAAGAAAATCTATTAAATATACTATAAGCATGAATTGTTTTTTAAAATGAAGAAAGATGTTCATTGAAAAAAAATGAAAGAATGTTCTTTTCTAGTTCAGTTCAACTAAATCACAGAACTGCCTTGCTCATTTCAGTTGCATGTGCATGAAATAAGTTTAATTCTCAAAAAAAATAAAATAAAATAAAAAAGCAGGCATCAAGACTGAGTAGGCTCCATCGACAAGTAGAGTACTCTTAGTACTGTAATTATCAGCATCAGACCCTGGGTCCTGGCAGCCCTACCAACATGGGCTCATCCAGCCACCCCCAACAACCCAGGTAAGGAGACAAAACGCATAGAAAACTACAGAAAGCAGAGTCATTCAATGTGGCTTCATTGGGAAGGGAGACAAATAAGAAGGTCCACTCTCCTGATTTCACTTCTATTGCTGTGATTTAAAAAAACCTGGCTTAAAGAGCTTACAAGAGGAAGGGGTTTATTTCAGGTCACAGTTCTAGGTTACAGTCCATCTCTGTGGGGAAGTCAAGGCAGGAAGGTCAAGCAGTCAGTTACATCACTTCCACGGTCAGGAGCATGGGGCAACAAGAGGATGCAAGATCACTGGCTTGATTGCTTGTGCAGAGCTCAGTTTCTCCCCTCTCATGAGACTCGGGGTCCCCTGCCACCCATGGTGGGCTGGGCTTTCTCATGTTAATTAACCCAAACACCCACAGACAGTATATAGGCCGGCCTACCCAAGGTAAACAATCCCTCATTCGGTATCTCTTTCAGGCGGTTCTAGTTTGTGTCAAGTTGACAAATAAAGCCAGCCATTACTTCCAGTGGCCACCGCACTTCTATCTTGGGGGTTCTGACATGATATTTAAGGTTGAGGCAGAAGGCAAGAGCTACGCATAACTAAGCAGTCTTGGCCAAGGTGTGTTCTCAACCATCATTGACCCACGGTTGTCCAGCCTTTCCCTCAAGGTGTTCTGACAAGGTGTCATGACTTATAGAATCCCTAGGAGTGGACAGTTGAGTGGCCAAATATTCTTTGGGTTAAATAATCTATAGAGTGCCCATCATAGAGGGGAAGCTACTAGGGAAGGAAACAGAATTCACTCTATTTTATGGCTGAACCAGCTGCAACCTGTGACTAAATTTACTTTATGAGGCACCCCAATTGTCCTGTCAACAGGAGAATCTGGTGCATTTAGCCCATTGACATGTACTCTTTCCATGAGTCATCAACATGGCTTAGAAGTCCTATTTTCGGATTTTGCTTTTCCTTTAGCTTCCAACCCATTTCTCTGCTTGAAGTTCATCTTTCCTATACATTTTAAAGATCCACATCTTTTGCAGTTAAGCTGGTATAACTTACTTAATTCTCTGCATTGTTTATTTAGAGAGTACCTTTACTCTGGGCAGTGATGAAATAATTATTTCTATATCTCTCTACCTCTCCCCTCATTCTGTCATGGTCTAATTTCATCCATTACATTCTTCTTAGCATCTGCTTTTATAATGGCTCACATTTTTAACTGACACGATAAATGGTAGGCATAACTATTCAATGCAAATATAATGTGTGAAGATTGGATCTCAGCAAACGGTATATCTAAAACCTCACAGGTCATTTGTTTTTATCAGAGACACTTAAAAACCCTTTTTAGAACTATCTTAAAATGTTCAATTCATTACTGCAGATCATGGTCACGTTACTGTGCTGTAGAATGTGTTCACCATGGAAGCTAGCATCTTCTTCCTTCTCCTCCTCCTCTCCCTTTTCTCCTCCTCCTCCTTCTCTTCTTCCTTTTCTTTCTCCTCCTCTTCTTTTCCCCCTCCCACTTTTTTCTCCTCTTCTTTCTCCTTCTCCTTTCCTTCTTCAGACAGGGTCTCATGTGGCCCAAGTTGGCTTATAGCAGCTCCTATATTCGTAATGGAAGTAGTTTCTGATTCTGCCTTTTTTTAAGATTTATTTTACGTGTATATGTGTGCCTGAGTGTATATGTACCATGCATATGCAGATGTCTTCAAAGGCCAGAAGAGGGCATCAGATCCCCTGGAACTGGAGTTACAGGTGGTTGTGAGCTGCCTGGCACGTGGTATGGGAGTCAAACTCAGGTCTTCTGCAACAGCAGCAAGTCCTTTTCACCACTGAGCACCTCTCCAACCTCTTATTCTGTCCCTTCCTGTTTGTTTTCCTCCTCCCCTTCCCATATAATAAAGGCTGGGTTCAAACTCACTGAGAAGCCAAAGATGATCTTGAACCCCTGATCCTCCTGCCTCCACCTCTGAGATCTGGGATCCCAAGTGTGTGCTATGGTGCCCAACCAAAATAGACACTTCTTTGGAAGAAGTATGTGGCCATCATTATGATAAATACTCATTTTGAATTTTCCAAGGGATTCATCATTTAAAATATTTAGTTCTGTTATTGCCATAAAAATCCAAATTCCCCAAATTCCAGTGTTTTGGCACCTAGCACTGTGTCCCAGACTGCTGCTTAAAGCCAGATGCATAACAAAAACCCTTTATGAAACAGACAGGATGGCATGCCTTGACTCAGAAATGATCCTCCCTGGTATTATTTTTGCCTCTGCAGCCCCCAGTACACAGCAGCCCCCGGGAAGGGCTTGTGAAGTCATAGTAAGTCTCATGTGGCCAGCCCATAACCAGAAACCAACAGAGGTTGAGCACCATGAGACTGAGGTGGAGTTGGAGGATCAGGCAGGCTTCAGGATCAAAGGTCCATCCATTGGCAGGCATGGGACATACAGTGGGAAAACCGCAAGGAAACAGAACTCTGGGTTCTTTCTTCCAAGAAGAATGTGGTCTCCTGCCTGGGAGAGGTGAGGCTCCAGGTGCATTGGAACCAAAAGGTGTGGAGCCGTAGAGCCACAATATGAGGAATGAGGCCAGCCTCGTAATCCACACCAGGCCTAAAACTCACCTCCAGGCCTGGCAAGGTGGATCAGCAGGTAAAGGTGCTTAGTGCCAAGCCTGATGACCCAAGTTTAATCTCCAGGGCCTACATGGTGGAAGGAGAGCAGTAAATCTGCAAGTTGCCCCTGGACTCACACATACATAAGTAGATGAAGGTAATGCAAAAAAAAAAAAAAAATCCATTAACTTATACCTGACATCCTGAGCCAAGGGCACACAGTGTCTGTGTGCTCCCATATCACTTCAAGTAAGAAGAAGATCAGATCCCCACAACTGGAACCCAATATCTGCTTGAAGATGCTCTGTAAGCCCCTTGAAAGCACCACCACACTGGACAATGCTGGGACCCAGTACCTACAGGCACTCTGTTACCAGAAAGGGATATCAATGGTCACTTGAGGGCCAATGTGAGTCAGGTCTAACATACACGACAAGACAGAATCCACCTAAGCCAACTGCAACCTGCCATGCTTTTCCTATGACCTCAGAACCTTGCCCCTTTCATACAAGCTCTGATCTGGGGCCAGCTTTCCTTCCATCGCAGGAGCTGTGGTGGCATCCTGAGCCCAAGCCACGTGCCTTGAGATGTTCCCCTCCCTCCATTCACATGCACATGTCTGCAAGTCCTAACTATAACTTTAAAGCAGGGACCTCCAAACTTCTGGCTTCTCTGGGACACACTGGATAAAGAAGACTTGCCTTGGGTCACACATTAAATCCAGAGGTGCTCAACATGTGGCCCACATACAAGATGCTGTGATGTGATGTACCACGGTCACACCCAAGAGCCATGCAAATGAGTTACAAACAAAATTGAAAAAAAAAAAAGAAAATCTTGTGTTTTCAGCAAGTTGATGATTTTGTGATACAACCCCCACTCAGAGTTCTCCTGGGCTGCCTGTGGGCTTCAGACCATGGGTTAGACACTCCTCCTGAAAGTTTAAAGAGTGAGACAGGAATTCACTACCCGGAAATGACAATTGTGTTAACCTGCTCAGGCCACTCCTACTCTACCTGACATGTGAACAGCGGGACAAGTCATTTAGGCTGGGATACCTTAGTTTACCAGCCCCAGTGAAGCTTGTAGAGACTTCGGAGGATGCTCTGGGGATGGGGCAGGTGGTGAGCTGCTGTTAGACAGCTCACCTGAGTACCACGTGTTACATAGGGTGAGTCTCTGAGCAAAACAGCCACCGTATTTACCAGAGCAGCTGTGCTCGCTTGCAAGAGACCAACTCAATCAGGCTAGTGTACTCTCCCTCAGACAAGGGGAAGACTGGAGGGAGGAGATGTGTGAAGAGGATCACAGGACCCTCACCTGAGTTGCCAACCACACGCCAAGCCACTTACATGCATTTCTGGCCTGATTGCATGGGACCTCAGTGATGTTACAGTAATAAAGGTCAGGGAAGGTTAATGGAGGGTTATCTGTCTCTGTGGCTGTGAAGAAGCCATAGTCCCTGCTGAGGTAAAGGCTCTGTAGCGCAGCTTCTTTGGGGAACCTCACACTCCTGCAAGTGTCCCCTCACCCGTTGTCCTAGTTTGCTTTCTGTTGCTGTGATAAAACACTACAACCAAAAGCAACTTGGGGGGAAAAGGATCCATTTACCTTACAAGTAGAGGGAAGCTAAGGCGGACGCTCAAAGCAGGAGCTTGAAGCAGAAACCAGCAGAGGAATGCTACTTGCTAGCTTGCTTCCCCTGGCTTTCTCAGCAGCCTTTCTTACACAGCCCAGGCTCACTTGCCCAGGAGTGGCACTGCCGACAGAGCTGGCCCCTCTCACATCAATCAGCAATCAAAAAATGCCCCCAGGGAAATGTGATGGAAGCAATCTCTCAACTCTCAGGTATGTCTAGGTTTGTGCCAAGTTGACGAAAACAAACTCTGCCACCCATTTTATTTAAGTAAGCACAATAAATTCATTGATTCTCCAAGGCAAATTTTAATGGAAATATACTTTGCTTTGTCACTGGAACCTTAAGAAGAGGGGGGTAAACAGTGTTTACACCTTTCCAGGAAAAGTATGAGGTTACCCCTAAAACTAACCACAAACAAGGGATCAGAAAGTATTTTAGAGACTGTCCACATGATCTCTTTGAGACTTGCACTGCTCATTTACAGGTAATCTGGGGGCTCCCCTGAGGCAATGGAGACCAGTAATTCTGTCAGTAAGATCACAGACTCCTGGGAAATCAGTGGGAACTCCTGGGTGCTGTGGAGGAGCAATCACTGTGACGCCATGAGTGGCCAAACTTTCTCCATGCTGCTATTTCTCTTTTTCACATCCTTGGAAAATCTGTCCCCTCTGTTCTGATTCAAAGCAATCCCTCTTTTTTCATCAAACTTACGCAATTCACAGGAAAAGCTGCCAAAAAAAAAAAAAAAAAAAAAAAAGAGTCCGAAGTTGGGCCACAGGGATGCTCTCAAAGTCTTCTGCTTAAAATGTTTCTGCCACACTGCAGCAGGCCCATCCCAGTGAAAGGTCATTGTTTGCAAACTCTTGTGCTGCAAAACCCAACTTCCAGGGGAAAATCCCATTCCAGAGAAGCCATTCCCATACTATGTGAAGTTTCCAGAAGAAAAGCTATAGCTGTGTCAAAGATTCTGCAAAGCTGATCAACTGATTCAAATTTCCAGTGTTTTTGAAAAGCTGGAATGTGGCAAATCAAACTACCTTGGGCTATCTTTGTGGCCCCTAACAGCAATTTATTGCCCACCTCTCTACGTGAGCTAATATCCTCATGACTATAATGTAAATCCATTTGGGATGTTCCAACAGACCTCTAGCTTCTGCCAACCCAAAGGCTAAGGATGCCATCAGATAGCATCTGGGGCCTGTCACAGAGCTTTCCCAGCTTTTCTGTAACCCCCCTATCTGAAGTTCCCAAAGATGTGTTGAAAAGGTGCTTCATCCATTCCTTTCTTTATCCCGTTACTATAAAAACTTCATGAAACTGTTACCATGTTGAAGTGTAACATTGTAAAGAACCTGAATCCTTGTTCCTCAGCCATTGTCACTCACGTTTGACTGCTGAACAAACCTTCTCTTTTCTTTAAAGTGGAAATTGTATATTGCCATTAATGTCTGTAATCACAAGACAGAAGACTGAACATGTTAACAGCTAAATATTAGCATGGACATGGCAACTTGCTGTAGGCAACTGACATGGGGCTGGAGAGACAGCTCAGCTGGCACAATGCTTTGTGTGCACACATAAGGACTTAAGCTTGATTCCCTGAACACATGGAAAAGCTGGGTACGTGCCTATAGCCCCGGCACTGGGAAAGAAGAGACTGGTGGGATCTCTGGGGCTAGCTGGCTGGTCAACCTGACCAAATCACTGAGTTCCAGGTCAGTAAGAAACACCATCTCAAAAAAGCTGGACAGGACCCAAGAAACAACACTCAAGGTTGAGCTATGGCTTCCACACTCACACACACACTTCCCCTAACGCACACACACACGCACACACACAGGCACAAGCAGGCAATGCAAAATGCAACTGTAGGTTTGATCATTTTAAAGACTCGTTTATATATGATGGAAGGTGGGGTGCTGCTGATTAGTAGGGGCGAGAAGAAAATTCGTGAAAGAGGTAAGCAGAAATGAAGACTTGGCCACCCTAAGCCAGAGGACTGGGAAGCAAAGGGGCCGTACTGCACTCACCCTCTGCATCCCCCCGCAGAGAATGCTCTCATCAGGGGCTGCTGCACAGTCCAGCAAACCGTTAGTACTTAGTCAGCCTTCAGACTCGTTGTTCCCCATCTGTGCCTTCCAAGAGCCATAGAGCAGAGACATTCAAACACAGACTCTGTGACTATGCTGAGTGGGTGTAGATTCCTGTCATCACTCCCTGCATACAATGTCATCTTACTTACATTGAATTCAGCACCAAGAGTGATCTAGAGGTGGTTTAATATATAGGGGAGGATGTGAGAAGTTATATAAAAATACATGAAGAACTTGGGTCCCCAATGGCCTTTGGTCCCTCGATGCAAGCCCCCATGGATGTCAAAGAAGTAAAACAAAAATCAAACGGGAAACAAAGCTACATCAGTACCAAATGATGTCACCTCATAGTGACCTCACTCCTGTACCTGCCAACAAATGCGTCCAGGGAACACCCTGGAAATCAGGACATGTTCATTAGACCCGGCAGGGACAGCACAGGAACGTCAGCACAAAGCAGGCACAAAAGAGAGGGTGGAGGCTGATGTCCCTGCAGATGTCACACCTAGACCACCCCTAACTGCAGAGACGATTTTGTAGCATCGTGAGGAGCACCAGTTGAGGTTTCAAGCAGCTTAGATTGATGCCTCTCCTGGGAAATCTTAGCTGTGTCTCTCCAAGCTCTGTGTATTCTGTTTGTATAAGTCAAGAGAGCCAATAATGGTACTTGTCTGTGCTGTTAGTGTTAAATTAAATAATGTATAAAAATCATTGAGAAAGGTGCTGACAGCTGTTAGAGGCAATGCACCTCTCCCGCTGCTGGTGACTGGAGCATCATGAATGCAGTGAGTGAACAGGGCCTTTCCTCATGCTGTTTCTGTCTGCTAGAGCAGACAGCCCTCCACAAAGAAACACATGGATTCTGAGAACTATGGATGAGGCCTCTGGGAATCACCAGAGATAATTCTCCACTTTCATCCCCTTTAGTTACTGCCACACTGTGACCGCAGCAGAGCAGGGACTTTCCTGTGATGACATTAAGAGAAGATGGGCATCCCACCTACAGAGTCAGTTTGAGTATTCCAGTCTGTAAGCTTTGTGTACCATGGCCCAGATGATGGGCTAGTGAGTACCTGCAGAGACCTTGGCCAGGGAAGGACTAGACTGAACTTGCTCTAATCCTGATGAAAGAAAAGATGACTGAAACACAAATTCTAATTCTGACACCTTGGTGGTTCTCACACTTAAAATCCCATTAGCTTGACACGCCTACAAAATACTCATATGTGAGACAAGATGTGGTTATTTTTAAATAGAGGTTCTAATCATTGTGTGGGGTGATGTATTCTTGGAGCATGGGCTTTAACTGTGCACCTGAATCTGTCAAATCATGATGCCTGTGGTGCTAGCTCCAGAAGGTAGGAACTGAAAGGATTGCCCTGACCAAGCCAGCATTTGCCACCCAGAGTGAGGTAGGAAGATGGCTCAGTCTGCAAAGCACTTACTACGTCAGCATGAGGACCTGAGTGATCCCTGCTACCTCATTTTTTAAGTGCTGAAAGGGTAGGAACAGGGGAAATCTCTGGAGCTTGCTGGCCAGCCAGCCTAGTCAATCAATGAGCTCTAAGTCCAGTGAAATACAGCATTTAAATATATATATGGTAGAGGATGACTGGGGAAGACATTCAATGTTGACCTCTGGCCTCCTCACACATCTTCATACAAACACACAAAACATATACAAAGCATGCTTGTGTGCTATGAGCCCTGCTCTACCCTCCCTGGCCAACCCCAGAAAGAGGTTGCATCATGGTCTGATTGTGAACTGTCCCCTCTAGGTTCACACATTTGAATATTTGATCTCTTGCTGGTGCGGGGGAGAAGGGGTCATAGAAGCCTTCCGGACTGATGCAATTCCCAGTCCTGCTCTCACCCCTGGGTCCACCAGAATACGAAGAGGCATGCTCAAGCACTCAATGCCAAGGACCAAGTCAGTCCAGCTGCATGCCCTCCCCACGGGGTGAGCTACGTGTATGTTCCAAACAATGGATCAAGATAAAGCTCTTCTCCTGTAAGGGTTGGAGCCACAGCTCTGCTCTCCAATACTGGTTCTGGAGATTTCCTCATGAGAGGGCTCCAGGGTAAGCAGTTTACCCCCTCAGAGAAAAATTCACATAGAGACAAGCAGCACTGAGGTGACTGCCAACACCCTCCTTTTCCCATCCTCAGCAGCAGGGGGAGCCTCTGCCCAGGTGCTTATGGAAGGAAGGTTGGCTACTTGCCTGGACTACACTTCCCATGCATGAAAGACAAAGAAGACAGAAAGAAAAGAAGGTAAAAACTGTCCTCCATAGGGACTTGAAGCATGACACAGAAAGGGCAAGACAGTCACATTCCAGCCACACTTCGCCATGTCTCTGGTGACAGCCTCTGTGCCCCCCTCCACCCTGTTTTCTGGGTGTATTTCAAGCAGAAGACTTGGTTCCTCCTCATGGGGCACTCATGCTCAAGGAGTGGGCTCCTGAGAAACAAAAGTGTGGTGGCTCATTTGATTGACGCTTCGATGGGATCTAGAATCACCTAGGGACCGACCTAGGATGAACTGTGGCAGGAAGACCCAGGCTAAATGCAGACAGCACTACTCTGTAGACTGAGTCCTGGGCTGAATAAAAACAAGAGAACTGAGCTCTGGCATTCACCTCTCTGCTTCCTGATCCAGGAGAGATTGTTACCAGCTGCCTCAAGCTCTTACCCCAAAACTCTCCCACCATGATGGAGTCTACCCTTTTCACTCTGGGCGAGCAAAACAAAACAAAACAAACCTCCCCTAAGTTGCTTTTACCAGGCATTTGGTCACAGCAAATGTTAAGTAGCCACTGCATAAAAGAAAAGGTTATAGCTGCTCCCTCAAAGGTCTCCAGTTCATCCCAGGGGACCTAGGACCCTCACAGATCAGTAGTGATCTCCCCTGGCTAGTTACTGAGAGTTCACTTTACCCTCTTAAAACACACAAGGGGGCTTTGTGTTATGGTGTCTTTTATTTTCTCTCCACTTTCTCATTGCCCCATCCAAATGTTTCTTAGCAGATGTCACCTCTTAAAGAGGCCTTAGAAGACTTGCTGATTCTAGAGAGTCCTCTAAGAGAAAAGAATGGACTCAGAAGGGGAACACCCAGGGTTGCACATAAGAAGGGCCCAGACCACCAAGCGAGGGCAACATAGAAAGAAAGACCAAGGGCCAGGTGGGCTGCCATAGGCCTGGCTTTTCTTCCAGCCTCCAAAAAGACAGTCCTGCCTGCACCTGGACTGAGCCAAGTGTGACATTACATACACCTGAATAGAAGAGGTCAGCCAGGCATTGTCATAGAAGCTGATTTCTACCACAGGGAGGGTAGGATTGCTATTGCTTCGGCTGCCACAGGCCCTTCCCTTCAGGCCATGAAACCATTGGAGGAAAGGCCTGTGGAGTGTGCAGAGGAAGCTCAGCAGAGAGAAAGACTGGGCCGAGGATCAAGATCACAATAAGACCTCAGAGAAGCCCCACGTGATGTGTCCAGCCCTGAGAGCCGGTGAGGACCCACAGAACAGCCTGGATGATTACCAAAGAAGAGAGGTAGGCTTGATAATTACCAAAGAAGAGAGGAAAAATGGGGCCACCTCCCTGCTGTGTGATGGAAATCTCAGCCATGTCCATGCCTGTGAGTACCCTTTATTCTGCTCCTGCCATTTCTAGACAGAGGGCACCCAAGGGAAAGTCCTTACCTCGTCATCAGTCCTGCCTTCTGTCTCTGGAGAAGCCCCACCCTCTATACACAGGCCTGCTCTGCAGTGCTCCCTCACCTTGGGAAACAGCCAGCACCCTTCAAATGCCAGGCACCCAACAACCCAAGCTCAGGGGAAACCCTCCCTGCGTCTGTGAGCAGAGCAGCCAGCGGAGTGAGCAGAATGCACCTGAGAAGCCAGTACCTGGATGTTGAGTCTCCCACGATGCGCTCCCAGGCCATAGCGCTTTGTTGTAGAGGCATGCAGCTGGAAGTCTGTGATTTTTAAGGTTTCCAGGCCAAGAGGTGGGCAACCTGGGAAGGACAGGGTTTGTTAGAAACAAAGACAGAAGAAACGAGTGTCTGCTTTTCTGAAACGGCTATGTGCTTTCTCCAACCAATGAGCTCCCAAGCCACCGGCAAGGCCCCTCACCCTGACACACCCTGTGTTTCAGACAGATTAGATCAGAGCAACCATCAGTGGCTCCCCAGATCTCTGTCACTAGTATTTGCTTTCGGGATATTTGGACTCTCAGATATCTTCTCTACTACTGGCCTTGCTGTTGTTTGATGCCATTTGCAATTAAGGCCCCTTCTATGGGAGTCAGAGAATAACAACCCCACACTTGAGCTCTGCAAATTAACCAGGACTTGTTGGTTTTGCTTCGGCAACTTTGGCCTCTGTTGTGCATGGTAATGAGTAGAGAAACATAAATAGAAACCCTCTATTGTCTTCCTTATTGGCAGAATGTTTAGCTGTGAGAACAGCTCTGGATCACAGCTTGACCCTGGAATCCATGCCAGCCAATGACTGCCCATGTCTAGACAACCATCCCTACACATGATGATAATGATGGCAGCTGAGGCTGGACTCCGGGTCTCCTAGACTGGGCTACGCTCTCATCCAGTGACCTGCTATCACATCCCATTTGGGGCAAGTAGTGACACAGCACCAAAAGAGAGTCTCCTCCTACCATCAGATTGGAGAAGAAAAACGGCTCTTGAATAGATGTGAACCGAGTCTATTTCTACCAGAAATATCAGACAACTTCAAACATCAGAGGCCACAATCATTGGGAAACTGGAAGTGCCCTGGAATCAAGGGTTATCTGGGGACATGTCTGCAGACTCAGCAAAAGGCCATGCTAACCTCAGGTTAGAGGGGTCTAGTGAGGTGACAGGGACTCTGTGGGTACCTGTATGAGAAAGTCCACCCAGGCACTGTAGGCAGACAAGTTCAGATCCACTGGGAGCCAAGACACCATGCAGTCCCCCTAAACCTCCCAAAAGTTGAAAGTGGCAAATTGAGACCTGAGGCAAGTTACCAACAGAGGTGCTAGCCGCCAGCAGAGCTGTGCAATGGATCTAGTGTTCAGAGTCTCAGGACACTGTATACCCTTGGGCCTGCTGACAGCCTCTGGGGGGCTTCCTGGGTTGGTCCCTGACATTAGCCATCTACCTGGCTCCCACCATAGTGGGGACCATAGGCAGATGAATCCTGCTGTTGTCCTGACACACTGCAGGAAGACAACTTCCAGTGATCAGTTGGTATAGCATGGCTTCTGGGAAAGGGTCTTGTAGCTTATGGGGGCTGGAGAATCATGTACTTGGTAGAGCATTGGTGAGGGAGTGTGAAGTGAGTGAGAACAGCATACAATAAAGAGAGATGTAGGCAGAGGCCACACAGTAAATTGGGGGGGGGGTTCAATGACTTTAGAGGGTGTGTAAAAAGGTAAGAGGCACATGACCGAGGCCAGGCCCTTTCAGTGAGTGGAGGAGATGTTAAGCAGGAGAACCCCCTTTCTGGGGAGCCAGACCCGTAACTTCCCAAAGGTACTCAGAGTCAACAGTTACCATGAACCCCTGCTTCACAAGGGTCTCCCCTTCCAGGTCTGGAGGACACAGGGATCCGACTCACATGGGTCACATGTCTTTGACATCAAGTGTTAAGTGAGTACGTCTCCATCCTATCTACCAGGAACTGATGATGCTCATGTGTTACAAGTGAGCAAGACTGTCCCACAGCATCCTTTATAATCCATAATGCTTGTCTCCTATGCTGGGGTATCACTGTGGACCTTCTCAGCCCACCAAAGCAGTAGAATGCCCTGCTTGTCATGGTCTGGCAGTCATAAAGCTTGACCCCTGATGATAAACTTGAGCTTTGACCCAGATGATATACCTCTTTGTGAGCCTGTACTCTCCCAACTGTATCTTCAGAACAAGGGGAAAAAAACCATCTCTCAGCTGTTTCCCTGGGTTCTCAGACCCAATGTTCTGTAGCCATTACAGGCTGTGTCCAGAGTTCCAGCAAGCTCTCAGGGTAATGCTCACTTACTTCCTAGGGCCACTGGGATCAGGGGTATCTAACAGCCTGCCACTTAAAACCTGGCTGGGATTTGGGTTCAAGGGCCCCTAATTCCCCAGCTCTGGTTCTTCTTCATTGCTTCTATCCACTGCTGGGTCCTTGGAGTTCTACTGGTGACCTCATCTCAACCTGTCATATTCTGGCCACTGGCAGCATCCTCAGCCTGTGTGAGAGGCCCCACACTTTCTGGTCCTGGCACTGAGCTGGCCACCAGTAATGGGCTCTGCAGATAACTCCTTGTGTTCTGAATATGGCCTCTGCTCAGCTCAACTCTTAATTTAGTCTCTGACCCTGAGGGACCAGGGCGTTAGAGATCAGACTTGGGGCAAAGACCCTAGCTCTATCTCTCCACACTCTAGTACTCAGATCTGTGGCATCTCCATGCAATCAGGTCAGAAATGCCAACAGTATCCACCGTCATTTGTGAGACTAAAAGCTAGCACTCAGCATAACATCAAGGAGAACTCCATTACCTCATTTAGCCCTGCAATCTCCATTCCTGTCATTTATAGTCAGACAGACAGATGCACAGGTAGACAGCCAGGTGGACAGATAGCCCAACACAGTGTCAGTGACTGCTATTCAAAGTGTTTCTTCTAGAAAAAAGAGAAAACATCTCCTACATATATAAATATTTTAGTTCAAAAAGAAATTACTTGAATGAAGTTATATATCTATTAAAAATTGCTTCCCTGGTGAGCAATCCCCATTAAGATACCCAAGGTAAGGAAAGAAGTGCTTGTGAATGGGATATTCGTCGTTGTACATCTCACACTCACTCAAAACTTCAATGCCTACCCTCTGGAGTAAGCAACAGTGGAGTTTCACATGAGCAGCATCTACTCTTGACGACAGCTACAAAGAACATCACAGAAGAAACCAAGATGTTCTGCTCCCTTCATCTTAGAATTGCTGGGCAGGGACTTTGGTGGGAGTCCAGATAAATGTATGGGCTCTGCCTGCTCATAGACCGTGTCTTTCATGAATCCAGAACTCTGTCCCTGGGATTTTTTTCCTTATTAGAACGTGCTATCTTTAGATGATCTTGTTTTGTTTGGAAGCCTTTCCCATCATCCATGTAGAAGTAGCTAGCTATGGATCCGCCCCAGGAGAACACAATGCCCTTGAAAGGCAAAGATGAAGACATGAACCACGTGGGTTAGAAAGTGTTGTTCGGCTGAAGGAAACCAACAGCCTCATTTTAACAAGGAAGGATCACTGGATGGACAGAAGGACAGGGCAGGATAGAACCAGAGCTCCCATCAGCCAAACTTGTTCTTTGGACCCGTCCTGTGTACACACTGGCACTGCAACACACGTATGCTCTCCCAGCGCACACACACATACACACTGTAGAATTTTTAAACATTTTAAAGTTAACAAAAGCTTAAATCTAGAATAGTTTAAGAACAAACCCCTCTCCTACATTTCTTTATACAAAGATCAACAAGGCAACAACTTCAGGTTGTAATCACATAGTCACTAGGTGAAATTTCCTAGGTCTGTCTTAACTTATATACTGAAAGTTTGACATAGGAACACCCTGTTAGGAAAAAGGGGTTTCTTACACTAAAGATGAAAAAGTAAGACTAGGAAAACGCTCTTTTTATTTCAGACTTTAAATCTAAGTCTAGAGTACTAAGATAGCCTCCAAACTCCAAGCTTAACCCTGATGAACATCAGTATTTTTTTGCCTGATTCGTTTTCCTCCTCTTGATTCCCTGAGAACATTCTGAAGGTTTCCAGAAGAGCTAGTGGGTGTTTAGAATCAGCAGAGACAGCCTCCTCCCACCCAGTGCACCTGCAAGTCCTCTGCACTGAGAGAAAGATAAGGAAGGTAATGAAGGTATCACCCAAAATTTGTTCCCACACAGGAGAGTGGTGGGAGGGGCCATGTAAATGAGTAGAACAGTATGGAGGCTGAACAGAGCCAGAGAGGAGCACATGTCATCAGGACACATCAAGCCATCTGAGAGCCACAGTCCTGCACGAGGAGGCAGGCAGTTCCCCTCTCCTGTGGCCAGAGGGCAAGCAGAGAGTAGAGAAGACTTCGAAGAAAAGGAGCAACTCACAACTTCCTTGGAGCCACACTCAAGTCTCCGACTGGTCCCTGAAGTGAACTTTAGACTGTGCTAAAGACACTAACAGTAAACCCCAAGGCGGTTTCTCCGGGACAATGGAACCACAGGAACACCCATAGCATGGATGGAGGGGCTCCAAGTACATCTCCATCTCCTTAAATTCAGAAACCCAGAAGAGCAGAGCAGAGATGACAGTTGCATTTCAGTTACAGTCCTTGACCTGTCTGTAGCTATGCAAGATGACCCAGAGGTGACTCATGCATACAGAGGGATGACTGAAAAAAAATCATAAATATGTTACCAACTAAACTATCCATTGACAGCCAAGGGAGTCAGGGGCACTTTCAGGCATACAAGTACTTGGAAAATGTACCTGTTTCCACCATAACCAAAAATCATGGCTGGAAACTGTAAAGGGTCCAAGTTAAATAGGCACAATGGTGCACAACCCGAAGATGGTGAGACAGAGGATGTTTCTAACCAAAGGCCTCCAAACAGGAGGCAAAGCAAGAACGACATGTTACAGTGCCTTTGTTTTACAATGTTGAGGAAAGACCTGCCCTGCCTATCACAATACTATCTTCCAGCATTGAGGGTGTTCCTATATCCTTCAAGATGCACTACAGAGGAAGATAGGAATGTGATTGCACTGGTAATGGCTACAAGCGTTTTTAAGCTTAATTGAAGTCTCTGTGACCAGTAGCTTAAAAATAAAAAAACCTCTGTGTTGGAATGGTATATATTTTTATTATATGCTGAGCCATGCTGTAATTGCTATGTATTGAGGCTTCAGATATAGAACGCTTGAGTGCTTGCCTAGCAAGCATGAAGCCCTGAGTTTGAGCCCCAGCACTGCATAAAACCATATCTTTAAAAAAAACCACTAGAATTATAGATGGCTCATGCCTAGAATCCCAGCACTCTGGAAGTGGTGGCAGGAGGAAAAGACGTCCAAGGTCAACCTCAGCTATACAGTGCCAACCAGGGCTTCATGAGATTTGGCTTAAAAAAAAAAGTTTTGGAAATAAACAGGAAACCCATTCACAGCCCTTTGTGCCTCCTCAGCATCTCAGTATTCTGGGAAACTCTGCTCCACGGTCATCCTGTAGCAAGGACCTATTCCCCAACAAATCCGTGCCCAGAGTCAGTAGCCACCACACCGACCTGAGGACAAACTCTTTTCTGCCATAAAAACAAACATGTCTTTGACCATCAAACCGAGTTTCACCCACTGTTTAAAACAGGCTCTAATCCTGAGAAGCATGTGGGTGGGAGAACATGGGAAAGAGTGTGAAAAAAAAAAGTCTTCAGGAAAATATTAATTAGATATCCGAGATGTGTCACAATCTGGAGAAGGCTGACAGTACCCAGAACTGAAGCCACTGTCTCTTAAGGCATGCAGCTCTCGGAACACCCTGTGCCAAATGAAGCTCCATCTCCCAGTATCACTCCATCTGTAGGCAGTGGAGAGGACACCTCTGCCTCATCTCTGCTCAGGACACACTTCAAGATCTGTCCCTTGCGAAGATTCTTATGAAGGACACTACCATGGTGTGTCGCCAACAAGCTATGCATGACAGGAAATTTTAATTGTCAACACGACAGTTTCGAATGATCTGATAAAAGGATCTCAATGAAGGATTGCCTAAATCAGATTGGTTGGTGGACATAACTGTAAGGGATTTTCTTAATCGGGTTAGTTGAGGCGGGAAGATCCACCCTGAATTTGAGCAGAATCAATTCATTGATTCTGAACTCTATCAGAGTAGAAAAGGGCAAGCTGAACAGGCAGGCATGCATCCTCTCTGTTCCTGGCTATGGGTGTGGTGTGACCAGCTACCTAAAGCTCCTGCTGCTGTGGTTGTGATAGCCCTACAAGGATGGACTATAGCAGAGCTAACACAAGCCCTTTCTCCTTTAAGTTATTTCTGGAAGGCTGTTTTTTTTTATCAAAGCAACAACGAAACTAGAACACTCTGTTTATCAGTTCTTGAACAAATTCCAAGGGTACCTACCTATCTCCTTTGATGTCAGAGGCAACTCTGCAGCCCAGAGAGTATAGAAAAGAGAATAGATGGCATATATGACTTGGTGGCACCAACCAAAAATAGCTCCCCATGGAATACTATCCCCAGGGTAATGTTGCAAAGGTCAAATCTTGAAAAGCAATCTATAAGCAATCTACCGTGCAATCAACTCCCCATGAGTCAACCTCTCTGGACATCATGCCACTTAACCTTCACAATGTTCACAAATATTTTTCCAGAGATAAACTGAAACTTGGAGAGGATGGACTGACTTAAGCAATTGCTAAGTAACCAAGTTCAATTTGAAAACCAGCTGTGACAGGAGATCCCAACTATATTCTTGATGCTCCTTCTTGATGTGCCAAAGTAAAATACCAAGGCTTTGGGGGCACTGGGGGTCATACCAGGAAAAGGGCTGCAACTGGGAAAGCCATAACTCACTGGCAGGGGAGCTATGATCTGCAGTGGCTACCTACCACTACCAAAGCAGAGAATTTTTGAAGATAAAGAGTAAGTGGTTATCTTGAATTATTGTTTTCATTGCTGCCTATAAATCCAATAGGTTTTACTTATGGAATTCCTTGCCTTTCTGAACTTGACATTCCATCTCACCAATAAAGAGTGTGGAGTCTGCTTCCTGGCACACTGAGACTGTGTTTGTGTGGCTCACTGTCTGACTCAGATACCAAGAGCTGCTAGGAAGGGCGTGGGAGTCTCTCAGGGTCTTGGAAGTCTATGAGCTAATCTTGGTCTTATCTAACCACCCTTGGAAAGCTCATTGATACCCAACACAACCAAAAAGACCCTGATGATGTGCTCCACTGCACCGCTGGGACAGAAAACTGAATGATCCAGCACAAGGACAAAAATCTCTGGAAGAACCTAGAAAAATAGATACCCACATTCCACCCAAAGATTTGGTTCAATGACAACAGCTCTCAGTAAAGTCTTCTGAGGTTCCCAAATTCTAGATGGCATCTTTCACCTACATGGCGAAATAAAACTAGTTTCTTTCCCAGTTACTCACAGTCCAGCAAAGGAAATTCTTCATGAATTGTGAAGCAAGCCCAAACCTCGAACCTATGCAGTCTGCCCCAGGAGGCTTCAGCCTCAAAGGATCTGGCCATTTATCTTCTCCTTAGATGTCCAGCTCAATGGCTGCCTCATCTGAAAA
Source organism: Meriones unguiculatus (assembly GCF_030254825.1). Lineage (NCBI taxonomy): Eukaryota > Metazoa > Chordata > Mammalia > Rodentia > Muridae > Meriones > Meriones unguiculatus. The sequence continues at coordinate 9,677,189 of NC_083349.1, forward strand.
GCCTCCCACACTCCATTCTCAACCACTCCACTCATCCTATTCACCTTCCCTTGGGGGCCAAACTCCTAATGAAAGTTCCACCATCTCAGATAGATTAGTCTACCTCCCTGAAGAAGCTGGGAGCCTCAATCACAGGCCTAAACATTTTCCAACATAGAATCCCTGAAATGACTTGTATCAGAAGCTGCTATGACTGATAATCACTAAATCATTATGGGAAGTTCATATTTTCCTCACACATTGCTATTAAAGACCCCCGAAGGTAATTACTTGTTCAAAACAGACTGCTTGTCACCTTTGCGAATAGTACACAACCATGGTCCACCTATGTTATTATTTACTTCACATTTTTACTTTATCAGATAGTTTCAGTGACTCTCAGTAGAAATTAGAGACAAATGTCTTATAGACCTTGGAAAAGGCAAAAATAAAATTAAACATGATGGAAAAAGCACTAACTTCCAAAGAAAAGATAAATGATTGATTTGTTTTTAGGTTTAAGAACATCTGTTATTCAAAACACACCCTTGGTAGTGTAGAAAGATAAGCCAGTGGGCAGAGACAAGCTGGGATCTGGGGGTCTAACAGAAGACTCACTATCGTGCTGTTTTTAAGGGGGTCAAGCAAACAAACAAAACCCTCCCTACAAATGAGAAGAATGGCAAGGAAAAACTTGACCTAAGTGGGGTTGAACAAAATAAGTCATTCTAATGGCAAAGAAGAAGCATTAGCCACTAGTCTCCGTGAAAACGCAAAGTAAGAGCACAAGAAAAGAGCAGCACATGCCGCCAACATGAATAAAATAGAGAAGACTGACAAGACCGAATGTGGGCTTTTAAGGAAGAGAAGCAACTGATGGTGGGAATGTTGTTAGTCAAGATCAACTTGGAAAATTCTCTGCCAGTTCTCTCTCCTCTCTCTCTCTCTCTCTCTCTCTCTCTCTCTCTCTCTCTCTCTCTCTCTAGTGTTTGTGTGTACATGCTCATAGGTGCATGTGCGTGCACGCAAGCTTGTGTTCACGTGAATTTGGAGGCCAGAGCTCAAGATCTGGTTTCCTCTCCGTTTGTTCTCTGTCCTCTTTTGTTCTTAGAAAGTTTCTATTTAACCTGGAGATCACCTCTTTTGCTAGACTGATTAGCCAGTGATTCACGCATCCCTCCATCTCCTCCTCTTCTGGACTGAGATTATAGGTGTGTATCTCTGTGTCCACCATTTTTATTTCCAACATAGAAATCCAAACTCAGGTCCTCATGCTTGCAAAGCCAACTATTTTACCAACTGACCTAAGTCCCTTGGCTCTCCCTAGCAGTTCTTATCGAAGATACACATTCCCCACGACTGAGAAACTCTACTGCAGGTATACCTCAAAGACTCACACACAAAAAAATACTCCTAAATGCACTCTGTAATAGCTGGAAGATAAAGATCCGCAACAAACATCATCAATAGGAAAATGAGTACAGACGGTGGTATATACGGTCCTTCTATGGAATACTACAGATTCATAGAGGATGTGGCAACATGGATGAGCTTCATAAACATGATAAATCACAAAAGAAATCAGATGAAAGACTGGAGGACAGAAGCCCACAATATTAGCAAGTTCAAAACCACACACATCACCTCTGATCACAGCAGTCTTTAAGGGGAAGCAGGTTGGGGGTCAGAGCAGGCTTCAGAGACGCAAGCACAAGCTTCTCATTGTAAACTTGCAGGCACAATGATGCACTTGCACACTGTGCAGAGTCCATGACAACCCACATCAGTGTGTGGTGATGACACATGCCAGTGAGTCCCATCCTTATGTTCCTGTAGTTTTCTCTGTACATGTTAGCGCTCAATGATATTTTAATGGGCTTAGCTCTGCCTAACTACGTCATAAAAACACCGAACCAGGACTATTTATCCAATTTAAAAGGAAAAAAAGAGATCTATGCTGAATGTGAAAGCCAGTCTCCAGGGTTACATAGGATATGATTCCATGTATCTCATTGTGTGACAGTGACAACATTTGGAGATTATATCTGCATTGCCAGGCATCCGGGACTGAGCATGGGGGTTGAGGAGTGTCTATAAAGAAGAAACACAAAGAGCCTCTAATGGGATAGGAGTGTTTCCAGAAACCACACGTGGTACAGCTACACAGACCTGCACACACACATGCACACATGCACACACGCACACATACATACATGTATAGCTAGGAGATTCTGAATATCTGAACATGGTCTTTGTCCAAGTCAGTTTCTCGACTCTATTACTTTACTCTAGTCATGTAAAACATCAACACTGGTAGGGGGCAGAGTGAAAGGTGAATGCCACCCTTCTCCTGGCACTTTTGTGTGTGGAGGGGGCGACTTCTTGTGAATCTGCATTTATTTCAGATAAAAACAAAACAAAAACTTTTTGTTTTTTTTTTTTTTTTCATTGCAAAAGCAAGAGGTTTATTTATTTATTTTTTTCAATGCAGTTTATTCAGGAACCTTGAACAATCCTCGGACCCTGGGGAAAGCCAGCCCACAGCTTAAATAGCCTCTGGGTAGCCAACCCAGGCGTGCCACGTGGGCAATGCAGATAGGTCCACATACATGGAAGCAAGCCAGATCCTCAGCCTTAGCCAAAAGTGGAATTGTTCGTGACAGAGAGCACTCACCATCAGGAAGGTAGAAGGCAGAAACCAGCTCCATCTTTAAGGCATAGCATTCCGCAGCTCTCTACAGTTCCCCCTTTTTGTTTTAGACGCATCAGGCAAGAGTAGAGGTCTGATCTCTGATATTAGAAATAAATTGGGACTTTGTACCGATGTTCATTTAGGTGTCATCCACCCAAAGAGCATCAGACCCGTCCGATACCTTTTTCTCAGAGGCGGGACCTGGGGCATCAACCCGTATGCAATCAGACATGTTCTTCTCTGGGTCGAAAGCGGCTGACCCTGAGTGCAGTGCTTAGCCTCGCATCCTGAGCGTATCATTTTAGCTTTTTATGGTATCCAACCATGCTTGGGGAGAATGTCCTGCTTCAATGGCTGTAAAGGCCTGAATGATCATGGCTGCATCACACTGTTGTGAGACTCTAATCTTGCATATATACCACAAGCATGGGAGCGTTAGCAGGCCTTCTGGTGTTGGTCTCCAAAAACTTTTTCTTAAAGGGGATTTTAAGAGATAAAATTTCTTCACCCTAAACTCAGGATGACCTGATGCATCTCAGAACTCTCAATTACTCAGAAGTATCTTGCCTTCAGGGAATTCTGGTTCAAATTTTTGTAACCACTCCCAAACTTGCACTAGAAGCCCAAGACTCAAAAGAGGAAAAATACTTGAGCCTAGTACCAGATGTGGAAGAACAACCACCACATGTGAGTCAGATGAATACGGAAGGGGAAAACCGCTCCCGTGTGTGTGTCCCCGGCTTTAAGCCCGGCATCTATGGCAGCTGGAAAATTAGACACTTTCTGATACCTTCTTCATTCCTGGAGCAGGCAGGCACCTATATCTCCACAATTTCCCACAATTCTCATCACGCATCCTCAGAAAACACCAGGACAGACATGGGGAGGTAGATTATCCCAAAAGCAAACAGGAAGAACAGCAAACAAGCTGAGCGGTGACCACTGAGCAACTTGGGCCAGTGGCTTGGGTGCAGACATTTGATAATAGGCCAAATCTCTGCTCAGGACCACCACACAGATGCTTCTCTTTATTCTACCAGCCTGACTTGGCAGGTGGGTAACCAAAAGTCAGGTGTGGGACCATGACGGCCCAGGATTACAGAGAAAGGGTTGAGCTTCAACCCCATATATCTCAGATGAGGTGGCAGGAGCTGGTGCCCTCCGGCTTCCCAACCTAGCGCCATCCAGTCAGCTGCCGCACTAGCAACCCTAGCAAGAGTGTATTACCTTGACAGTTATCAGGCTTCACTCTTGGGGTTTGGCCTTATTAAGCCCCACCCCCACCTCCTACAGCCCCTGAGTGTGCAGATGAAGCATTTTCCAATACCCCTGCCCTGACCAATTGTACACAGCCACACAAACCTTGCCCCAGAGACTCTGGCCACCTCTCCAGCGGTATAAATGTCCACTTCTTCCCCCGACCCCCCAATTAAATGAGCTGTCTCTCTGAAACTGTCTCCTGAGAAGACTCAAACACTCAGCACAGACCAAGATCCCGCATCGCACCCACCCACAAAGAGGCGCACATTAGGGTATCCCTGGCTATTCCAAGGGGAGAAGTAGAAATGGGACGACAGTCAAGTAGCTTTCAGCTTTGGAGAAGGGACTGGAAAGTCACATGTCAAAGGGTGTGAGCACAAAAGGAGGCAGAGAAACAGACAAGAGTTAAACCAGCCTGGAAGCTGATCAAACAGCAACACCCAGAGTGTACCTAAGATACCTGAGCCAACTGATATCACATGCTAGCTACACAACAGCTAAGTACAGATTTCTCTTGGGGATGTTCTTCAAGGGCAACTTCTTTGGCTAAGGGAGTCATCCATCCATCCACATAACATTAGGGGACAACATCTCTACTGCCCATCACCTTCCAAAAAAAAGTATGAACATGTGCAATGGACAATACTTTGGATATGACATAGCAGACATCTGGGCCACTTCACCCTTCTGGCACATCTTTATTAAGGTTCCTAACATGGTCTAAGAGATGGATTCCAGGTCCTGAGAATATCCAGTGGTCTGTCTGCAGCCCAGCCTTGCTCAACATCATCCTACAGATGTCCCCACAGACTTCAGACTCTTTCGAGGGCTTTGTCACTTGTCTTCAGTGTGAACCTTCTAGTCAACACCCACAGTCTCTCTCCTTCCCTCAGGTGTGCAACAAGGAACCATTATTCTGCCCCTCCCATGTGTTATCAATCCTTTCTTTAAAAAACATAGAATAATTTTTTCATAAGCTAATATGAAAGGATACTCAGTGAATCAAAGGTGTGATGGCTGCCTTTGAAGCAACTGACCCCATCCGTGAGGCCAGCTCAGGAAAATAATCTTGCCAACAAGAGCATCTGTGACAGAAAAGAGGAAATGTCATATGTATGCTGCATGTCTACGGGTGTGTGCGCCTGTGCAAGTGCATGTGCGGGCATGTGTGTGTGAGTGTGTGTGTGTGTGTACTCGCATGTAGAAATGGGCCTCCAAAAATCTTTCTGAATTGTTCCCCCCAATTTTAATAACTTCCAAGTCTGAGAAGATAATCCAACCCAACCCTTCTGCTGAAGTTATTGAGAGAAAATCTGGAGAAAATATGTTTGAAAGCACTCGAGAATTCACCAGATACTGAAAACCCCTCCAGGACAGACTTGTTGGCAGCAAAACTCTTTTTTTTTTTAATTCTTTATTAATTATACTTTATTCACTTTGTATCCCCCTGTGGTTCCCGCCCTCCTCCCGTCCCAATCCCTCCCTTCTCCCACCCTCTGCATGCATGCCCCTCCCCAAGTCCACTGATAGGGGAGGTCTTCTTTTCCTTCCTTCTGATCCTAGTCAATTAGGTCTCATGAGGAGTGGCTGCATTGTCTTCCTCTGTGGCCTGGTAATGCTGCTTCCCTTTCAGGGGGAAGTAATTAAAGAGCAGGCCAATCAGCTCATGTCAGAGACAGTCCCTGTTCCTATTACAATGGAACCCACTTGGATATTGAACTACCACGGGCTACATCTGTGCAGGGGTCTTAGGTTATCTCCATACATAGTCCTTGGTTGGAGTATCAGTCTCAGGAAATACCCCTGAGCTCAGATATTTTGGTTCTGTTGCTCTCCTTGTGGAGTTCCTGTCCTCTCCAGATCTTACTGTTTCCCACTTCTTTCATAAGATTCCCTGCACTCTGCCCAAAGGTTGCCCATAAGTCTATTTTTGACAAAGATGCCAAAACCATTCAATGGAAAAAAAAAGACAGCATCTTCAACAAATGGTGCTGGTCCAACTGGATGTCTACATGTAGAAAAATGCAAATAGATCCATACTTATCACCCTGCACAAAACTGAAGTCCAAGTGGATCAAAGACCTCAACATAAAACCAGACACACTAAACAGCTTAGAAGAAAAAGTGGGGAAGAGCCTTGAACTCATCGGCACAGGAGACAACTTCCTGAACAGAACACCAACAGCACAGGCTCTAAGAGCAACAATCAATAAATGGGACTTCATGAAACTGAAAAGCTTTTGTAAAGCAAAGGATACTGTTGTCAGAACAAAACGATAGCCTACAGATTAGGAAAAGATCTTCACCAACCCTATATCTGACAGAGGACTAATAGCCAGTATATATAAAGAACTAAAGAAGTTAAATAGCAAAAAATCAAGTAATCCAATTTAAAAAATAGAGTACAGAGCTAAACAGAGAATTCTCAATAGAGGAATATCGAATGGCAGAGAAACACTTAAAGAAATGTTCAACCTCATTAGCCATCAGGGAAATGCAAATCAAAACGACCCTAAGATTTCACCTTACACCCATCAAAATGGCTAAGATCAAAAACTCAAGAGACAACACATGCTGGAGAGTTCGTGAAGAAAGAGGAACCCTCCTCCACTGCTGGTGGGAATGTAAACTTGTACAACCACTCTGGAAAGCAATCTGGCGCTTTCTCAGACAACTAGGAATAGCATTTCCTCAAGATCCAGCTATACCACTCCTAGGCATATACCCAAAAGAGTCTCAAGTACACAATGAGGACATTTGCTCAACCTTGTTTGTAGCAGCCTTATTTGTAATAGTCAGAAGCTGGAAATAGCCCAGATGCCCCTCAGTGGAGGAATGGATGCACAAATTGCAGTATATCTACACAATGGAATATTACTCAGCAATAAAAAAACAAGGCAGCAAAACTCTTAAGTACTCCTGAGGCTAGCACCCCAAAGCGACCTCAGGCTGGTGGCAGATAAGAAGACCCATCCCCAGAAAGGGACTTAAAACTTTATCCTAGTTCCATTGTCATCACTGTGATAAAATACCCAAACAAAAGACACCGTAGAGGAGATAAGGGCTTATCTCAGCTCACAATTCTAAGTTACAGTTGTCACTAGTAAGTCAAGGTGGCAGAAACTTAAAACAGTGGGTCACATCACATCCGCAGTAAGAGCAGAGAGAAATGGACATGTTCTTGCTTACTTATACTTACTGCTATTTCTCTATTTTTATATAGTTCAAGGCCTGCTGCCTAGGGAATGGTGCCTCTCACAGTGGGATGGGTCTTCTCAAGTCAATTACTTAATTAAAAGAATTTACTGCAGATAGAACCACAGGTCAACCTAAAGTAGACAATTCTTCATTTGGACTTTCTTCCCAGGTAACATTAGATGGGGTCAAGTTGATGATTAAAGCTAACCATCACATAGAACTAGAAAACATCATCCTGAGTGAGGTAACCCAGAGACAGAAATACAGGCACTTATAAGCAAATATTAGCCATTAGCAGATATTAGCCATTTAATATAGGATAGTCATACTAAAATCTACTGACCTAAAGAAGCTAAACACTAAAAGGACCCTAGGAAGATGCTTAAATCTCATTCAGAATGGCAAACAGTACAGACACCAGAAGCAGTAGAAGAGGGAGAACAGGATGGGAGCCTACTACAGATGTCCTCTGAAAGACTCCACCCAACAGGGGATCAAAGCAGATGCTGAGACACATAGCCAAACTTTGGTCAGAGCACAGTGAGTCTTAAGGAAGAAGATGGGGAGGGATAGAAGGACATGGAAGGAACAGGAGCCCCACAAGGAGACCAACAAAGCTAAAGAATCTGAGCCCAGGAGGTCCTGCACCAATGGAGACTGATGCACCAATGGAGGACCATGCATGGAGAGGACCTAGACCCCCTACTCAAATGTAGCCAATTGATGCCTCAGTCTCCATGTGGGTCCCCAAGTGAGGGGAGCAGGGGCTGCCTCTGTTGTGAATCCAGTTGCCTGCTCTTTGATCATTTGCCCCTGGCGATGCAGCCTTACCAGGCCACAGAGGAAGACAGGCAGTCCTGATGAGACTTGATAAGCTATGGGCAGATGCAAAGGAGGAGAACTCCCCTTTGCATGAACTAGGGGAAAGGTATTGGAGGAAGAGGAAAGGAGGGTGGAACTGGGAAGAGTTGAGGGAGGGGACTTCAATTGGGATATATAATGAATAAACTGTAAAAAAATTAAAATAACTTTAAAAAATAATTTTGAGAAAAGCTAACCATCACAGAGGCTACAGGACCTGAGCCTCAGGATCAGGTCAGAAACACAGCCCAATCTACATACTGTACACTCAATACATCCTCCCAAGGGACAGAGTTCTTTCAGTGGGCACTTCTGTGTCCATCTTCAGATGGAATACACATTTAGCTCCATAAATGACTGCATACGCTCATAAGAATTGATTTCTCTTTATCTGAGAACATTCTGTTAGTCAGAGCAGTGATTTCTTTGATGGCAGGCTGTTGGTTGGAAACACAGCCCCAAACCCATCATTGTGCCTAAGGAAACATGCAACAGTCACCTCTGTGGCACAAGTCATGAGTGGATGAGGCAGTTGAGAGTGAGTCCTATGCAAATCTGTAAAATGTCTTGCTGATTTTTTTCGTATGTTGTATTACTAAGCAAAAAGCCAATAATCCTGGAATCTTTCATTTTGAGCTCTGTTTAACTACACAACCCTGGCCAAAGCAGCCCCCTCCCTTTAATCTACAAAGAATGGAGGAGGAGGAAGAAGAGGAGGAAGAGCAGGAGGAGGAGGAGGAGGAGGAGGAGGAGGAGGAGGAGGAGGAGAAGAAGAAGAAGAAGAAGAAGAAGAAGAAGAAGAAGAAGAAGAAGAAGAAGAAGAAGAAGAAGAAGGAGAAGGAGAAGCAAGAGGAGAAGAAGGAACAGGAAGAGGAGGGGGAGGAGAAGGAGGACGAAGAGGGTAATACCCATAATGCTCAGCACAGTACTGGGAAGGTCAGACACTGGGCAAAGAATCTGGTTATTACATACACACTTAATACATTGCCACTGCTACTAATATAAGCAGGAAAATGATCCTGAATATTGAAGTTTAGAACAATAAAGATTCAATATTAGTGACAAAATAGTTAAGAATATTCATAGCTACAGCCCACGGGCCAGCGCTCCTCCACGGGACTAGAACTAACTAATCACATGTGAGCATTCTTTTTCTATAATTTGGGGGTTTGGTTTTGGGGTGGTCTGTTTGTTTGTTTGTTTGTTGTTTTGTTTTGGGACAGGATTTCATCTACCCCAGGCTGTCTTCCAACGTCTGTGTTGCTGAGGATGACCTTAAACTCCAGAACCCCCTGCCTCTATTTCTCGAGTGCTGGTCTGATAGGTATGCACATCGCATCTGTTGTGTGCAGTTCTGGGATGAAACCTAAGACTTTATGCATGGCAGGCAAGCACTCTGTCAGTCAAACTATATACCCAGCCTCCCACTGAACAAACCAGGGTGAGTAATCACATGACCAAAAGTTCCACGTGGCTGCAGGAGGTCAGGACTAGTATTGCAGATTCCACAAATAGAAGACTTTATCTCTGACCCCAGAGACCATGTGCTAGGTTGGGAGACAAGAAATATCCAATGAAGGCTGTGGGCAGCTAAAAAATCATAATGATATGGGCTTCCAAGAGGGAGGGAATAGGTAATTTGGAAGCAACTTGAGCAATTTAATGGGAAAATCTTGATGAGACAGCAATGCCCCCCCCCCAGAAAAGTTTGAGCTGCTGAAATGTCTGCACTCCCGCATAATAGCTAAGAATAGACACAAGTCCAGACAATCTCTCTACAGGGTATTTATGACCAGACAGCCATGACAGAAGTGGGGCAGGGACCCCGCAAGAGCTTCACTCACTCTCTCTGACATCCTCATGAACCACGGGGACACCATGATCATCACTGGCAGCTTTCTCAAGACTCTTGCCTCTTCTGCCTTTTCTGCTGTTATTTTTACCTAGAAAGAAAAAAGAGAGAAAGATAATGTCACTTTGTGTATCAGAGAAGCTTCTGGATAAGAGAAGTTGCAGTCCTCTCCTGCAGAAAGCTGTTTCCAGCTTTGCTCCCCAGTACCCAGACTCTTGGACTCTAAGGGGTCTGTGGTTAAAGAAAAAGATGCTCAGTGTGTATGGAGATAATTACCCCTCATGGGACCCATGCACAACTTAACATGCTGTTCAGTATTGTAAGCCTACAAAGTGCTGCTGAGCCTCCCAGAGGAACTGGGAGTAACAGCTGGAACTGGAGGTCAAGGCTGGACGTGGACATCAAAGCCAGCATGCTCCCCCGTGCTGAGCTCCACACATCCAACTCTCTCTAAGGCTAAGGTTTGCAGGCCTGTGGGCGAGTCTATTTGCGCACTAACTGGGGAGTGACCTGGGAGTCAGATGTGACCCTGCTAACCTTCCAGTTTCTCCTTATGTTTTTCTCCTGCCCCTGTTGTAACAACCCTTGGCATAAATTGTCCCCTGGGACAAGGGACATGCAAGTCTCCTGGTAACGGAGTGTGTAATGGGTGTGTAGCGGGCACACCTAGCCCTCTGCTCTCATGATGATTGGCTCCTTCCCATCTTTAAACTGCCTTTCTTCACTTCAATCTAATCCTCCTTGGAGGGGAACTGATAGCATCTGTGTAGAGTCAAGTTGCCTCCAAGCAAAGCCTAATGCAGGGGTTTGGTTGCCCGTGAAGTGCTGAGGGGGAGGAAGGAGAAGCAGGATCCAGCTAGGGAAGGAACCAGGCAAGTCTGTTCAGCTCAGCTCATCGCCCAGGACTCTGAGAGCAGGAATGGCATACAGAGCTCTTCGCCCTTTGAGAAGGCTTCTGTATAAAGACTAGCCAACCCAGGGCTGGGGGTACAGCCTTCCCTTCCCGGGAGTGGAAGAGATGTGAGCCAGCCACAGCCCACAGACACGTACACCCAGGATGTCCCAAGGGCCACCAGCCTGACCTCTCTACTTCATTCCCTCTTCAACAGAGGAAGACAGCAGAGCCTGCCACGCAGGAAATTAGAGCAAAGACACAAAATGATACCTGTGAAACACTCAAGGTACGACAGAAAGCTCTTCCTTCTACCTGGGCAGCATTATCCCAAGGCCCACACGTCACCAACAGTAGCCCATGTGTTAACAGCTAACAGGAGCAGCAGGCTCCAAACTTTACCAGATGTGTTCACTGCAAGGTTCAGCCCTCAGAGGACAGGAAGGACATTTTACAATTGGGATCATAAAGGTGTCAAGCAGTGGTCCTCAACCTTCCTAATGATGCCTTTAATACCCTTTAATACAGTTCCTCATGCTGTGATGACCATGAAATTATTTCATCTCTGCTTCATCACTGTAATTTTGCTACTGTTTATGGATTGTAATGTATATATCTAATACGTGATCCCCAGTGATATCTTGACCCACAGGCTGAGAATCGCTGGCCTAGAGTGAGGTGGAGGGCTTTCCAAGGCCACTGCCAACCAGGACATAACAGTGCTAATGATGGACTCCAAAGGGCCTTCCCCGCCAGCACAAAGGCCTCTTCCACAGACCTTCCTCCTTCCCCCGCCCCCCAGAGCAAGAAAGGCACCATATGGTCTGTACAGATGAAAGAAGAAAGAGAAGTGGAAATAGCGTTCAGAGAAGGAGCCAGAATCAAATCAGCATCTCCATCTGGGCCGCGTGACAACGCAGAATTCCTTAAAAGTAGCAAGCGGCACCGCTAATGCTGGCCACATGTTCTATTCTGGTACTTGGTGATAAATATAATCCCTCTGGCTTAATAGAAAACTATTTTTCCCTTTGCTACACAAGGAGCTTACAGTAGCAAACCCCCACCCACTCCAAACTGAAAAGCCCTTTGCTTCCCTGCAGTCTCTGTTTCCCCAGGAAATTCCAGGCCGCGGGGCTCTACACTCCCCCGAAGCAGGGAGCTGGCCCAGGGCTCTGGCAGTTCTTCCATGTTTCTTGGTAAGGAATCCATGGCAGGAGGGAAAACCCACCACATGAGCTTCCCTCGGTGGCTCCCCAGAAATGCAACCCAAATGTCTCTCTCAGAAATGTGTCCTGCCGCGCTTGTGTGTGTACATGTGTCGGAGTGGATATGCCGGTTTGCCACACACGCGTGGACCTCAGAGGACAACCCCAGCTGCTCCTCAGGCACTGTCCACCTTTTTTTTTCTTTAATTTTAAACAGTGTGTCTCATTTACCTGGAATTTGCTGGTTAACAGCCCAGGGATTCTCCTGCCTCTGCTTCCCCAGGGCTGGAATTATTTTAACAAATATTTGAACATGGGACCTGATCTGGATATGACCTGAAAGCTTCCTCCTGAGGATTAGTTCTTGTGTTATCAGAAGGCACCATGCAAGCTTCCAAGCAAACAAGAGTCCTACCCAGCTATGATGCCTATTGCCTACAACAAAGACCAGCATAGCATGTTTGCAACAGTGGCACACATACTTTGGCATTAACTAATAACTCTAATTGGACCTAGAGCTCACTTATGCCTTGTACTTGAAACCTAGCTAGCTCCTCAGGGCTGTGAAGACCTTGGTCTTGGAGGAGAGCCTACATCCACTACTTTATTAAACCAGCATAATCCCTAATTATATTCTAAATATTTATTCTTAGCCTCATAGATACACGTAGCTCTCACCCCTCATCAAAGAAACTTCTCTTTGCAACAGGTAAAGACTATGACAGACAACCACAGCCTATCAAAATGCAGAGAACAAGAGATTATGGGGGGCCCTGTCCCAACTGATGCATCTGCAACATAATTTTTGCACCTTAGGTTCACAGATCATTGAAAAAAAAAAAGAAGAAGAAAGAAAAATTGTAAGAGCCAGAGAAACAGGACATTTTCCAGTTTTGCCACCTAGAAATATGAGAGAGACCACATCTGTGAAGTCCTATCTACTTGGCTGCCTAAACAAAATCTAAACAATGACAACACCAGTGGATATTCTAACATGGAAAGAGGAGCGCTCAAGGGGTCTCAATCCTAGGCAAAGAACTATAGGCAACTAAGGAATGTTGAAAGCAGGAGAAACAATTTTCCAGTGAAAAGCCTCCCAACTGGTTATCCAATAGCAAGTGGTCAGCACTGAGGTCATAAACATACTGGTAACATTATACGAATTGAGCAGGTTATAGTTATGTATTTAGGAATATATATGTGTGTGTATGTTTGTGTGTATATATACAATGTTATATCATATAATGTATAATATATAATGTTATATATAATATCACAACACATAATACTTTATATACTACACATAATGTATGTATACAATTAAAGAAAAGGCCATGAATTTGAGAGCGAGCAAGGGGTTGCATGGGAGGGGTTGAGGGAGGAACGGGAGAGGGGAATTAATATAATCATATTATAACTTTAAAAAACATCATTTAAGAAAAGTTCCTGCTCCATGCAGATAGAAGCAGGAAAGGGAGAAAACACATGGCGGGGGGAGCCTGTGTCTCTTTATAATTCTGACAAGTGTCACTGTCAAAGAAAACAGGGTGTGTAGTGGAGTGAATCTGAGAATCAACGCAGCATTTGAATGGCATGCTTGCATCTGGTCATGGGTGAGAGTGGTCTGACAGGGAGGGGACGCAGAAGTGTCACTAGGGAGACAGCAGTGACGCTAACCTTGAGCCAGGCTCAAATCAATCTACCCACTGACGCCTGGCCCCTCCTCTCTCTGTCCATTCTTCTTGGAAGCTGTATCCTTCATGGGAAAACAGCCTGGGGAGCTTCTATCCCCTGGGCCCAGGGCACACGGGCAGTGAGCTCAGCTGGCACAGGAGTGTCTCTGAAACCAACACACCCACTCTCTGTACCGGCAGTTCTCAACCTGTGGGTCATGATCCCGTTGGGGGCTGACTGACCTTTTCATGGGGGTCACCTAAGACCATCGGAAAACACACATATTTACATTACAGTCCATAAAAGTAGCAAAATTACAGCTATTAAAGAACGGTGGAGATACTCTTATGGTTGGAGGTCACTACAGCCTGAGGAACTGTATCAGGAAGTGTGGCAGCATGAAGAAGGTTGAGAACCACTGCCCTGTGCAGTCAGCCGCCCTCCTGGCTCTCAGCCACACCCACATGGAGTTCTTTGTCTTCAAGGGAACACCTCAGTAACAGCAGCAAGCAGGAAGGTGCATGCGTGCATGTGTGCAGGTAGGTATGGGCCCTCTGTAGAGGGCTGTGCAGGGTACCTTGGGCACCTACCTGCCTGGGTTTGGGTTCTGCTGAGATAAGCAGGCAGGTACTGCACTGTACCCAGAGATGAATTCATGCAGCCTGAAGAGAGGAAAAAGGAGATGCCACAACCCAAGAGCATTGTCTGCCAGCATCTACAGGGCACCACCTAGCAAGTACTCCAGAATCAGGGAAAAGGTGATACCAAACTGCCCCCCCTGAAGCCCTCTCTCCCATCAGAACCTGGAAGGCCATGTCCGTCTAACCTCACACCTCGACAAGCACTGTATTATTGACACAGTCCTCCAGGAATCAAGGCCTGGAAAGTCACATGTGTCACACATGTGCTGCCCCTAATTATCTCTCACTCCTTAACAGGCTCACCAGGGAGCAAGTCACATGCCTTGGTTATGTGGACCTCAGAGGGCAGAGCCTGTCACTGCTGGTGACGCCAAGCCTAAGCACTCATCTTTCTAGCCCCTTGGGACATGCAAAAGTGGCCTCACCACAAAATCCAGGCTCTGGAGCTAAAGCTGGTTTTATGCCTGGCATGAAGCTTGGTCACCTTGGGATTTGCCCCTCAGACACATGAAGTGGACAGGAAAATGCTACGACTGTTTTAGAACCACAGCATGCACTCTGGCTTCTTGGGTTCTTTTAGGGTCTCCACCCCCTATCATCCAGGCACAACCCTGATTACTAGAGCCACTGGCACAGGTAGGGGGAGTGGGCCAGCAGTGAGTTAGCTTTGGAAAGCGTTCTGGAAAAGGTGGCTGGCAATGCTTTTTTTTTCCTAAATTCATCCTTTTCCTTGGAGCTTTGCAGGGAACTGACTTGGATGAAATACTTCAGGTTTAACGCTAAAGCATGTAGGCTGACATCAAGGCTTTCTTGTTCTTTAAGTATGCTAACGATAGTCCCTGGGCTTATTAAAAATACTGCTGAAATATTTACAAACATGTACTCCTAATCCTTCACTCTTGCCTAAGATGGAGTATTTCCTTCAGAGGCCAGCTGCTCTTGCCCAACAAGAGAGGAGGCAAAGCTTTGCAAGAAAGCCCTTCCCATCAACCAATAACAGTTCATACAGATAGGGAATTGTTTATAAGCAAATGTGCTCAAATAACCACCCTTTATTATTTCCTCTGACAGCTGGGCCGCAACACATACTAAACGCAAACTGGATGATTCTGGACATAGACCTACAAACATGGCTGTCTGCACACTGCATATCCCAGAGCGATTAGCTCAGGACTAGGGGGTGTCCCTGTGGGTTTGTCCAGATCCTAACAGTGGTACGTTCTAGCCTGTGCCTGCAAACACTACAAAGAAGCCAGTGGGAAGTCAGATTTAAAGCCTCCATATCAGAGCCAGCTTCTAACCCAAGGAGCAAAGGAGGAAGAAAACACAATACCCAAAGCACTTATCCTTAGCCTTGTTTGTTATGCTGTTTTTATCTGCCCTGTGAGTGGAAAAGACAGAAGAATTATGCAACTGTAGTCTATTAGTTGGCTACATTTTGGTTTTTTGTTTGTTTGTTTTTTGAGACAGGGTTTGTCTGGGTAGCCTTGGCTGTCCTGGAACTCACTCTGTAGACCTGGCTGGCTTCGAACTCAGAGATCCACCTGCTTCTATCTCCCAAGTGGTGGGATCAAAGGTGTGCACCACCACTGCCCAGCATTTGGCTACATTTTATCCTATAAAAAGAGGATTAAGCACACCCTGAATCCACTGGCATGAACCCCATGGGCCTGCTCTCTTCTTCTTTGTGATGGATAATGAAAACTAGGGACTTGAGACTCACTCCTGGGGACCTCAAAGCATTCCGCTGCAGAAACTGGAATTCAACCAGAAACAGCTGAATAAATAAAGTCAGAAGAAGGTTGTCAATGAAGAAGAATAGTCTAGCAATCAGTACTGCCTGTCCAGTGAGTTGATGATGACCCTGAAGTGGGGAAGAACCCATCTGGACAAGAGTGGAGTAGAGGCTGAAGAGCCGCTGTCTGAAGCCTGCAGTGCCTAGGAATCTGCACAGTGACCATTTATTTTCCTAAAAGTTCTAATATTCTGGGCCAAACTGATGCGTAAAGAAAGGCCTCAGACAGACTATGACACCAAAATCCCCTAACCCTTAGAAAAGGTTTCCACAGACCTATGTCTTGGTAGACCCCCCACACACACAAGCACATATGTGCATTATATACATACACACGCATGGAGAAACTCCTGAAATGCGTACACATTCGAGCATACACATAAACCCATGGAGAAACTCCTGAAATGTAAATTACAAGCTAACGAATAGTGTTTATAATGTCCCATGTCATGCTTTCTACACACAGTGGTGAGTCTCAATCCCTAGAAGACGGCTGGCAAAGTTCAGAGACACTTTTGTCTGTGAGGGCTGAGAGGAAGGTCCTCATGGTATCTCGTGGGTCAAAGCTACATATCCTGCACTTCACAGGACACCAAATCCTTCCAAGCACGTGTATACTCGGTCCAAAATGCCGAGAATGCCAATGTGGGGAGGACTTACACCAGAGTCAGCCAAGATTTCCCATTGGTGGAAGCTGAGGGGTGGATTATGGGACCTCACCATAATATGTCTGTAAGTTCATATGAGTCTGTAATTATTCTAAACTAAACCTTTAAGTAAATACTTTTCAGGGCTCTCGTCCCTTCAGGGTAGCTGGGCCCTTCTCCACTGAAAATGAAGTGCTGGTTAAGCATCCCCGGTGCGGGTTCTTAGGAACAAAGGCACTTCAGATTCCAAGGTTTTTCCCAACTATGCAATTCATCTGTGTGTCATGCACACCACACGCATAGCCTGGAGGTAACTTTGACTTAAAGCAGTGTGCTGCATAATCACTGTGCATAAGTATGAGTATGCTGGTGTTCAAAGGGCTCAGATTTTGAAGCATTTCAAGTTTTAGTCTTTCAGAGTAGGTGTTCTAGTTTCCCTTCTGTTGCTGCAATAAACGCCATGACCAAAAGCAACCTGGGAAGAATAGGTTGATTTTAACTTCCACGTTATAGTTCATCACCAGGGAAAGCTAGGAAAGGAGAGGAAGATGCCTCTATGGCGTCGTGAATGAGAAGCCTGAGGCAGGAGCCTGAAGCAGGGCACACAGGGAAAGGCTGCTTGCTGACTCTCTTAATTACCATCCTAATATGGCCCAGGTCTGCCTGCCAAAGGAAAACACCACCCGCAATATGGACCGGGCCGTCCTACGGAATCAAGAAAGTCCTTCCAAGGGCAGATCCACAGGCCAGTCTGAGGAAGATGATTTTTCAATTGAGCTTCCTTCTCCTCAGGTGTGTCAAGGTGACAACCAACCATCACAGTAGGAATGCTCACCAGGAGGGACTCTTGATTGGCTAAAGGATTCCATTTTTCCAAGCCAACTCCAAAGATATCAGCATGTGGCATCCATGGGACATTTCTCGGTTGCCAAGGATCAAAGCCAAACCTCAAAGCCAGACCAAATACACCTTACACCAGCCTCCTCAGGGACCCATACAATGCCCTCTTAGTGCCCACCACACACACTTTTCCAATGTCTCCTTCATCAACTCCAGCTTTTATGCTCCCAGGGCTAAGCAGAAAACATTTCACTGTCTCCAAGTATGATGTACCAAAATCAGTTCTCTGTTTAACGCTCTCATCCATCTCTCAATCTTACCCTCTGCTCCCACCTCGGTGCCTAGCCTGCCCTGGTACCCAGCATGCATCAGTCTCACAGAAAACTCCAGAAGTTTGCATCTAACACCCCAGACCAGAGCCCCAGCTTTCTTCCTCTGAAGCATATTCCTAAGATCAGTAACCTCTTCATAAGCTAGCCAGCCACACAGAAGATGCCTCCACAGTGCTGTGAGTGCCATGCTTAAGCCACCACTTAGAGTGGATATTATTTTCTTCTCTCTGTGCAATTGAAACGCACAAATTCTGCTGAGTCCCCTAACCAAGATCATTTTAATCTAATCTTTCCCCTATTAAACGCAGGCCCATGCACTCCACAGATGAAAGTTTTATTGAACACACGCACACAAACACACACACTGGCAGGAGGAAGGATAGAGAGGGAGATGGAGGGAGAAAGAGAGGCATTAATTTATGTGATGAATGTCACAGTCATCCTATCTGGGGAAGCTCTAAAATGTCCCACCTGATTCATTAGGAAAATGGCTTAAATAGTACCGAGCCAGGAAGCAACTCCCAAAGGCCTCTGAACCTGGTTCTGGTGCTTCAGTGTGTACCTTTCATTTGGAGACAGAACCAGGGTGGCTAAATATTCACCAGGAGCAGTTGAATTCCTGTCCTGTGGCCAACCTTTATCTGCAGGATGGTTCAGGATGGTTTCCCAAGAGAAAATGACCATTTGCCTTGCAAATCAAGTTATACCTGATTTCTCCTTCATCCCATTCCAAGGCTGATGCTCCAGAAAGGAAGGAAAGTTACTTCCGGGCTGTAATAGCAGAGCCCCAGACACATCAGCTGGGGCCACTGCCGGGCCTGGGCTGTGAATCTCTGAGCCACCAAGAAAAGATTATAACTGGTCACCAGTAAACATACCCAAACAAAGCTGACTCACTAATCAGACCTAGTCAGTCATACACACACACACCGCCATCCTCCCGGGAAGCACTGGCCTAGCCCGTCTATTTATTTTCTTGGCATCCCATGTTCTCTGCAACTCTCAGCACACCTGTGATTATTTCCCCAAGGTCACACACCTTCTGTGAGGTCCTTGGGGCCAGTCTGTCTTATGCTCTCTGTCCCTAGGGCTTCACCTAAAGTTTGGTGCTGAGCAGATAGTTGGAAACCATTGAATGAATGGCTTCTTTCAATAAATGAATTGAATGAAGGGCTCCTGTGCAACAAACACAGCTTAAAGTCCAGGTCCTACTAAAGGATGCTAGGAAAGGCTTTGCAGCATCAGACACACTGAAGTGCAATGGCATACGCTGTTCTTTCTATCTGCAGGTGAAGCAGGTGAGGCCTAAAAAGTAGAACCCAAGTTCCAGGTCCCAAATGGCAAGCCCAAGACCTGGCTGGTAAGGCAGGCTTTCAATTCTCCTCAGCAGAAAAAATGACAAAATAAATTACTTCCCCTGTCTGAGCTTAAGGCTCCTTATCAATAGTATAGCAAAGGCTGCCATCTTCCAGAGCCAGGAAGAGAACTAAATGAGACCAGTGGACACTACCAAAGTCAGTGTTTCACCCCACCCCTTGATGTCAAGCCACTGCAGCTTTTCTACATCTTAACCACAGCAGTTCCCCCAGAGAACATCGAGCAGTCCCAATAGTTCTATTTGGGGTTGCACAACCCACAGAAGTGTCAATGGCTCCTGGCAGGGACTCAGCCTTCTATATACAAAGGTGGTACTCTAATGGCACCAGGCCCTCAAGAGGCTCTACATCTTTCCTTGCCACCCTGGCTGGTGATTTTTATATCCATCTAACCAAATGAAAGCCACGTCTGAGCTCAGAGCTCTGTGACCTGGCACATGACTCCTTTCAGGGACAGACACTGCAAGGCATAGAATTTGGTCCCTGTCCTGCTGATGCCCCGTGCAGTCGCCATCTGAAACAAGAGAAAGTCCTCTTCACAGGGTTTGTGATAAAGGCCCGGGCAGGAAAAAAAAAATGAGGATGAATTTGAGATGAGTGTGAGGGATGGATAGGGCACTCCAGGCTGCCAGTCACTCCCAGCTTTTCAGGGCTCCTGTAGTCTGCCCTTTCCAAGAAGACAGAATGTTGGCTGCTGCAGGGACCAGGCGTGGTCCAAAGTCTCCAGCTGGGACTGGGCCATCCTGTGCAGAGTGGATTCAAAGGGCCCCCTGACAGGGGGTGGGGCAGTGGAGGGAGCTGAGAAGGGGCACTGCGTGAATAAAGGCCACTGACCAAACCTTGCCAAGGCCATCTGCCAAATCACACCAGCCAGTCGCATGCCAATGAATAAAATCAGTCTGAAGAGAATGCCTCTGGAGAGCAGGAAGAAGCCACAGACACCTCCTTTGCTGGTGGAGCATCAATCTTAGGACACCGGGACCCATTTCCCAGGCAACTTCCCAAAGTACGCCGTTCCCTTTCTGCCTGAGGGGGCAGGGAGAGAGAGCTGGGCTTAGCTCAGATGCAGCCTCTAATGAGTAGTGGGCGCTACAGGACTTTGGCTGGGCTCACTCAGGGAAGCATACTGGGAAGCCAGATGTCTCCCTGGAGTGCCGCGATCGTGAGCACCCCCTCAAGGCTGCCCGATCCTAAAAGTTACCTGGTGGAGGCGGCTCTGCAACCAACTTCTCCTTCTTGGGAGCCTTCTTGGGCTTGGTAGCCCTTTGGGGCGGCCTGGGCTCCTGCTGGTGCAGCTCCTGCTTTTTCTCGTGCCCTGGAGGCGAGAAGAACTCCGGCTCTGGCTCTGGATGCTCAGAGTAGCGCCCGCGTCTCCAGAGCTCCTGGCCGTAATAGTCGGGCTCTTCGAAGACTGCGCCCTGGGCTCTGACCCCAGCCAAAGCCACCACCACAAGTGCCAGAGCCAGCGCCAGGAAGGCGACCCTCAGACGGGCCATGCCCCTTCTGCCCCACTCCCCGGGCAGGGTCAGAGTCCCCGGGAGCGGCGGGCGGGGTGCAGATGAAGGCTGCAGCCAGGGATAGGGGCGCCGGGCGCTGCAGCGGGAGCAGATGGCGGGTGGGACAGGCCGGACGGGCGGGGCTGGACCGGAGCGGGGCGGGCAGGGGCGCGTCCAGGAGAAGAGAGGCGCAAGCAGACCCGCCCTCCCTCCTATCCCGCCCCGGGGCCTCTCGCAGGTGTTGGAAGCCCATTCACTCAAAGACTGTCGGCAACCTCCGTTGTAGAGCAGTATTCTGTCCTTCTGGGCATCCCTTCTGCTGGCACGGGGCATGCTGATCCTAGGAGAGAATTTCAGGGCTTTCATTTTGCAGAACAAACCTGAGTTAAGACTGACCTGAAATGTCCACCAGTCTTGTGACCCCAGGCCTAGTAGGAACCCCAAGTTCCCTGGATGAAGTTCTCTGAGAGTAAGGCCTAAGAGTATGGGAACTCCTGCTGTCTATACTCCAGAGTGTGGTTCTGTTGGAGAAAATGGAGCCAGCCAAAGACATAAGTTACAAGAAGACATTTGTCTCTTCCTAGGTCGGGTTTGTCGGGAAAACCCAGGTATCCCTTCGCTTTGAGAAAGTGCCTCCCACCTTTAGACAGTCTGTCTCAGTTTTTTCTTCGTCTTCTCTTAGCGGAGCAGGAGGAAGCTGGTGGCCCCAACTTCTCTCCGTGCTGGGAAACTGGGGACCCGGGGTCCGCACCAATACCCTGTGGCTCTTCCAACAGATGGAGACAGGCTTAAAATAAGAGACTTACCGACGCCCAGATTAAATGTCTGAGGCAACAGCGGCAAGTTGAAGTCAGAAGGCAAGTTGGCCAACAGAGTCATGGGTGGGGGAAGGGTGGGGTGGTGGCTTTCATACCCGCTCAGCATACTGCTAAAATCAGGTCCTGGCAGTGGCACACATGGGGTTCCATCTATTCACTGGCTCTTCGCTGAGACTGCTTTGCAGCCTGCTTTGTGTACCTTCCAGGGCCTGCCTCGGGTCTGTGCACACTGCCTTGCTTCTCACAGTCAGAATTCACAGGTCAAACCCAAGCTATACCTTCAAATCACCCCTATCTTTTCTACCTCCAGCTAGGGAAGACTAGTCTCCACTCTTAAGAGCTTGTGCAGTTAAAGAAGGCTCTGAGATGATCCAAGACTGGTACCAATTGTCATCAGTCTACTCTGCACACTTAACTTACAGGGTCTAAGGATTCAGTAGCGATGCCTCCAGAACGTCATAGTGCCTGCCAGCCACAAGGACAGCGAGCCCTTAAGTCTGTCACTCTGCCACTGAGGGCCTGGAATATGATCCAAGGATGCCTCTGAGATGAGGGCATGATGCTAAGGCTTCCCCATTTACCTAGGAGAGGGCCTGAGGCCCCCAATGTCAGGGTGGTAGCCAGGTCAGCTGTTGCTCTTTGCCTCACTCTTTTATCCTCATTGTTTCTGTCCAGGCCACCCAGCCAGCCTTCGGGGTACAGTTTAGGAACTCTGAAGTGGAAAGGTAGTGCAAGAGAAAATCACAGTGGACACAAGGACCCAGGGGCTTTGGATCTAGTTGTCAAGCTTCCAGGATACTTGGGAACCAAAATCCAGGAGAGTTCTCCAGAACAGAAGAGAGGGCCCCTCCTCCCCTGGCATTCCAGCATGGATTTGGGCTGGATCCTATCCACTCTTCTCTGTTTGTGTATGTCCCTTGAGCTCACTCACCGGGGTTGTTTTATCTAAAGCCAGCCACTCCAGACAAGAAAACAAGACTCAAAGCTTTGTGTGGCACAGAGGAGAGATGCTTCATCAGTGAGCCACACTCTTGAAGTCCCAGCTAGATAGATCAGAACTGCCCAGTGGTCCAATACATCACCCAGGCCAGGTGTTCTAGCTGCACACAGACACCAGGCCCATGCAGATCTGGAAAACTTCCTAAACACTAGGCTCAAGTGCTTTTCACATGATTCTGACGGAGCTGAAATTTAACACTACCTTTCCCTTGAATCCTGCAGAATGGCTGAGGTCATGCCTAGACATACGGCAAACTGGTAATGTTCTAGGCACAACCTGCTTGAGCCAGTAGTTAGAGCATAGTTCATCTTGGTAGCCTTGAACCTGTAAGGTCTGAAAGCATTTTCTATCTCCCCTTGGCAACTACAGGTCAGCAATGCAGCATGCACCTGCACTGCCATGTCTGGGGAGCTTCCAGAGGATGCCCCCATCTGAATGTGTATCTCTGCACATCCCGAATGTGCAATCAGGAAGTGAGCCATGCTCGTCTCAGCTCTCACTGCTAATGTTTGCTTGTTTGTTTTCCCCGGAGAGATGTGTAATTAGAGCAAGCAGGACAAACACAACAGAGACGGATTGTTCAGAGCCAGCCCTCCAGAGTGACAGCCGGCAGCAGCGCTCCTGGAGGAGCCCTTGTCTCCCCTTCTCTCGGGGGGTGCTCACTTGGAAACCTGTGGCATCCAGTCAGAGGTCACAAAATACAGAGAGGATAGCAAAGCTGAACTTTTCGTTTTCATCTCCAAGCCTCTTCCTGCCTTCCAATGCCTGCCTGTCTGTATGGAAGGCCTCTGCCTTCCCAGCTGCACTGATGAAGTCTCTTCAATCCGTATTCTGTCCCATCTCTCCTTTCATCTGTGTGATAGTTATCAGAAAGCCCCATGAACGATACTTTTTTCTTTTCAGCTTTTTTGGGGGGTAGTTTTGGGGGTGTTGGGGTTGTGTTTTGTTTTGTTTTGTTTTGTTTGAGGTGGGGTCTTGTGCAGCCCAGGCTGGTCTTCAATTCACTGTATTTCCAAGAATGGCCTTGAACTGCTGATCCTCTTGCTTCTTGGTA
Organism: Meriones unguiculatus; assembly: GCF_030254825.1. NCBI lineage: Eukaryota > Metazoa > Chordata > Mammalia > Rodentia > Muridae > Meriones > Meriones unguiculatus. The sequence continues at coordinate 9,700,801 of NC_083349.1, forward strand.
GAGACCTTCCAAATGTTTCGATCATGGGTGTATAACACTAAACCTGGTCTTATGCAGTGTTGGAGACTGAACTCGGGGCTTCATGGATGCAGGCAAGCACTCTGCCACGTGAGCTACTTCCCAGCCCTGGCATCATTCTTTAAAACCTCTCCCTGTGCCCCTGCTGCTCGGCTCTTAGTGTCTCCTTCAGAGACCTATGCCAAGTCCCTCACTGACTTGGTCTCCCTGTTTCCAGCTCTCTGGCCTGCAGGACATCATGCACGTGAGGGTTCCCCCCACTCTCTAGGTCCAATGACACTCCCCTAGTGAGGACCCCTCACAAGTTCAATCCATCTAAATGAGATCTCAGGCTCACCATGTTTAAAATTAGTCCTCTCCACTCCCAACAGGTGACCATGGTAAGGTGTATTCTTGGTAACCTCTGGCACAGCCTTTATAAACTCTTTAGAAACTAGTGGTTATGATAATCTGCCAATTCTACGTCCTCTGCAGAAACGAAGAGAGCACAAGAAAGACAGAAAAATCTTATCATGTGACTAAACTTGAGAGAAGGTCTTTCACAGCGCCAGCCAGAAACTGTTTTTCTCTGAAACCGTTTTTGTTCTTGACCTATAATGTTTCTATCTAACTTCAGTCTGAGACCCCAACGAAGGGTGGGGAGCATCTGCAGGGGATGAGTGGAGCCGATAAAACAGGGGATTATCTTGGATGCTAGCCATGCAATAAACCCAGGTTTTCCAGCTTGCATGTCAGCGACTAGAGAGATAGGGGGACCAAAACGGCAGCTTGGATCCCTCCTGTTTTCTGAGGTTGCCACGAGCTCATTGTTTGCTTTGCTCAAGAACCTGTTACTGTATTTCTGTTAAGTAAGGTAAGCCAATGTTTGTCTGCTCATCCATCCCCAAGACTCAGAATGCCGTTAAGCCAATTTCTGTTATACAACATAAATCTGTACTTGTCAAATAATCCTCAAACACCTTACACAGCTAATAATTGTTCAAATATTTATGAGCCTCACTAAGGAGATTTATGTTAAGCTGCTTGACAAGGAACAAGAGACTGCGCAGTTCCATGGAACATTCTGTTGAAACAAATATTGTCAAGACATCAATACGTTTATAGCAATTTTTTTTTCATAATGGACTTTCACACCTGCTCATTTCCCTAATTATCCCTGTGACTGTTACTCTTTTAGATTTTTTTTGAAGGATCAGTAATTTTAAAAAATTAGCTGCTATTTAAAGGAAAATACATACTCAGGCACAGCCCATTTCTAAAAATACAATCTGGAGATGGATGCTCAGGGAGAAAGATACTGAGTTGTTATGGCAACTATGATTATAATTATGAAGCTGGAGGGCTTTTCCTGTTCGTTACTATGTTGAGATGTGGTGATTTAAATGGCATTGTCCTTTGCACTGTCTCAATCTCATTACTACATAATTATACATTTCATATTTAATCTTCAACATGTTTGTTCTTAGCCTTATGCCCTGTAGATCTGGCATCTTCTGATGTCTTAATCTTAGTTCATGGGTCCCCCTTGGAACCCAGCTTTCTCCCTACTCTGTGATTTCATTTTCAGTTTGACCTTTGGGGAAGCCTACTTGGGCACGAGCTATCCCATTTATAAATAACAAGACACGGCTATGAAATCTGTTGAGAAAGCTCCCCAACAGACACCTGGGGAGATGCTGGACCCAGAAAAGTCAGAGCCTACTGAGCATCCTCTGAGATCCAGCAGACTTTGATCACCTCATGTGTTGCATCAGTTACTTTTGTCATCCCTGGGACCAAAGCAACTGTGAGAGAAAGGATGTGTTTGGCTCGTAGTTTGAGGGGATACAGTCCATATGGTAAGGAATATGTGACTCTGTCAGTGCTGGCTGGAATAGGTAGCAGCTGCTTGTTAAAAAGAAGAAAAAGAAGTAGAAATCAGACAAGAAGTGGGGAAAGCTATAAAACTTTCAGGTCCATCCCCAGTGACCACTTCCTCCAGTGAGGCTCCATAACCTCCAAAAATATCACACCAATTAGAAACCAAGTATTTAAACACATGATCCTATGGGAGATGTTTCTCATTCAAGTCATAATTAGCCCAAACCAATTATTATATTTAAAAGATTGATTTTTATTCAATAACTTTATGATTACTTCTAGGTCATAGGGTACAACACAAATAAGCAAGCAAATGCAAACTCATAAAACATTTGCAGGGGTTGGGGATTAACTCAGTGGTAGAGCGCTTGCCTAGCAAGCACAAGGCCCTGGGTTTGGTCCTCAGCTCTGGAAAAAAAAAAAGACAAAATAAAACATTTGTAAAATGTTCTTTGTCAATGTCTGTGATATATTGATAGATAGACAGGTAAGTAGATTAATAGCGAAACTGCACTTACCTGAGATCATGACACCCAAAGGAGAGATGCTATAGGTTATTGCATCCAGTTGAATTTCCCTACTGCAGTAGTCATTGTTAATTGCCACCTTGACTCTAACATCACCTGGGAGACAACCCTCTGGGCATATCTGGGGCTGGAGCGGGTATCTTCATTAGCTTAACTACAGCAGTAAGATTTCCCTCACGATGCAGAAGGTGCCACTCACTGGCTGGGCCCTGGGCTGTATGAACGGCAAAAGGGAGCCACAGCAGCGTTCAGCCTTCTCTGCTTTGGGGCTGCAGATGTGGTGTGGCCAGCTGATTCAAGCTCTTGCCGCCCTGACTGACTATGTGGATTCTTCTCTGCATTGCTTTTGTCCAAGTATTTTATCACCACAGCAGTGAAAGAAGCCAAGATGCCACCCTTCCGGACACAAGATCTGGTTTAAAGCCTTGGCATCATTCCTTCACATCTCGATTTCACTCATTACTTATCCTCAACTGGGAATCGTATGCTTCTTAGACTAGAACTCCTTGGAGAAGCCTGGGGCCCAAATTTTGCTTCTGCCAAACCATATTTACTTCTCCTACCATGTGTAAATGAGGGTGAGCTGTCACTCTGGGTGATAAACACTGTCACTGAAAATCCATTTCTATGTGTACAAAGATTAAGCTCAAGATCTGTATGTACCACTTTCTCCTTGCTGTGATAAAGTGCCCTGGACTGATAAGAGCAACTTAAGGGAGAAAGAGTTTACTTTAGCACACAGGTTGAGAGTGAAGTCCACCATGAAAGAGCAGTCTGTGAAGGATGGAGCTTGAGGAAGATGGCCACATTGCAGTCACAGTCAGAAAGGAAGGAGGTGGGCACTCAGCTCACTACTCCAAGACCCCAGCCCAAGGTCAGTCACATTTACAGTGGGTCTTCCTATCTCAGCTAACCCCATCTAGAAACCTGTCACATATGTGTCTCACATGCAGAGGCATGTTTCCATGTTAACATGATGTCCCATCAAATTGGCATGATTAGACATCCCAAGGCCTAAGAACCAATGCTTTGGTTGAGCAACCAAAACTGGTATCCATTGCCATCACCTGGTTGTAATTCCCAAGCTTCTCAGACTTGTTTCCAAACTGCAGTGAACCAAACAGAGGGCCCTTTCTCCTTCCTGTTTCCAGGAAGTCATTAATTATGGATGTGTATAGGCCTTTTACCTTAATAAGTATGCAGCTTCCACTGGAGACATCCAATGTGGAACTGGATGCCCATCGAGGAGAGTAAGTAACTAGATGAGGGCCTGAAGCACCCAGGAGGCTTTACAGGCTCTACAGCTCAGGCCTGAGATTTTCCATCCTGACTACCACACTAGTGGTGCAACCTGAAGAGAGCTGCAAAACTCCAGCCTCACTTTACATGTCTGCAAAGTGGGATGATCCCCACCTGAGTAAATAAGGAATTTTGGTGAGAATTTAATGAAACAATGCACAGAACATCCTATACAACTCTCAGCATAGAGCATCTGAGTCTCAGTGTTTAGGTTTGTTGAGCTCAATAGTTGTTCGATTAAAAATTAAAAAAAAAAACAACTATATACTGAAAGTGGCATGAACTTGAACATCCCCTGGAGCACGTCTCCCCTGAGTGGCCCTCATGGAGATCTGCATGGTCCATCTCTGATGACCAATCTCTGCTGACCACTGCAAGCCCCCAGGTGTCCCTCTCCATGTTAGTACAACTGGCTCAGCAATAGGGAAGGTCCTGCCTTCATGACCTAAGCATAGTCCTTCCTCACCCCACAGTGACAGAGCCTAAGGTTAGGAACTTGGGGCTCTGTAGTGTGAAGAGGGCTCCCACTTTGTACGGCTAATTGACAAGTACAACCGGCCTCTTAAAGAAGCAAAAACTAGAGCCAGACCAACTCGTGTCTCAGTCAGCCAAGAAAGTTGAATTAAGCTTGTCACTGAGCAGGGATATGGAATGACAGACATTAGAGTGTACTGGGGCCATTAGTCTCTGACTTGTATTTGCCCAATCAGGACTTGAATGTCACCCATGGGTTTTTGCAGGGTCCCAGGATCTGAGTGGCCCTATCTCAGTAGATACACACCTTAGGGCCCCCAAACCCTGTAAGGAGATACGCTGAGGAAGATGAAAACAGCCTAGCAACAAGTAAAATCAGTATGAACTAGTTTCTTTCCCAATTACCTTCCAATTATTAGTTACATAAATAAAATCCCTTTCATCTTTCAGGTCTCAACTTAGGTGTCATTTCTTTGGAGATCCCTTTTCAGAACATTCTGTCTGGTGACATCCCTCATTCCCTGTCTCTGAGTCGTGTTCTCTCCTCTGGGGACCCCAGCACTGACATTCTCCTCTGGTTCCCGTGACTGGAATGAGAGACAGGCTGGCAGAGAGCGGGCTCTGTGGTCAGATCGGACTCAGGCTCACCAGCTATGTTCCGGCACAGGCCGGGATAACTCTCTGCACCTTGGTGGCCTCACCCAAGAAAGAGAATATAATAGTTTCCCTTTGGTCCTCCCCTCTCCCAGTGCCAACACACTTGGTCTGTCCTCAGCCTTGTACAGAGACGCTTCTTTCTGTAGCATCAGCAGTCAGTCAGTGCAGAGATGTGTTGGTAAAGGCGCTGAGAATAAGAGACTGAGTACTAAGCTCTAAGGAGGACATCTACATTAGGCCTCTCCACCAAGGCTCAAGGAACATCACGAAAGAGGAGGCAGAAAGAATGAAAGAGCCAGAGGATGGGGTGGAGGACTGTGAAATGCTGTCTTCTGGACCTGACACAGCTGTTACACTCACAGACTCATAGCATTTAGATCCAATCACACCAAATTTTGGCACAGATGGGGTAGATGATCTCCAGGCCCCATGCCTTGCTGAGGAGCTATTTTAGTTGATAACTGCTGGGAGAGGACAAGGCATTCATTTTAGAAGGTGTGGTACCTGTAGGTTTGTCATGATACAGTGGATAGCTCCACACCCATTTATGTATGAGCAACACCTACTGGAGTTAATGGGTTATGGGGGGGAGATATGAGATTGGAAAGAGGTTGGAAGGGATATAGGGGAATTGAAAGGAGAAGATGGGGGTGATGGATGGGGGTCATATATTTCATTGTATACAAATACCAAGTTCCCAAAAATAAGAATTTAAGATAAAAATAGTTCCTTTTTTTTTTTCAGGTGAAGTGTGGAGATAAATGATAAACCCAGGAACACAGGCAGAGTGTTTAGAGCAGAGCCTTGCTGTCATCAAGGCTGAGTCACAGTACTGTCTTCTCCATCTCTGGCTTCATATGTGTCCCAGGAACTCAAGTAGGATACAGTTACCATAGTTCCTGGCATGGGGCAGCTACTCTGTAAGGCTGACACAGGACTTTCCAAAGACCCAGTCTTGACCAATTTCTGAACTCATCCATTTTTTTTTTTAATTTTTAAGCTCAAGAATCCCTTCTTTGACCATGCTAAGGATTTTCCCCGCTGGCATTTGGTTCTCCTCCCTTTCCACCACTACTGTCCCTTCCCTGGCTCCTATCCCATCCTTCTTAGGTATATTCCCAGGCTCTGTGACCTTCCTGCCCCACCCACCCATCTTGAGGCCAGACCACAGAGTCACACTTGCATACAGTGAGGGAGAAGCTTCCTGTGCAGTTTTGCTGCAGGCCCTAAGGGCTCACTTGGAGAAACGCACCAGACCAGGCAGGCGGCAGATAGCAGGTTGAGTAAGGAAACTGACGATGAAAAGACAAAGCAGGGCTTTGCAGTTCCCTGATTGTGCGTGTGCATGCTGAATGGACAATGCACTCTCACTGAGGCTATTTCTCACACAGGTCACAGAGGGGACAGAAGTAATATAGAAAGAAAACCAAACAACTACACAACCTGGGAGGTAGCCATTTGCACCCAAGGATTTCCCAAGTTACAGACTCTTGGGGTTCTGACTGGGATAGTTCTCTCCCTGTGTGAAAGCAGCCCAGGTACAGATCACAGAGCAAGAGCCACCACAATTCCAAAGAAGCCACTCTCTGCATCTTTGCGGACTCACTTGTACCATGACAAACAGGGCGACTGGTCATGATGCTGACCTTCTTCACCTTGCCTTAGCTGCTGGCTTTCAATGCAGAGTGACTGCAGCCCAGACTTCTTGGTCTAGGTCAAAGGATGCTGAAGGCTGAGGGGCAGCACAGCACAGCACGCCACTGTCTAGACTCTCAGAGGCATGCCCAGCCTGCTGCATGCCACCCTGCCCACATTCGGATGCCTCCTTCATCCCACCTAACCTGATCTATCCCAAACTGTCTGCCTGACCAATAAATACTTGCCATCTAATCCTAACCTTTCTGTCTGTACTTTGTGGCATTCTGCCTCTTCCCTCTTTCCTAATGCCCAGGTTCATCTCAAACTATCCTCCAAATAATACCCAGGATCCTTGCTCGAACACAAAACCTTCTGCATCACCAGTGAGAATCCACAAGCCCCAGGGATCTCCCTGACAGCCAGTGTCCAAACTGCAGGCTCAGACCCTGGGCTGCTGCTGAACTGCTGGACCTCTCTCCCACTGGCCTCTCCTTCTGCATCCCACCAGCCATGCCCTGGTGTGGTGGCAAGGTTACAGCTTGCAATCACCTCAAATTTTTCTCTCCCACATTCTGCTTTCTGGAGTTGCTAAAATTCCAGGAAACACACCCTGCTGGCCTCCTCCTCTTCCTCCCACTCTGAATTGCCACATCTGCACTTCTGTTCTAGACCTAAGACTAGAAGAGCACCACGGGCATTCTCCACGCTAACCCTTACTATTTAACCTTTAAAAGCTTCAGTTTCTAACAGGACAGGAGCCTACCACAGAGGGCCTCTGAAAGACTCTACCTAGAAGTGTATCAAAGCAGATATTAAGCATAATCAAACCTTCGGCAGAGTGCAGGGATGAAAGAAGGGGGAGTTAGTAAGACCTGGAGAGGACGGGCCTTCCACAAGGACCAAATATATCAGGGCACAGGGGTCTTTCATGAGACTGTTTCTCCAGCCAAGGACCATGTGTGGCTATAACCTAGAACCCCCTGCTTGACTATAGCCCATGGCAGCCCAGTATCCAAGTGGGTTCTCTAGTAAGGGGAACAGGGAGTATTTCTGACATGAACTCAATGGCTAGGTCTTTGATCCCGAGGAGAAGCCTTGCTAGGCCACAGAAGAGGACATTGCAGCCAGTCCTGAAGAGACCTGATAAGCTAGGGTCGGATGGAAGGGGAGGAGGTCCTCCCCTATCAGTGGACTTGGAAAGGGGCAGGGAGGAGATGAGGGAGAGAGGGTGAGATTGGGAGGGAATGAGGGAGGGTGCTACAGCTGGGATACAAAGTAAATAACCTGTGATTAATATAAAATATAATAAAAAAGGAAAAAAAAGCTTCAGTTTCCTGGTCTATAGAGTGAGGTCTTCCTGGCCACCCAGCATCCCAAACTGGAAAGCTGACACGGGTGTCAGGCAGATGCAGCAGTCCCCACCCATTTCTGTCGCTGGAACACTTTTTGTCCTCCAGCTACAAGAGCCTAACAGGTCTATCAAGCCACTGTCCCAAAGACTCCTGAGTCAGTGAGGCCAGCCACAGCAGCTCCTGTGGGCCTGTGATCGAGGTATAAGAGCAAAGCTGATTAAATCCAGAAGCCACGCCGTCTCGTAAAGATTAAACTGCAAATCCCTGGCTGTGTAACACCAAGACAACAAAGCGTCCATAAATAGCTTCTCTGCCATGCCCTGTGTAGCCCCAAACTCCTCTAAAATTGCTTCTAAAAGACCTGGAAGCCTTCCAAAAATGAGATGGCTACAGAGGAAATCTCCCAGGTTTCCTCAGGATTAAAGCCACTCCTGTGAATTTTCACACTGTGAAGCAGAGGGTGGAAGGCGACCCCACCCAGTGGTATACAGAGAACAACCCACAGGCAAGTTAGCGCCTCTCTTTGTCTAGGTGAAATTCCCAACAGCCCAGTAGCTCTCCAGGTTCCCACTGCCCGTATGGAGCTCCTCTCCTACTCTTTGGAGTTTCTGTTCCACAACTCCAACATAATAAACTCTGTATAAAGGGCACTTGGGGGAAGCTCAGAGTGGGGCATGTGAGTGTGTTTTCTAGACAGTTCAGGTCATTTGGAGAGCTCTCTTGTGCAGGAATGTTCAGGTAGGATAGGCTAGGGATGCCTGCTCTTGCTGCCAAAATGATTTGCTAGCATAATTAACGTGCTGCTGAAAGGGGAGAAGATCACTCGGCTCACAGTGACTATTTTTAAAGGCCTGCTAATGGAGAACTCTTTGCCTTTCAACCACACAGCTTTCTGTAATTGGAAGCAAGACTATTATTCAAGTCATATTGTACTTTTTTTCCCCTCAAATTTCCATGCTTTAATCTGATGCTATCATCATCATGAAAATGCATTTACTTGGGGCCTGACAGCACTCAGAGCAGGCAGTACCCTGGAAGGAACAGGTTGGTGATCAGGGTCCTATGGTGCCCTTACCCTTTCCACACAGAAGGGGGAGATGATGTGATCACCACAGACTCCTAACCCCCATCCCAAGTCCCACCCTGGCCCTTATGGGGATCACCTAGGCAGGTGGGCCCCTTCTGTAGAGCTTTCTCTTGGGAACTGACTGTGTGGTCTCGGGGTATATTACCATCTGTGATGACTAATGTTGATCGTCAGCTTGGCAAGATCTAGAATCACAGAAGGGTACCAGGATACGGGCATGTCTGTGAGGGATTTTCTAAACTGAATTAATTAATGTGGGAAGACACCTGAATGTGGGTGGCACTTTCATGGGCTGAGGTCCAAGACCACATTAAAAATAAATAAAAAAATAAAAAAAAAGGAAAACCAGCATCTATTTTCCCTAGTTTCCTGAGAATGGATGCAATGTGACCATCTACTCAAGTTCCTGCCTCCATAGTTTCACCACTGTGATGGACTTCACCAACTGTGAGCCCAAATAAACCTTTATATATTAGTCCAATCTTTAATAATCAAAGTGCCTTCCCACAGGGTCACTTCTGTGTCATTGAACAATAAGTATCTATTGTGCCAAGAGAGGACAGGACCCTTACAAATGACCAGTGGTGGTGAGTTCAGGAATATGGTGTCTGACCTCATGGAACTTACATTCCAGTGGGAACAGGGTTCTTAAGAGTAGGCCAAGACATCAATGATATATAGTCTGTTGTTGCTAAATCTTTTTAAAGGCAAAATGGAAGGAAGAGACCAAGTTGAGCAGAGGAAGAAGTAAAGGAAAGGAGAGAAGAGAGAAAAAGAAGAAAGAGAGTGGATTGAGTGATGGGGAAAGGGAAACAGGAAGAGAAATGGGACATTAAGGAGAGGAGTAGGATTTGAAATCATATCTGGGGTTTAGGTGGGAAGTGGGAATACAGGTTGACAGCCTGATGGCTGCTCTGCTATCCAGGTAGGAAGGAGTGGGTGCGGAGACCATGAAGAAGTCAAGAGGGAATAGAGTCAAGCCGACTGTATGGGAAGAGTCAGGAGGACTTGCTGGTATCACTGTAAGTAAGAAGGAAATGTGAGGCTGGGGGTTTCCGTTGAGAAAGAGTAGGAAGCAAGGAAGTGGGGCCGAGGCCGGAGTAGTTGCTATTGACAAACGGCTCTAGATCAAGTACAGAACCATCCTGTTTGCAGATGAGCCAGGTCACCTGCTGATTTCTCCATTTCTTCACTCAGCAAACACTGGCTGGATACTGGCAGTCCTGGGAACTCCACCCACAGCTTAAAGGGGAACTGATTCATAAATGGAGACCACTTTTCCAGGAAGTCAAGGAGATTCTAGGTCAAAGGGATATGGGGGAGGAGAAGTGTCACCTGGTCCTTCTTCTTGGGATACCAGGAGCAGTCACTCAAGGGCCAGTCAAACAGAGCAGAGTCTTGCAGAGGCAAAGCTGGGGAGCATCTGTCCATGCATTTTGAACTGGTTGAGAGTCAAGGTGGCTAACTGCAAAGCATGCCTGGGAGCTGTCATGTAGAAAGGCTCCACACTCTGGTTTCTGTGTGTGATAATCCACTGAAACTCAGCGGGCAGTACACTGAAAAGCTATCTTACTATGGACAACTGGAAATAGCTGCACCATATCCTAATCTTTAAAAATTAAAGTAGTGAATACAAAACAGTGAGGAAACCCTTCGTTAACTGTTACTACATTTACCTGAACATTTTCTTTAAATTTTCTTTTCTTTCTTTTGAAATAAGGGCTTATGTAGCCCAGGCCAGCTTTCACCTCACCGTGTAGTCAAAGATAACCCGGCATTTCTGAGGCCCCTGCCTGCAACCTCCACACTGCTGGGATCACAGGTGTGCAGCAACACCTGGTTTCTGCACTGCCGAGATTCAAACCCAGCACTTTGTGCCTTCCAGGCAGCCACTCTGAGCCCCTTGACTTTACCTCTTAGGAGGCAGCTTTTCTTTTTTTCTTTAGAAACTGTTCAGTTCAAGCTTAGGCTACTCCTGCCATTAACCTCAAACTCTGTGGTCTCTACATGGAACAATACGAGAACAGGATTTGTGCAGCATGTATGTCTCAGCTGAGCCACTGTCTCTGTTTCACCCTGTTCCAAGAAGTTCCTCAGCCCAGCCCAGGCCTCAGACTCACAGTTCTCCTCAGCCTTCTGATAAGACTCATTCTTAGTGCCTCTCCCTCCTGGATGCTGTTTCCATACATACAGGTGACAGACAGCTCTTGAACAGCCTTTGCCCAAGCACCAAGTCTATGTTGAATAAAGCAACTAACTGGCATCATGCCCAGGTATGCCATGTCAGTTACATCCTATCTGGTCATGCACTGGGCCTGTGTCACCTCCTCTCTGTCCTTCATAGGGTTCTGAATGCCTCCCCTAGGCTGCTCAGATCAGGTGGTACCTAATTGCTAGACTGTTCAGAGCCGCCAGAATATTTCTCTTTGCTGTTTAGCCTTTGTTAACAATTCCCCAGATGCAAGAGGTTGACAATCAGCCTTCAACGTCTGAAGCATGACTCAGATAGAAAAACCAATAAAAGCTCCCCAAGGGACATCTTTTAACAAGTCACTATGGTTTCATAAAATAAACCAGAGAAGGCAAAACACAAGTGAATAACTGCAACCAAACTGCTCCCCTCCCCCCTGCCTCCATCCTGTTCTTTGAAAGCAGAGGCCAAGCAATGATGGTCTGGAGGTTCCCCAGTATCTGTGAGAGGTATCCTCGTGTAGTCAACCACAGGATTACCTGAGGAGGTCAGGAAGGGGCATCCTGAGGACAATCATACACTGATCCTTAGCCCTTCATCTGGACTCCTCCCAAAGTGCAGATTCCAACCCTCACATCCCAGGCCACTAGGTTCTCCTGGGCCACTCCCTCCATAGGCCCTAGGAAAGGATACTTCCTGTTTCGCCTAGTGTCTGGTGGCTACAGGTGCTCCAGGCTGTGGCCACTTGCCTTCAAGCTCTGCCTAGTCTTCACTCAGCTTTGTTTCCATGTTTCCACGTGGTATTCTCCATACAAGGTTGGGCAATATCCAGCTGCCCTTTTCAAATAAAGACATCAGTCATGTGAAGCCTAAGGACTTCATCTTTATTTTATGACATCACCAAATACCGTTTCTGAGGATCGCTATAAACACAGGCATCACGGCTTAGAACGTCAGTGTTCCTTTTAGAAAAGAACACAGTTTAGGCCACAACAGACAGGAATGTCTTCTACTGTGGTGTCCTTCTTCCTGGCACTGTATTTAACAAGCACATAGGGGCAGCTACTAAGTCCTGAGCACTCCAGCACCCCCCCCCCAGTGAAGCAGGTACAGCAAACAGGTGAGCAGGCAGCCACCATGAAAAATGTGGCGAAGGGATATGAGACTTATTCATAGCATGATTTGCCTCATGCTCTGGTGGGGGCATGATCTTGCCAGATGCAGGTAGTTTCTGCAATTGTGTGACCTTTGGAATTCTGGGAACTTTTCAGAGGGTATTTAAATGCTAGGGCCCAGAGAGTCATGGTAGGTTGGCTCGTTGGTTGTTGGTTGCTTTTGGTTAATGTTGGTCATGGTTTGTTAAGTAGTCATTGCAAAGAAACAATAACAAGAAATTAGATATTCTGACAGTGAATATCAAGCTTGCCCCAAGGAACTCTATACACCTAATCAGCAGGAAGTAGTCTAACGATAACGTCACTACCTTCAGACCCCTGACTTTAGTCAGGGATCTCTTGCCTTTTCTCTCCACTCTTTTTTTCTCTCGTACCTAGTGCTAGGAGGTTGGAAGGGTGGCAGAAGGAAGAACTCACAAAGTAGCAAATGCCGGCTACAGGAAGGCAAGTCACTCACCCCCAGAGCATTCCCGGGTGCCATTCACTGAACACCATTCCCCACTACATCAGTAGCCTACAAGAAGGACTGCTTCTGTCCATTGAATTTAGAGCTCCCTCTGTCTAGGTCCTGTGAATTGCAGAAGAGACTGTGCTCTGGTATTCTCAAACATCAAAGCCCCAGTCTATAGACAAGCTCTCATGAGACATTGCCCAAGAGGCAGAGTAGAGTCTGGGCCATGCTGCCCTGATGACCAGAGCATGTTTTCACATGATACTCTCTTTTGTTTCTGTAATTGCTACCTTTGCATCACTGTAACCAAAACACCTGACAGAAACAACTTAAAAGGCAAGATTTAATTTGGCTCATGGTTTCAGAGGGCTCTGTTCCCAGTCACACGTCCCCATGTACTTAGGCAGATTATCATGGCCTAGCAACAGGAACCTGTAGAATGAGAGCTTCTTTACCTCACAGCAGACAGGAAGCAGAGAAAGAGACGGAAGGGGCCAGGGACAAGATATCACCCAACCCCAACGACCTACTTTCTTCAGCTAGGCCCACCTCTTAAAGTTCCAGATCCTCCCACCAGAGGGGACCAAGTGTTCAACACACAAGCCTAGGGGGACATTTTACACTGAAACTCTTGCAGACATTCACCACAAACTCCAGTGATTGAGGGAGGCTCAAGACAATGAGGCCAAACGTGCCCATCTGATTTCCTCCATGCAGTGAGCATCCACAGGAAGTTACCTAGAACCATCCTAAGCCCTCATCCTTAGGACTCCCAGGTATATCATTTGTTTCTGAATGCAGTCTCCATCCGGGGAATTGCCCAAGGGTCTTTTTGCCTCCCTGATGTAATACAAGGGCAGTCAGGTTCCCGATGCCTATCAGGCTTTTGATTCAATTTGATTCATGACTATGGAGTTTGGCAGAGGCTTCCTGGAAGATTTGGGATGGGCTACATGTACACATAAAAATAAAAGAGGCAATGGGTGTATTTTTAGCTAAGCATGACTGACAGCTATGTTTATTAAGATAGGAGCAATTACGCCCTTGCTGTCTTAAGTTATACACAGATCTGCCAAAGGAATGGTGCTTTGTCTAAATGTGGAGTTTCAGGATAGATAAGAGAAAAAGAAAAAAAAGTTCCAAATAACATTTGGTGAATGACAGGGTAAGACATAGTTTTCTCTGTTTCTTATTCTTTTCCTGATAATTGGTTGAGTAGCACTGACATAGTAAAAGAACACAGGATTATTGCTTCATCAATGTGTTTATGTGTGTAGGCGGGTATGTGGATGCAGCTAAATGAAGATATGTATGTGTTTGATCCTTTATTCCCACAAAGGGAATTAAAGGCAGCTAACAAGTCTAAGTAATAGAAATTTCCTAGTTTTTTTTCTTTCTGGATGAAAAATCAGGGGCAAGTGAGATGAAAAATGAGGAATAAAAATAGAAGAAAAGAAGTAAAGGGAAGGGAGCATGTGGGTGGAAGACAGGAAAGAAAGAAAGGGAGAGGAGGAGGAGGAGTGAGAAAAAGAGAAGAGGAAGTGGTGAACAAAGGCTTCTGTTTCCATGGTGACCAACAGCTCCAGGTCTGTGGAGACAAAGCCCTGGGAGATGCTGAGGACAGACTGTTAACCCGATGAGGTAGGCGTCTTTCCAGGCATGGGTTCAGCTCAGGAGGCACCCCACCTCATGCTGTAGAAACTGTGTCTAGCCCAGACACCACATGACTTTGTGACCTTGGACCACATCTGATTTGCCAGGTCCATTCGACTAAGCGCTTTCTTTCTCTGGGGTTCTGGAGTGCATTCTGAAGGGCAGACACTTGGTATCTGGTGATTTGGCCTGTGGCACACAATGTGCAAACTAGGCAAGCTTTACGGATGGGGAAGGAGAGTGAATGTTGCCAAACTGAAGATCAAACTTGCCAAGGCCGTCTGTGGACTCTATGACTGTCTACTTCTTGGTCAGTCTCTCAGGAGAGCACTTTAACACTGGCTTCCCTCTGAACACCTTTCTCTACTATACTCCAGGACTGCATGCGCCTGGGTTCTGTTGCCACTGCCTGGCCTTCGTGCTGAGACTCTGCACATCTGTGCACCTTAGTTCTGGCTTATAGCCCCGTCTCTGGCTTTCTTGTTCTCTTTCCATCCGTGCTTGTGGCGTCAAGTGACATGCGTGTAAATGTTTGCTCATACGACTGTCAAGCTCAGCTCTTCTCTGTGCTGTCAATTCTACTGCCTGGAATATATCCCTGGAATCTCCCCATGGCAGACACTCAATAAATGATTGCTTTGAAAACTAATCACAAGAATACAATGAGAGACCGTCTCAGTTAGGGTTTTATTGCTGTGAAGAGACCACAGCAACTCTTATAAAAGAAAACATTTAATTGGGTCTGACTTGGAGTTCAGAGGTTTAGTTCATTGTCATCATGGATGGCAAGCAAGGAGGCATGCAGGCAGATGAAGAGTTCTACATCTGAATCTGCAGGCAGCAGGAAAAGAGCTTGAGCTTCTGAACCTTTAAAGCCCAGCCCCACCCCAGTGACACAATTCCTCCAACAGGGCCACACGCACTCCAACAAGGCCACAACCCCTAACATTACAACTCCCTATGGGCCTATAGGAACCATTTTTATCCAAACTGCTACAGAGTCAGAAAGCGTTCCATGCATATTCCAGTTCCAAGTTCAGGTTGCTTAGGAGACTAGCATGCACCCCTATGCCCAGGGTCTCACAGAACCTCTTGGGATTTTCCAAAAGAGACTCAACTGGTTGTGATCAGGAGTTCTGCCCCAGAAACTAGTTCCTGGCAGCAGGATCCTGACCTTGAATCTCTCCTGGGGCCTCTAAGCTTCATGTCTGGAAGCTGGTAGACTCCAGGGCTTGTGGTTCTCTTCTTAGGTTTGGAGTTCATTGTTGTATTTAGGCTTTGGGGAAGGAAATTACCCATGCAAGGTCCAGTTGCTGGCCTTCCACCCCAACCATTCACACTGGCCATTGCTGAACTTCAGTTGTGTGTCAAGGATCTAGAAATGAGATATCATTATTTGTGCAATGTCAAGATCCTAGGAATATGTCTAGGTGTCAAGGGCTAGAAGAGGCCCACTGCAGATGAGCTGTGCATTAGATAAGGCTCTGGATTGTTTAGGGGACTCTGTGTCCAGGTCTGCATGAGTGAGAAAGGAAGAGCTGTAGAGTACCTGGCTGGCATCTCCATTTCCCTCCCCAGACACACACACCTGAATGGGTATGGTGGAAGGTCTCCAACACACTCCCCTAGGTAACACAGTCCCCAGGCATTCCTGTCCATTGTCATCGGCCATCTTCCTTAGATGGTGACACACACGTTCTTCTAAAGGTGACTGGGATCTCTATAGCAGCGTGACTTCCCAGAGTGCCTCTGATCCTTCTGACATGAATGTTTCTCAAGGCCAATGGTTGTGAATCCCTCACACCAAGCTCAGAGCCTAAAAAGCAGCAGCCATCAACTGAGTGCTCATTGGCTCTGTCTGACTCAGTCAGCTCAAGAATGTCTTCAGCTCTTGCTCCCACTGACTCTACCATTCCGTTCCCTTCTTGATTACAGTTGCTTGCTGGTAGAGTGGGCAGAGACAGACCTTGACAGATGGAAATTTGGGGGCAGGGAAGAGACAAGGATGGGAAACAGATCTAGAGCTCTAGAGGCTTTAATGGGGCTGCCTCAACCGCATGGTCATTCAGAGAGGACCCACAGCAGAGAAGGGAGGGGATGAAGACAGATCTGCACAGTCACCATATGCCTCAACACTCAGAACATTCTAGAGTCTCTGGAGCAGGTCTCAAGAGGGATCTACCACGAAGACATTTTTATACCATTGCTAATTAAGGGATCAGTTCTGAAGGTTCAGGCACAGGAAGGGAAGTTACAGTGACTAACATTTTAATGTCACTAAAAAATATATTACAGAATCACTTCGTACGCCCAGCCTTTCTTTTCAAATGGAGCATTGCAAATCTATCAGAGAGTTGGAGAGAGTTTCAGAAAAAGCCTAGAATTTTACTGCTACACTGTGCAAAAGGTTGGCAAGGGCTCCGCCGGACACTGAACGTTTTCCTCCTGCCTCTTGCTGTAATAGCATCGTTGCAGCTGCCAACCAGTTTGTTCTCAGCAATGTGCTTTTGGGGGAGGATGAGTAGAAAAGGGGGTTCCTAAACCTATTTTACAGAAGAAGCAAGCCACTTGAGCCCTAAATTCCTCAGATGGCTGTCATCAATGCTGAGCCTGTATGTCACATACTAGTGAGGTCGGGCAGGCAGACTGTCTGCAGTATTACTGCTCAACAAGGCCATCCCTAACTACATACAGGTTTGAGGTCAGCCTGGGAGACATGAGACCCTGTCACTAAATAAATAAAAATAAAGAGACATGAGCGGTGAAGACATTAAAACAGGCTGATATTGTCAGTGTGTACAGCAGGTGACAGGAGGGTTAGATGCTTTTGGAGGAGCTAAATGGCAGAAAGGTCCACTGTGGGAAATTATGTCTTTGAATATTCCAGGCAGAAGAAAACATAGGGATCCAAAAACATCTATATTATTTGGTGCAATAATTCTACTCCCACATACTTCGTACGAGACAATGATATTTTTTAAACAGAAAGCACCTGTTAATTTATAACAAGGTAAACAAATGGAAATGATTCACAATCCAATAGGAGAAAATTTCAAAGAGCCATGGCACATGTACTTGCTAAACTAACAAGCAGCCATGAAAAATGATTGGCCAGACTTTTATTCTGTCTGGGAGGACGTCCTATCAAACCTTCTACAGACAGCAACCTTCTAAAGCCTGGAGACAGAATTGAAGCAAACCCATCAGAACACGCTGAAAAATAAGGAATAACATCTAAAGTGGGAAAGGACACCAAAACTGGAAGAAATACAGATATGGCAGTGGGTGTCCTGGGCCCCTGCTCCCGTGCTACCTAGCTAAACACCTGGACAGCAAACCCTAGAACTTTGCAGCAGGTGTGGACTGAACAAGTCCCAAGGCAAGGCTTCTCTTGCTTGCAGAGAACCAGTGAGGCAGCCCTTCCCTGCTGAGCATTCAAATGTGTGGCAGAAAGATGATGTGATACCCACAGAGGAGTAATCATGTGAATGACTGCAAACTTCTCACGAGAAACCGTTCTCAAAGACAGTTGGAAATTGTTTTTGAAGTTCTCAAAGACAAAAATTCTATGCCTAACCAAACCTTCTTTCAGGAATGAGGGTGAAATTAAGGCACACTCAGATCCTTTATCATCAGTTCTACACAATTTTAAAGGTTCTTATTTTATTTTCAACTGTCTATGTGTGAAAGAATATGCATGGGAGTGCAGATACCTACAGAGGTAGAAAATGTCATCAGAGCCCCTGAATCCTGAGTTACAGTTGGTTGTGAGAACCCAACATGGGTTCTGGGAACTGAACTCCGGTTATCTGCAAGAGCTATAAGCTCTCTTAAGTGCTGATCCATCTCTCTCCAGCCCCTATATACACAATTCAAAATCAATTGAATAGGTAGAGAGAGAGAGAGAGAGAGAGAGAGAGAGAGAGAGAGAGAGAGAGATACAATAAAATAAAAATAAATAAAAACAATTCAAGGTTATTTTATAAAAGATTTATGGTGACTTTGAAAATTTCCTATGATCTAACATTTTAGAAATTTGTGAGTTTCATTTTAGAAAAAAAAAAAGTATGATTGGCGTTGTATCCAAAAAACCATTCAGAGAAGGGAAGCTAAGCAAGAAGAAATCTCTCCTTGTGACCTTTTTTCTGTGTCAGAGATACTAGTAATTTTCTTTATTTTAATTTTTATAATTTCCTAAAATTTCAGTGGATAATAAACCATCATATAACAGTTAAAATTCACTTGTTAAAATTCAATTATAAATGCACTGGTTAGTTGAGAAAAGGAGTAGAAACAATATTTCTTCATTTAAGAAAAACAACATACTTCAAATTGAAGATTTCTTTTTTTAGAAGTAAGAGAGGGTGCCTGCCAGATGAAGAAAAGGACCAACTATTTCAGCTTTTTACTTATTTAGTGAGGTTCCAATTACCTAAGATAATTGGGGTTTTCAAAAATAAAAAGCACCTAAAGTTTAAGAATTACTAAACATTACAGTTTGTTCCTGCCTGGTAGTCCTTGATTCTGTTCACTTAAAGGAAAAGGGTATCTGTGGGAAAGAATCCTCTAAGAGTCCACTCCACAACTGATGATGTCATCAACTCAAAAACATCTACCTTAAATGGCAGAGGAAAGGGCAAAAATGCAAGGGACACTGTGCAGTTGGCCAGAGCAAGCAATGGCTACATCCTCAGAGATGGTGGATTGGAGACCACTTTCATAAGAGGCACCGGGCCCAGGCTGAAAACTGCACATGTGGCAAAGAGATGAATTGCAGATGCCATGGGGACCCAATAATTCAAGGAACCTGCTGGCTAGTTGCTGCTGGCTGCTGCATGCCATATTGGCTTGAGTGGAGAGGAGAAAGCCAGACTTCCCTGAGGTGAAAAGAGTCCCAGGAGACGTGGCAGTTTGATTTGCTGGCAGCGTCCAGCATTGGGCAGGAGAGTGAGCTGCTTACTGACTGAGATCCTTCCTCGAGCAGAGAGAGGGGAACTGAGGTGAAGACTGGGGTGGGGCCTTTTCTGGGCTTTCTTCACTCTCCTCATCCTTCCCTGCACAGCCCTAACCCTTTCTCCTTTCTATCAGAGTCTCTGTTCTGCTCTACAGTTTTTCAGAGTGAGCACTTCTGACCTGTGCGGAAGGCATTTATTCATGGTCAACCCATAAATGTCGACCAATGTCTTTTAGAACAGATGCCAACATCTTTGACCTCTGACCCCAGGTATCTTTAGCTCCTATGCCCTACATCTGTGACAATCTGACATGTCCCCACATCTCCAAATAACACTGAAAGAGCAAATTCACCTCCACTGATAATCACTGTTCTAGCTTAAATTGAATGGACAGGGGATTCTGAAGACAGAAGATGTGGATTTCTGTCTAACGGTAGATATGGGGTGCAGTAGAACCTGAGAGCAATAAGGTACAGGCAGAATTTTATTTTTTGGAACAGGGACTCATTAGAGAGAGAGAACATGTGGAAACCAGAGGTCCATGTTAGCTGTCTTCCTTAATCACTTTCCACCTTAACACCTTGAGACAGGTCTCTCCATTAATTTGATATTCACCAACTGTCTAGACAGATATCCAGTAAGCTCCAGGGATCCACCTACAGTTACAGTTGCATGTGATCATAATTACTTTTTTACATGGGTGCTTGGAATGTGAACTCAGGTCCTCATGTTTACAGGGCAGATACTTCACCAGCTGAGCCAGCCCCCATGCAGATTTAAAAAAAAAAAAAAGAATTGAAAAGGAGAATTTGGCTGGGTACTGCACCCTTATGTAATCCTAGCACTTAGAAGGAGGAAGCAGGAGGATCATGAGTTCAGTGCTATTCTCAGCTCTAGAGCAAGGCGTGCCTGGGCTATTTGAGACCCTGCCTCAGATTTGATCTATCAATTCTGTGAATAATGCAGTTTTGCTCTTGTTTGAAATGTACTGCTGGGCCAAAGAGATGCTCAGAAAATGAAAACACCAATCACACAGCCTGAGGACCCACGTTTAATCCTCTGAACCCACATAAGAAGCCAGAGGCAGTGTCAAGTGTCTGTAATCCCAGCACTTTCTACAGCAAATCGGGAGCTGGAGACAAGAGAAATGCCTAGAAGCCCATGGGCTAGCTTGCCTGGAGTACCCTGGACAGCAGGAACAAGAGAGACCCTGCCTAACAAACAAGCTGGAAGGAGGGAACTGACTCCCAAAAGCCATACTCAAACCTCCAAATGCATACTAGGGCACAGACTTCGTAGGTAAAGACAACAGACTTGTCGAAGCTCCTGGACATGTTTTAGACACTTGTTCGCCGGTTCATTCACTGGAGCAATACTCACTAAGCACCAAGTAGCAGTACCCCTTACTCGACGTAGCTGGCCATGTTGCATCTGCACGTGCTATAAATTCGCATAAGCAAACACAGTATGCATACTGTGCTTTGCCCGACTCTTCCCATTTCTGAAAGGTAAGACTGAACGTCACAAAAGAAAGCTGAGAGAGCTGAGGTAACCTTCCCAAGAGGCTGGGATTGTGGGATGGAGAAAGAAGTCTTCCTTGTGGAATGTCACCAGCTGCTGTATGGAGAAGGGCCAGAAAAGCTCCACTCTGTGAGCACAGTGTAGCAACTGAGTCAGGCCAGCGTCATCTCTGCGTGACAAGCTGTCAGGGAAGCAGAATGTTCGCACATGCCAATGTGTCACTCCATGCAAGCCTGGCTCCCTGTGAGGGGGTGAGTAGGCTCAGCACAGAGACATCTTGCTGTTACCACCTCATCCAAGGTACCAGATCTCCAGCTGCTGGGCACTGTGATGCCTAGTAATGCGAAGTGCCACTTCTGTGATGCCATCACCAAGGACATCAAATCAAACCTCTAGACCTCATGCCCAGTTCAGAGGAAGTACAGGGAACAGAAGAACAGATAAGGTACAAAGACACAGGAGAAAAAAATTACATACTAGCCAATATGGCAGCCTCTGGAGACAAAAGCCCAGAATGTGAGGCCTCCTGAGAGACAAGACCTGGCCTGTGTTCTTCCAAAAGTTAATGTCGTGGAAAAGAAGTGGAGAGAGAATTCTAGCCTCTCAGAGATTTAAACCTAACTACAATATGTTTGTGTGAATCAAATCATAATTTTGTTTTTTTTTTAACTAATTATGAAAACATAGGCTTAGGACAGATAAGAGTATTTGAATATAAACAATATTACCAACAGCTTGAGTGATTACTTTATAACTTTGATAAGAAAAAAATGCCCATCCCTTGTTCCTTACTACACTCTCACACCTTTCAATTCTGGGAGTGAAGCCGTGGTTTGATTGGTTGGTTGGCCACCTTCATTTTTGACACTACATTGTAGAGTTTCCATTCTAAGCAATTCTCCAAGGCTCTGGAAACCAAATGGCTTTTCTCCAGTTCAGCTAAAACATGAGCCATCTGTCATGAGGGAAGATTCCTCTGATGAAACACCCAGTCCCACAAGGCTGCCTCTATTTCAGATACCAACGACAAAGAGGGCTCCCAGGTTGCCACACTTTTATCTGACTTGGCTATAGCTCCAGGGTTTCTCTGGCCCTTCTACCCACCACACAAGCTCAATAACTTACTGTAATATCTCATAAAATTCAGGGAAGTATGATCATATCAGTGTTTTTCAACCTTTCTAAGGCTGCAACCCTTAATACACTTCTTCCTGTTGCAGTGACCCCAACCATAAGATTATTTTTTGTTACTTTATTACTGTAATGTTGGGGGTTTCTCTATCGCTGGCCTTCAAGATCTGGTTACTGCCCAGGTATACCTGTCCTTGTTATGTAAATCTACCTAAGACATAGCTGACTGGTTGATTAAAGGGCCTGTACCTGGGCAGGGCAGAGTAGGGTAAGGCATGGCTTTAGAGGGCAAGAGAATCACTGGAGGGAGACTGACAGGAAGAGAGGAGGCAGGAGGACACAATGATGGGTTAGCCTGAGAAGGAATCTTGTGGGCAAGGAGAAAGGACTCCAATAATGGCGTGAAAGGCTCAGATGGAGAATGAAAGCAAGCATTTATAAGATTATGGATGAAGGGTAGCCCAGATAAGGATGGTTAAAGCAGATGGCATTGGATAGGGCCTGGGCTGTGAATGGTGAGGTTACTGAGACAGCGTAGGTAGAAATATCTGCCTAAGGTAGTGAGGTAATTATAAAATCTAAGAGGTGTCTGTGTCTTATTTTTTGCAATAGCAGGTTAAATAATACTGCCACAGTGATTACGTTATGAAACAGAATGCAAATATCTGATATGTGATCCAGTGTAGTCTAGACCCACAGTTTAAAATCACTCTGATGAGCCACGGGGGAAAGAACCAGAGGAAGCCGTATTTGACGTGAGATCTGAAAAGAATGCTAGAGCTTAATTCTAGTACCGTCCCCACCCCAGGGTGAGGTCAGCAATCCAGAAACTCTCTGGACCACATTGCTATGGAGTTCTGTGCCTATATCTTACAGGAATGCTCATGGAACTAAACCTTCAATCTCTGATTTCCAGCCCTTTCCAGGAGGTGATGGCGGAGAGCTGAAAGTTCCAGGTTTCTAGTCACGGCTTGGTCTTTCTGGCATCCAGCTCTCTACAAAAGCTGTCCAGGAGCCACCAAGACTCTTCTCACGAGGACAAACAATACCCTGGACACCCAAAGAATTCCAAGGGATTTAGGAGCTTTGTAAAGAAACCAGAGGCAGAGAGCAAAATACATGTACATTTTTGTTATATCACTTTAAAACAAATGCCTTCACTCCCAGAAAGTACATGCTGAAGGATGAGGTTTAAAAGTGAAGAAACTCACCAGTTATGACTTATTTTTAAATGATTCATATATATGTGCGTATCTGTGAGTCATCTAAAATACATATTCAAGTGAGTGATATGGTCAGTGGGTAAAGGCATATGCCACCAAACCTGATAACTTGAATTTGATCTCTGGAACTAACAGGATGGAGGGAAAGAATCTACTTGTCCTTTGACCTACACACACATGGTATAAACACACACAGAAATAATTGTGTATGTGTGTGTGTGTTTATACTATAAAGTGACAAGCATAAAGAGAAGCAAACTGGGTAAATAACTCTTGGTGAAGGGTACAGGTTGTCAGTTCTCTGGATATTTAACAGATTTTATTAAAGTCTTAGGAGTCCATTTCCCAGGACGACTCCTTAATATTTCCCCTCAGCACGTGACAGACGTGCACCTGTTATAAACAGCCCAGTGCTATACCTCAAGCCTTGCTGGGCTGGGTCCTTGTTGTAAAGAAAATATGGCCACAGACTGTAATTAAAACTGGGTTCTTTTTTTCTGAAGCTTCACGCACAAGGTTCCAACAGCAAGGGACTTGAGGAAACAACCAGTAGTTGTTTCTCTTTCTCAGCTGGGTGCAATCTCCACCAATGAAAATCAGCATCCTTATTTTAGAAAGCCTGAGAAGGCAGGCCTGCACGCCTGCTTAGCTCCCTGGTAGAGATGCAGCCCTCGTTAAGAAGTAGAGATTATTGGAAAGACTTGTACACACTTACTAATTTTGTTTTCCAATGAACCAAAGGTCATCTTCGTCAGCCTTCAGTAAATCTGCAGCTTGATTGCTAATTAGTGGGGGGGGAGAGAGGGTGGAGAGAGACAGGGCTTCCACAACAGTGCACAGAATCGCAGGGCATAAATTCCAAACACACTCTAATTCACTGACACCCCCTTACTGCGCCAAAATACTGGAAAGTCACAAACACCCAATGGGAACTGTCACCTCCATCTCCATGAGGCAGGGTGTGACATTCCCACACACTGGCTTCCTCACCCAACCCACACACACTCAAGGTTGGCCCCTCTGATTTACTGCCTAACCCTCCCACACACACACAGATAAGCCATGCATTCTTTATTCAACAAGTATCTGTGGACAGCTTTCTACCTATCAAGACTGTAGTTAGAAACCAGAGCTGGAACAGTGACCAGCCACAGAGATTCCAGACTCAATCATAGCACAGTCTAACCACTTCACAGTAGAAATTAGACCCCATGGATCTAAATGATGAGCAAAATACCCTGTTTTCATCGATTCCCAATGAAAGATATTTAAAGTCTGTCAAGATCCCAGAAGCAGAAAGCCTCTGGGGATACATACATAGCTACGTTGATTACTTCCTTGTCATGGAGGCAAAATGTCTGGTAAAAACAACTTATGGAAGAAAAGAAATGTGCTTTGGCTTACTTTTCTGAGTATGGCAGCCCATCTTGGTGGGAACACATGGTGGGGTCCATAGTGATAGGAACAAATGGCGAAGACTTTCTTCTCACAAGGAAGCAGAGTAGCTGGAACTAGGTAATGGGCTATGATCTTCAAAAGACCACCCTAGGGACCTGCTTCCACCTCCTAGGCCCCATTTCCCAAGGCATCCACAGCTCCACAAAATAACCACCAGGTGCTGAACAAGCTCTTGAACCATGAACTTACTGGAGCTATTTCATCTAAACTATGCCACACATGGTTTATCCTCTTGGAGAAGCTGTTCAAGCCAAGCTCTTCTTTACTGTAGGTCACAGAAGAACTAGATGTGAAAGCCAGGCAGAACCAGGACCAGGGCCATGTCTATCACAGCCAAGTCACCATCCAATCCAAATCACCACCCTAAGGGGCACCAAAGAACAGAAATGATGGTCCAGTCTTCCAGGGCCACTTGAAGGCTGTTCTCTCCACCTCCACTCCTCTTCCTCGGTTGTCTGTTGCCACCGAGTCCTCCAAAGAGTCCCTCCAGATGGGGTGCTTCTTTCTTGGCTCCCCCACTGCTATGGACATCCCTCTTCAATGACATCTAGCACTGTTTATTGGAATTCTCTGGCCACATGTCTCTAGTTTCCTCCCAGACATCTTTGTCCCATCTTGTTTAGAGCTTAAGCAAACACAGAGGTCTCCTGTGAGGGATGGTAGGGCACTTCTCCAAGAATGTCTACCAAGCCTCCCAGGGTTGATGGGCAGAGGAGAGGCTATTTCTCACTGTATACATCTGCTGCCTGTCCTGCAAGGGTTGATAGGTCGGGGTGTCATGAGAGAGGTTTGAGTCATTCTACAGACTCTGGCAAACTTGGGTCGGCCAATTGTAATCTCTGGCTCTTGATCTCACTAGGACCTCTGTTAAGACAGTCAGGACAGCCGTTAATCCCAGCACTCAGGAGGCAGAGGCAAGTGTATCTCTGAGTTCAAGGCCAGGCTCATCTACAGAGCTGGTTCCAGGACGGCCAGAGGTATACAGAAAAACCTTGCCTCAAAATAAATAAATAAATAAATAAATAAATAAATACAACAAAAACAAAACAAAAAGGCAATCAGAGTAGACCTTAGAGGAGGGGTGTTATCTTTCAAATACAGTGTATATAATGTTCCCCAATTTTATTCCATGTGAATTGAATCTTCACAGAGAAGAAAAAAATTTTAAATGCATTTGGAAGGCTGAGGTTGTAGCTCACACACTCCTACTTTCAATCCCTAATACTGCAAAAAAATAAAATCTATATGTCAGCACATGTTCTGATCACATGGCTTGGACACTGCTTCTTCAGGTGGTGATGTCTTGATTCTGTGGCCACAGTGACCAGCAGGTGGGCAGAAAAATGCAGCTTTGCTCTGCTGGGAAATACCCTTCCGGAAGCAGACCATCATGTTTGTGAGGCAGCTAAAGCAGCCACTGGAGTTGTCCCATGCAAGTACTCATGTCAACAACCCCAAAGGAGCACCCAGGCCTCAGCCAGCCTCAGGTACCGGACACCAACAGATGAACCTTCAGATGATGCCAAAGCACAGCCACAACATCATTTTTAGACTCTGTGTCTTCTCAGACACCAGAATACAGGAACCAGCTAACCCTGGCTGCTGTCCAGGCTCCCCATCCACAGACCCTTGGAGCGTAAGTGGTGGCTGTTTTATGCCATGGGATTTGTGATACAACAGCAGGAACCAGGAGGCAGGGGTGGGAGTCTCCCCAGAGGAACCAGGGACACCTCCTGTGCCCTGCATGGAGCTGGGGGCATTCATGCAGACAGACTTTCCTCCTTCTTAATAGGAGGATAAGCCAAAACCCAAGGATAAATCAGAAGGCTTGAAGTAGAAGATGCCTCGGGTTATCAGAAGACTGGAGGAGGGGCTTTCAGGGTGGAACGGAAAATGTCTAGCAGACAATTAAGCAATCTAAAAAACCAGCTGAGGGATCCTCAGGGGAGTTTGGGAGGATTTTAAGGCTAGAGCTCCAGGGGATTCGGGGGTGGGGTTGCTAACTCATGTCACTACCACCCCCTCACCAAGGTGAAAGGGGCTGAGCTGACCCTAGAAACTAGGGGCTTCCTGGCCAGACCCATTAATGGCTTTAGAGATCAGAAAGGTTTTAGAGGTCAGGGAGATTGCAGGATAGTGAGTGAATCTAAGCAGAGACTGGACAAAGTGAAGCCAAGGCTGGGAGCTGGAAGCAGGGAGGACACCCTGGAGGAAGCTCCCAGTCAAAGTTTTTACTGTCCCTCCTCCTCACCCACTTTCTTAGAAGTTGGTGTTATTCTACCTTCTGTAGCTTCTAATAGCAAGTCCCACTCCACTTTGGCTAGCCCCCTCCCCTTGATTTGCCCAGATTGTCTGCACGAACAGATGTGGCAAGCATCCCTGGAAATTCCTCCCATCCCATCCATCAGCAATACATGAGGACAGTCCAGTGAATCAGGGCTGTATTCCAAAAAGAAAGCCTGTTCTCTGAGGAGCTTGGCTCCCCACTTGCACACCGCTAACACCCGGGGACCTCCATCAATCACCCACTAAGTGACTCTGGTGAAAGGGGAGACTTACCACCAAAGTCTCATCGCTTTGTCCTTGCCTGAGTGCACACAGGAAGGTCCGGGGGACAAAAACTTCTAATCTCCTTCATCCCTAGCCCAGGCCTGTTTTCAAGCTGTCCTCTGAGGCCTTGGGTTTTCCCTGCAGGACTGTCTGAACATGAGGTACTGACTAAACAGCAAAGACTCGTCAGGGGTGCTTGTCTCTAGCCACCAGTTGGCACTGCTTAGCTTCTCTTGGGCCTGCAACATTCCAAAGACCAGCAGCCCTACCCTGCCAGGAACAAGGCTGAAGAGCAAAGGGCCAGAGCACTGGTACCTCCACTGGGTTCCCTTGGGCAATTCCTGTATGCTGTTTCAAAGCAGCCTTGCATCCACCACCTCAGGAAGTGCGAAGTGCAGAGGGTGGGAGGCCGGAATGAGACCTGAGGTTGAGCCTCAGATCTCTCGTTAGGGAGTCTAGATTTGGAACTTCAAAACAAGCCTAAGAGCTGCCATGTGCTTTTAATTTCCCAGTTACGGTAAAAGCTGGATGGGGGCAGGGAGAAGATCCATGAATCCAACAAGTCAGTTTTAGAAATGCTCCAAAAACAATTCGCAATGGCATTCCCTAACGTTCATTCTAATTAGCTGACTGTTCAACTATCATAGCCCTTCCACATTCACAGTGAAGCCTCCCGGGCACCCGCCAGAGTGGGGCAGAGAGGCGAAGCATCACTCCTTTCAGTAGTGCAATGGCACTCAGAGAGTTTATCCTCATTTGAATTTGTCTGAGGTTTTAATCGATGGTCCAGGCTGTGTCTAGCCACATCCTTGGGAACAGCTTGACCACAGACAACCCTAACAGAGAGCATGAATGAGTGAGACTCCTCGGCATGACCCGACCAGACAACAGTGCTGGAGTGATGCTTCTGTGCACTGTGTAAATGCTGTCTTTGTATTATTCATCTGCCGATTTCTGTACCAGCAGAGAGATGAGTACAGCCTTGACTTTGCTATGGTTAAGCATCTCTTGCCTCAGTGTTTTGTAAACACTCCCTCTCTCGACTTCTGATTAGTTTTAATAAAAAGCTGATGGCCTATAGCACAGGCAAGAAGGGAAGGTGGGACTTCCCAGAAGAGACAGAGGAATTCTGGGGAAGAGAGAGGTGTGGGAGATTCACCAGAAGCAGAGGAAGTTGAACGCTTGTTACTGAGGTGAGGTAACTAACAAGCTACGTAGATTAGAACTTAGATTAGTATAAATGGAATGATTTAATTATGTGCTTGTTGGGAACAAGTCTAGCTTAAGTATAAGTCTCTGTGTCATTATTTCAGAGCTGGCAGTCCCAAAGAAAGCCCCATTTCAAAACAGGGAAAGGAATGACCCAGCAGGGGAAAAGACCGCCTTGCAAACGGCAGTAGAGGAGTCTGGGAATCTCGGAATCAACAAGGAGGGTGATCGTACCTTTTAAAAATGATTCCTTCACAATTCATGTTTGAAAGTTCATTTCTACAGTGTAGGATACGTGTGTAGATGGATGGATAGATGGATAAATGGATGGATGGATGGATGGATGGATGGATGGATGGATGGATGGATGGATGGATGAATGGTTGGCTGGATGAATAGACGGATAGATGAGAGGTCTAGCCTTTGCCATGACTCACAAAGAGGTATTCTCTGAGCCCTTGTAATGACCTACCTGCTGAGTTTGTGTTTGCCTGGGGGCCATATCCCACAGTAATCTAGCACCATCATGCAGATGGGCGCCTGCACGCCCAGGATAACTTCTAGAAAGGCCAAGACAGAGATCAGCCACTTGAGAAAACCCACATTTCCTTCTTATAGGACACTAGTCACACCAGATTTAATTGTAAACTAACCCAGCTTGACCTCAGAACTTGATTACATTTACAAAGGCTCTATTTCCAAATAAAGTCCCAACTCCTGTGGATGTAGAGTTGGGGAATCACTATAGAGCTTTCCAAACCCCAAGTAAAAAGCTTCCTCCTACAAACAGCATGCTTACAGCAAGCCTACTGACAGCTAGACTGTTGGGGGCACCAAAAGCGGGCATAGAGACTTGGCTTTGCTGTGGGAGGCAAACATAAGGAGGCAGAGGATGAAGCCATGCTCCCTGCTTTCCCGTATCTCTGCAGTGGCCATGTGTCACTACCTACATAGACCTGGCCTTAGGCAAGCTGGGCAAACTTAGACAGCTTCGTAGGCTGCTGGCAGGTGTCAGTGGAAGTTTGCTTCTTGTTCTGCTTAGTCCCCTCACCCAGCCTTCTCATGCTGTCGCGCAGTGACATCCTCAACTAGAACAAGCATCAAGGCTGTCCTAAGGCAAATTTTCCAGATTTTAAAATCCAGACAGCAGACAGCAGCACTCAGTCCTGCTCTGCCACATACTTCTTCCCCCATCCCAGCTGTACACTCATTAAGGGAGTTACTTAACTTCTATCCCGGTCTTTTTTTCTGCAAGTTGGGGAGGTACATGGTATGAGACAGTGGAAGGGGGCCACATTTAGTCCTGTTAACTATAAAGGATAAAACGGTACCACAACTCGTAACCAAGTTGACAATACCTGACTGAAAATGTGACCCATAGCAGAGAAAGCATCTTTGAAATAAATAAAGCCTTGATCTGAAAGTATTTCCAGAGAACAAGGGTAGGGGATTCTAAAGGAGGCAGCTTCCCTATGGCTGGGAAGAATGAACTGCAGGGCCAGCCTCAGGCCAATCTTCCAGACAGGGGCTGCTTGGAAGAGCCCCGGAAACCATGAGGTGCTGCCAATGCATACTCATCACAGGGCAAGAGAATGGTCAGTGTGTGCCAGGGCACACTATAAAGAAACTGCCAACATGACCGCTCCATTATTAGGGGAAAGGTTTTGTTGTGAATTAAAGAGAGAAAATATCTAGAGGCATCTATCCAGAGCAGAGAGAAAGAGAAACAGACTGGATATAGCTAGAGTAATCTGAGAGAAAGGAAAGAACATAGGGGGGAGGGGCACAGATAGGGAAGACGGCAAGAGATAGAGGACAAAGCATACGGAAAGAACAGCAAGAGTAGCTGGGTTATAAGGAGGATGAGTAGCTGTGAAGGGAAGGGCCAGAAGGCTAGTGTGGACTTTGAAGTATATAACAAATACTTCTGAGTAGAGACTGAGAGAATCTGGAGGCTTTGATATATTGTTAGACACCATAGGTAGCCATATGTCCCTTCTGCTAGAGGTAAGGGAAATGATTCCTTTTGGCAGATAGGAACCAGTTTCTCAAGTCCCTGAGGAATTCTGCCTTATATCTAATGACCATGAATCTTCCTGTGGTCCAGCTTGCGTTTATCTCTGGACATATGGACTGCCTTTTGGAGTTTGGGAAATTGGAGTTTCCTTTTGACCTGACAGACAACAATTGACTCACAACACACAGCCTAAAAGTTATGAAGCTGCTCATATAAAGCCTGCTCAGGATGCCCCGGAAACTGGAGAAAGAACCCACCGCGGAAGGCCTCCACAGCTCTCTCTTTCCAGGCTATGCCCTACTTGCTTGTCCCAAGGTGATAAGTTCCCAGGATTGATATCAAACACTTGTAAGCTTGATGGGTGACTCACAAGGCTGAACCAGTTAGAAGAATAGAAATAGCCAACAGAAAGAATGGTATCAAGAACTCTGAACAAAGATCCAGCCATAGAAACAAGCACAAATGCTATCACTATCACATCGATGTCACACTCCCTGTATTAGTTTCTCTTTGGGTTGCTGTGATACAATACTGTGACAAGCGCAACTTAAGGGAGAAAGTTTATTTTAGTTCACAGTTAAGTCCATCATGGCAGAGACAGCATGGCACCTGAGAAATCACATCCATCAAATTGGTCTGCGGGGCACTTACTTGTTTGTTGATTGATAGGGGAGGGCCCAGCCTACTCTGGGCAATGCCACCACTGAGCAGGTGAGTATGGGCTGTATAAGAAAGGTAGCTAAATGTGAGCTTGGAAGCAAGCCAGTAAGCAGCATTCCTCCATGGTTTCTTCTTCAAGCTCCTGCCCTGAGTTCCTGCCTTAGCTTGACTATGGACTATGGACTATGACCTGTAAGCCAAATAAACCTTTTCCTCCAATTAATCCAAGTTGCTTTTGGTCAGTGTTTTATCACAGTAACAGAAAGCAAACTATGACAACCATCATCATCATCAAAATTTTACCAGGGAGTTGACATTGTGCTTTATATTATGATTTTAATTGAATCTCCTCCCCCCCCCCATAACTGTTTGAAATTGTGCTCTCTTCTTGGTTTCACAATAAGGAAACTGGGTCTTAAAGACTATATACCAACCTCCCTGAGCCAATAGGTACTGAGAGCAGCAAGGAGCACATGGCAAACCGTTCACTCTCAAGATTGTTTGGGCAGATGGGCATGAGCTAAGTGACCGCTCTGAAGATTCCGCAGTACCTGTAACTCCTCTGGGCTGCCTGCCAGCTTCTAGAAGTGTGGGTGGGTCTGTATGGGTCAGAGGTCCTGTTGCTTCTGGCAATGTTCCCACAGAAGAGATACGTCAAAGAGGCCACTGGGAGCCCCACCTCAGTATTCAGTGAACCCTGTGTATTAATGGGGATCACACAGCTTTAAAACTAGAAGCTCTCGGACTCTAATAAGCCTTAAGAAGGAAAGAAGGTCCCCACTGAATGTTTTGTTTCAAGGGAATGTTTTGTTTCCCTTGAAACAAAACATCACACACAGTCTTCGTGAAACCTCATCAATTCTTCTCAAGTCTCACAGCCAACAGTTCACTGAATGCCTTCCGTGTTCCCTTCACTGGTCCATGGTTCTGCCATGCCCTCCCTGTCTCTGGTTTTCTTCTCCTTTTCTATGGGAAGCAATCTATTCCCTTCCCTGGGCCCTCGTCCCTTCCTGGACTTTCGCTTCACTTTGCAGGAAGGACCCAGCATTCAGGGCTGCTCCCTAGATGGCTGGAGGGGGGAGAACTGAAAATGTCACATGCTAGTATTATTCTCATCTCGATCTGATGAAGAAGCTGGGCTGGGGCAGAGGCCTGACAGGGACATTTGCAATCCACCTCTCTAGACATTCCTGACAAGGTAGAGACATCCCGGCCATCGTGAGCATCCTTTGATGGGGGCAGGGAAAGAAAGGAATCTCAACTAGGGTTCTAGTCCTGACCCCACCACCTAGCAGCTGAAAGACCTCAAGAAAGTCATTAGTCTCCCTGAAGCCGGATATGCTTCCAGGTTGCGGGAACGGTGGATTCTCTATGTCAGCCAGGTGCTGTTCAGCAGTGGAGCTGAGAACTTCTCTTAGTGCACTGCAGTTTTGAAGTTCCCAATTCCAAAACCTCTTTGATGCATGCCAACTTTGAGTACTGCTACAAAACGGGGCAGAGTGAGCATTAAAAAAGTTAAAACTCTGGCGTTGTGGAGAGACACTGTTTCCCATGGAATCAGAACCTTTTGCTCACTTCAGGTAGAGTTTCCTTGCTTGAGATAGTGTTCCTTTTCAGCTGCTTCCTGAGGATTCCATGGAACTGGAACTTGGTCTACCTTTTCCCATCATCCAGACTGCTTACCCAGGAAGGAAATGGGCTGTTTGAAAGAAAGAACCTCTGGCCCAGGTTTTCTTTATCAAGGCAAAATTTTGTCCTTCCTAAATATCAAAAACAGAGTTTGGAAAACATGTGGAAAGACCCACCCAAGGCTCCAATACCCTGATGACTAGGTACCCTGCACCCTGCAGGTTGACTGGAAATCTGCTAGGATCTCAGCCTCTAGCCTGCAGCCCAGCTCCTCCCACCCCACCCCTACCTTGTCCCTCTTTCTGTGTCTCTGTCTCTGTATATCTGTCTCTGACTATTTCTTCATTTCTGCCTGCATGTCTCTGGGTCTGTATCTCTTCTGTCTGTCTTTCTCTGTCTCTCTGGATCTGTCTTTCATCTGTCTCTATTTCTAATCTCTCTATATATCCTTGTGCGTGTCTCTCTCCGTCTTCTGCCTTCTGTCTTTCCTATCTTTCTCTGCCTCTGTTTCTCCTTTTCCTCTCTCCTCCCTCTCAATGGTCAGCACTTCTTTCCTACATATTTCCCAGGGGTTCTTGTTAAGATGAGTGTGTTTGCAGGTCAAAAAGCTCAGACTGCAGTTCTCACAGTTTTCAGGTGACCCAAGTCATTGCCGCTGAGTATCACACCATGTGCAACAAGGGCTTTGGCAGCAGGGAACCCCAGATGTCACACAGCAAGGGCTAGAGGCAAACACAGCACTGAGACTTGGGCAGCCCCACCACATCAGCACATATCAGCATCATCAATGCTCCTTGTCAGAAGATGCCCCAAGGAACACACAGGCTCCCTAGCAGGGGGACAAAAGGACTCTTCCTACTTAAAGGAAAAGTGATCAGGTCCTCAGAATTTTTCACAAGATATCTCTCTCTTGGCCAGTGCATCATAGCACCACATGGAGCTGCAAGGGAAGCTGGGAAGGAACATGCACGCCGGGGATACCTTCAGCAAGAAAGAACAAGGAGTGGGTGGCCATATCCGCCACAACCATCCAGAAACCTGAAGCAACTCCAGGCTCCCTGGTTGCTCAGGGGGCAGTAGCTTTTCCATATAGAATGAGTGGTAGAAGGAATGGACAGTCCTCATCTGAGGGTGCAAGTGGCCCGAAGCCCAGCTGACCCCTCTCTGAGGGGACACAGGTAACCTGAGGACGGAGGTGGAACTGGGCCCAGGTACCCTTAGAACTCTACCAGAATTCCAGGCACATCAATCCCCCTCAGACAAAGGAATCCTCACCAAGGGTACAGCCAGCCACCCCTCCGCTTCAGCAGGAGCAAACACATCATGTTTCCCCGTATCCTGGATACCACACTGGGGACACAAAGCCAAGAAGGGTATCTACTGAGCCAACTAGGAACAGTGCCAATTAAACCTGTCCCTCAGACCCACAGAGTACTAAGTGTTGGGATCCAAGATTTCTTTTTTCTGAAGCTGTAGCAAGGGTTGCCATGGTGATGTTTTCTACCTGGGTCTGCTTGGAAAAGGCTGGAGACACATATAGCATATTTAAACAAAAACAAAAAGGTATCTTAGGCCACTGTCCTGAAGATAAAGGGTGATTGAGTGCTAAGGCCCCTCTCCAGGGGCCCTGGTGGGTTTCAGCCTTCTACATAACAATGCGCTTGTTCAGCAAAGTGATATCGAAGGAGCCCAGCTTCAGAGTCATACACACCTGGGGTTCAATTTCATCCCTTCAACTTACTGTTAGGCAGCATCCCTGGACCAGTATGGAGCTGTCTCAACCCCAGTATCCTTATTTTCAAGGGGTCAGGGGGGGAGGAGAGAGAGGCATGTGTGCAATATCCAGGGTTCTTGGGATTTAGATGAGATTTGGCCTGGAATGTGTACACTGTGGCACCTGGATCAGAAGTAAGGGTGGGACAGGCTCTGCCACGGAAGAGCCAGCCTAGCTGAACCCATGAAATACAGATAGGCAGGCCACCATTGTGACTCAGCACCGAGCCTGGAGACAGGTAAACAAGTCCCGTGCAGTAAGATGCCCGGTGACTCTCTGTTTGCAAGCCTCGGTGCTCCAAATGTGTCTGCTGAGGGCCCCCTGGAAAGCTGGCCCATACACAGGAGCCACGTAACTGGTGAACCACGAGGTCCTTGAGAGAGCAGGGTTCAGCATTCTCTTATCTTCCACGCTGGCAGGGCTGGCTGGTAGGAGACATCTGCAGGCACAGACATGTGCTCAGACAAAATGCCGGCAGCACTATCTAACCGTTTGAGACAGCTCAGCAGCAACACCAGAATCTACCGTACACCTCGGTGAGAAAGCTCCATGATGGCTTCCAAATCCTGCCATGCTGTCAGCTCCCGGCTGCTCCAAGAGGCCCAGCTCCACCTTCCACATAGAAACAATACTAAGCCTACAGTCTAATGTCCCACCTGCCCTGAGATGCCCCATAGCCCATCCTCAACTCTCCCGTGTCCCATGAGCCTCTGCGTTGCTGCCAACAGGGTTCTGACATGCCAGATTACGCTGTGAATTTCTCATAAGCACAGGGAGGTCCTCAAAGCCACAGGTGTCTTCCCAGAATAATCATGTGATCCATGGTAACAATAGAAGTTTCTTTAGGGCTTCTGTGGAAAAGCGTCACCAACTCTGTGGCTAAAAATAATAATAATAATAATAATAATAATAATAATAATAAATTATTATTTTACAGTTCTGAGGGCTAAAAGTTCAAAACCAGATGTCAGCAGGTTAGAAGGAACCAGCTATCCCTCCGCTGGTTGATTGAGGAGCAGCTGTAGCCCCTCAATCTCTAGTCTGTTATCACATGGCCTTCTTTCTCCTGTATGTGTGTGTGTCCTTTTTTACTTATTTTTTGATTATTACAATTTATTCACTTTGTATCCCAGCTGTAACTCCCTGCCTCATCCCCTCCCAATCCCACTCTCCCTCCCTCTTCTCCTCCCATGCCCCTTCCTCAGTATCACTATTTGCTGATGATATGATAATATACATGAGTGACCCCCAAAAATTCTACCAGAAATGGAAAGGGAAGAGGAGGACCTCCCCTAGGTGCCTCTTTTGACATCTGTCTCCATCCTACTTCAAGTAAGCTCATAATCTGAACTACTAGGGATCAGGATCACCTTATCTTGGAGTGAGTGGGGAGGAGACACACAATTTGTCCTACACCAGAAAGTCATTTAAAGGGACTGTTGTGCATTTGACTCACCATGGGCATATGGGGAACGAACGCTGCAAAATTCTCAAGATCAAAGGTAAGGCACCTGTACCTGAGGCTGGCTGCTACTCTGAAGACTGCACAGCTGGCTCCCTGCCCCCGCCTCCACATCCTCCTCCTCTGAGGAACTCAGGAACGAGCTTAAAGCCAGAATCTGGACCAGAAGCCTGGTTTTCTCCCTCACCAGGGTTAAGCCACCTGCTTGCCCAGAGCCTCGCCTCAGGATGAAAGTGCCAAAACACAGCCCGACAGATGTTCAACAGATGTTTTACCTGCAAAAACTTGCCCGGGTCCTTGAGAATGTGTCAGGTGAAAGATGTGAAGAAACTGAAAGTTAACAGAAAGTCCCTGGTGCCCTGGCTGGTGCACCCCTGCAAACTTCGCCAGCCTGTTGGAGCTTGATTCTTTCCTGGTCTGTGGTTCTACAACTGTGAAAAATTATCCTTGCAAATGATTCCTGTCCATAGATGGTCGAGTAAACCTGGTCCGGTACATTGCTATGTTAGTTGTCCCGTGGAGACAAACCAGCTTCCTCTGTTCCTATGTTCATTTTGGGACCCCTGGTTACCTGCATCCTGTATCCAGACTCAATCCTCCATCTCAAAATGTGTATGCTGTTTGAATTACTCATTTTTCATTAGGCAATAAATTAAATAAATTTGATGTGCTTTTCATTCACAGCCTGTGACAGTCATGATTTTATTTTTACAGAGTCATCTCCTGACAGATTTCAGATTAGCACACTTGGACACACATGTCCCTTCATGAGAAGTTTTGGTATGTGGTCATACACAACATTGGCAGAGCAACATTGGCTCGATAGAATATCGGGGGCCTCAAATAGAACCTTGGGAAGGGCTTTCCAGCTTCACAGGACATGAGTGAGCAGCAAGAGATGAATCTCAGTGACCCACATGAAGGCTCAACTGAGGTCTGCATTGCAGCTGCTGGTATGCAGAACACTGAGGCCAGATCCAAAAAACAACAACCAGGACCATAAAAAACGTCCCTGATGGAAGCACAGTTAGTTGGGTTTCAGCATGCCAACTGGCTAAGGCCAGGGTGCTGGAACATTGTTGACAGCCTTCATGGGCAGAGGGCCAGGCCTGAGGCTGGACTGAGACACTCAGCAGCAGACTCCACCTGGATGAAGAAGTACAGCATGGCTGCCTGCAGGAATGGGACCCTCCAAGCCCCCTTCCCAGATGGAAGCCGAGCACACATGCATACCCCTGCCCACGAGAAAAAAAAAATTGTACACAGGAGGCACTAGTAAAAGCCATGTCTGTCTCCAGAGTTGAGGTGGGGAAGGTCTTTCCTGCCAAGTGCAGTGGCTGCTGCTCCTGACTGGAAGGCTTCCTAGACAGGATCTTTGCAAAGCTAAAATGTCACAGACTTGATAGGTTATGCCAAGGCCTTAAGCATGCATGCCCGGTTCTTTTCTCCAGTGCTTCATGGCAGGAAGCTTTTAACTCAGTTCACTCAATCCCTCTGCTGGACAGTTTTATGTCATCTTGACGCAAGCTAAGGGCATCTGAGAGGAGTACACCTCAGCTGAGAACCTGCCTCTAGAAGATCTGGCTGCAGGCAAGTCATAACAGCATTTTCTTAACTAGCCATGGACGTGGTAGAGTTCAGTCCGTTGTGGCAGAGGCCACTCTGGGTCTGGTAGTCCTGGGTTCTATAAGAAAAAAAGTCTGAGCAAGCCATGAGAGCAAGCCAGTAAGCAGCACCCCTCCATTACCTCTGCATTAGCTTCTGCCTCAGGGTCCCTGCCCTGCTTGAGTTCCTGTTCTGGTTTCCTTTAATGATGAATAGTGATATGGAGGTATAAGCCAAATAAACCCTTTTGCCCCCGACTTGCTTTTGGTCATGGTGCTTCATTGAAGCCATGGAAACCCTAACCAAGACAGTCTTCCCAAAGGAAAGTAATTGTGTGCACCTGCCGAGTTGTAGGGGCCACCTGAGAATACTGGGAACATGCTGGAAGCTACACTTGGTGCATAGTGGATGTGACCTGCAGACAGGTGCACTGTCAGGGCAGCAGAAGGGGTCTCCTGCAGGCTCTCAAAGTGAGGCACAAGATTTGGACAACCTCCACTGGCTGAAGACTCAAACAGTTCTTCCAGCTCAGACACATACTTGCTTCTCTGTGGATCTTTAAGCAGGTCTGGGACCCTAGCATTCATCCTTGCCCTTGTCAGAAGCTGAGAGAGTTGACTGCATGTATCCCCAGAAGTGGCTATAAGACAGCATCAAAGTACCCACTCCTCTTTCTCCTCCTCCCCCTCCTTTTCCTCCTTTCCTCCTGGCTCCCAAGTGAATGCTTACCCTGGGATGGAATTTCCAGATGGGGCAGGGTAAGGCTGAGGGTGGCTCCTTAGAATTATTTGTGGAATTTCCTTTAACCTGCACTGCCCTCTGGACAGCATGCAGAATCCCAGCTGCACGCCTAGCCATCTGTTCCCAAAGGGGAGAGGTGCTGTTCGCCCTGCTCTCCTGAGATGCTCTGAGGGGTGCTTAACAGGTGCTCACTTACCCAACATATGCAGGGTCCTGGGTTTGATCCCCAGCACTGCCATAAAAATAAATAAATACAAAAGACTTTCTAGGTATCATGGAGTGGAGTGTGGGCTCCACAGAGCAGGAGCAGAGCTCTGGCTGTCCCAGAGCAACCAGTGCGCCACAGCTGTGGGCAGCCCGGGCCCCTTAGACCAAGTGATGCTGGTCTTTCTCTGAAAGCTTGCCTCTGTGTTTCTGCCAAATGATTAAAGTGTTAAGTGAAAAACCTTGCCTAGAATCAAAGGGAGCTTGATGTGCCTTTAGGAAGCCGGCCAGGCTGTGCTCTGCCTCTTCTCCCTCAACTTCAGGTGCTGCAGCAGCTTCCAGCAAGACCAGGAACGCAAACCCTTCCCCTCTCCTACAAAGACTGCATTCTCCCTTTGATGACTACTCCAAAAATTCAAGGAGAGGCAGTCTTTTCTTTCTGAGACCCAGGCTTCTGGGCTTGGTGCTGTCATGATGCATCTACAGTGATAGCTCAGAAGAGCTCACCATATCCTGTCTGAAGGAGACCTGAAAACAGAGAATGTCAACTTCAGGCTCCTAAGGAAGTCCCTTTCAAGGACTATTCCTATGCATTTTCAGTGGTCCATTAATTGGAGCCCATAAGTCAATCACACCCTTGCATCTAAGTACCTGGGTCATATCTGCGCTGACCCTTTCTTAACCTTGTGTTCTGTACAAGCCACTTGGTATCTTATCTAACCACCAGCAATGACTCTCTGCATCAATATCAATTCTGTATCTGCCCCTAGAAAGCCTCTTTAAATCCTTTGAATTCTGCTGTGTTCTCTTTAACCCTACAGAATCCATTATGTAACCCATATATATACACACACACATATATTGATAAATTTACTATATGGTGTGGAATGTACCATCTGAGAGTTAATATTAGTAGTTAAAATTGAAATTAAAGGGCCTGTGTTTACCCACAGCCAGCTAGCAAGGGAAATTGGGACCGCTTAGTAAATTGTAGCCAATAATAGCTTGTGAAGTTATTGTTATTCAATTAAGTTCTGATATCACTGTGAAGAACACAATGTGTTTGTGCGTGTGTACATGCGTGTGTGTGTGTGTGTGTGTGTGTGTGTGTGTGTTTCTGAAATACTGTGCTCAGGACAAGGGGGACAGGGCACTTAGGAGGTGAACTGCCGAACTGCTGACAGTGCCTTGCAGAGCGGAGACTACCCTGCCCCCCCCTTAGCTTCCGGTATGAGCTGGAGTCAGGCTGCAGGCACACGTGGTCTCAGGTACTCCAGAGACACAAACCCTTCTCCATCTCCTGTATCCAAGTTTTCGCTTCTCCAGAAGTGAGTTGGTGTGTAGGTGGTAGGAGTCAGGAACAATTCTTTGAGTATTGAATGCTAGCGTGGATGAGGTACAGAAACAAGGAATTACCAGAGAAGGCACATTATCAACAGGGAGCAAAATTATTTTTCAAGCATCACTCAAGTGTGGAGGAGGAAAACCCTAGAAAGTCTGTGATGTAGGCAACAGCAAAGGGAAGCTGATTTCAGAGCCTGTTCTTCATGGGAGGAGCTTATGCTGACACTTTTTTTCATGACATTGCTGGTCCATTGCTGTCAGACTCCAAACACTGCAGAATCTGCCCTGACCTCATCAGCCCATCTTCTCTCTTTGTCCTTATCTCTGAGTCAGAGAAGTCCTGGTCATGCCTCCCCTAGATTCCCAGGGGTCCTCTAATCCTACCTTGACTCCTTTCTCCTCTGACCCATTCTCTGTAGCTTGACTTTTTAAATCCAGCATTATTAGAACCTTGGCATCCTCCTGCTTGACTGAAAATTCTTGGAAAGCATCCCACTGTCCTTGGGGTGAGGCTCATTTTCTATGTAGAGCTCGGCCATCCTGCTGAGCAATCCAAGCTGTGCCCAAACAAGTTTTGCAGCACTCATTGAATGGCATCGTGCCTATGTACCCACACATGTGTATCATACCCCTGAACCTAACATGGGAAAACCCAACCCCTCTGGCTCCCAATATCTCTGGCCACACCCATCATTATCTCCTTAAATGTTTTATAGTAGCATATTGATTACAAGTGATGATGGGCTTCATTATGACATTTTCACATATGTATATAATATATTTGATCATATTCAAGCCCATTATCCTCTCCTGTCCCCCTCCCACTCCACTGATTCCCTCCCTCTTTCAAACTACCCCACCCTTCTACTTCATGTCTTTTTTTTTTTTTTTTTGTATGTGCATTTGCCTGTGAAGAAAATGGATCTCTCTCCACCAACAACAACTGTGTATAAATTCTCAGGGAAGTGATGGACCATGCCATGCAATGATCCCCTGTGTCACCAGTCGCTACTTTGATAGATACTTT
The DNA here is from genome assembly GCF_030254825.1 of Meriones unguiculatus. Lineage (NCBI taxonomy): Eukaryota > Metazoa > Chordata > Mammalia > Rodentia > Muridae > Meriones > Meriones unguiculatus. The sequence goes on from NC_083349.1 coordinate 9,741,693, forward strand.
CTGTCCAGCCATCCAGGCCTGTGAAGGTGGTCATCCGACCTGCAGCTCTGCCCACCTTCCTCTCCAGCAGCTGTCTCTTCCAGAAATCAGTTCAGCCTGAAGTCCTGCCAGCTACTGTCTCGCTCTGCACCAGCCCTCCATATCCCTCCAGCCCCAGGGAGCCCATGTTGCTGTTGGCCCCCAATATCACATCAGAGAGCTGATGGCCCCATCTCATGACTGTCCTGTGAGCTCACCCACGATGGCCTTCTTCCTGGTGTGAGGTGATGTTCAGACTGCCCCTGATAGGAGAAGCAGAGCAGAAGTTGAAGCCAGAAAGGAGACCACAAGTTCAGGAGGAAAATGGATCTGAGCAGAGGCCTGAGGCAGATAAGCAGATCTCAGAGCCAAGTCTGCAGGGGGTAGAATGATGGTGGTTTATCGTTGAGAATGTTCACTGGACACCCAAAGATATGCTGCTCAGCTCTGTCATCTCTAGCCGTGTCTTCCCTGGGCCACCATTCCCTGCTTACCCCTGGCCCATGTGGACTGAAATCACACACACACACACACACACACACACACACACATACACACACACACAGTCTATGGTAATGATTCTACAAGTCCAAGTGAGCTGTGGTTGTGGAGAGTTGGAATGTTGCAGTTTCAGAACTAAAATTATCTTAGACTATCTTCGGTTCCCTTAATGCATTGCCATCTCTGTTGCTGACCTAACATTATTTGACTACCAGGTAAAGTCTTTTAGAATGTATTAACCTAGCTTCCCAAAAAGGCTACAAACAACATTTGAAACTCATAGCAGATTTGCCTACCTACATAACATTTCCACAAAATGTATTTTAAAAATAATAACTTGATTTATAACTTGCTTTTCTTCTGTAAATACAAAAACTTTATGAAACTGTTTTCACATTGGAACATGTCATTTGGGACAACCTGGGCCATAGTCAGTCATATTAGGCTCAAGAATAACATACCTCTTATGCCCTTTGGAGCAAGAGCTGTTTTCATTGGTGGCTGATGAGCTACACTCATCGTGAGAGACAGTGGCCTGAGGTGGCAAGGGTTAACAAAAGTGGTCACAATGTAAGTACAGGCCTGAGAGCTAACCCAGCCAGACCATCTCAACTTAGAAGGATGTTACTGGGCTAAATGAGGCAAGGAGAATATAACCCTCTCTCATCTTGACAATGTGGGGTTTCCATAGTGACAGAGCCCTTCTTAGAGACTCTTGGGAAATGAGGTATCACACACGACTGGTGTTTTCCAAAGCCCACCCCAAGCCAGTGGCTTCCGAGTTCACTGTCTTGGGATCAAGAAGAATAAAGAAACATGGATAAAGCAGGAGCAGTAATAACATAGCTATGAAGGGAAAGTGAGAAGGAACAGAGTAGGAGGGGTCACAGAGAGCAACCCCAATGTGCTGTCTGTCCCAGCAGCCCTCTGTGGGAACTAGATAGAGACTGGTGTCATCTCTTTTGGGCTTGCTCCTTTCTGAGCACATCTCAGGCTGAGCCAGTAGAATCCCTGTGACCCATGAATGGTCCCTGGGCCCTACAGAGAAGAGGTCATCTAAGCAGGAGGCAGTTTTGTGCGATGTAACGGCCTCCTGATCAACGCTTACTATCTACAGGGAGCTAACTCATGCCTTACTAAGACTCAGGGCTCCTGGCCCTGATCCCTAACAGGGAACCTCAGTTCATCCACAAGAGATAATCAACATGCAGTCATACTGGTGGAAATGTGTAGTAGGGGATCAGGTGAGTAGGATGGTAACGGCTTCCAAGACGGGTCTTCGGAACTACTGACACAGCTCAGTGGCTAAAGATGCTTGCCACCAACCCTGATAACCAGGGTTTAGCTGCCAGGAACCACATGGTCCCAGTAAGCTGTCATCTGACCTCCACATGTGTATATATGTCTACGTGTATATATGTGCACACGCGTGTGGGCACACACACTAAGTAAATGTAATTTTAAAAATGTTTTTAAAATATGTGTTTCCTGTAGGCAAGGTCAGATCCCTGCATTCTCCCTGTAGGAAGAACTTTACCCTCTAAAATTACAGCCAACTTGAACTTGAGAGTTCAGACCAAGAGGCTGGGGATGGGATTGCAATAACAACTCAGGGTGACTGAGAAGGGCAGCTGTACACAGGACCAGGGAGGAAGCCAAACTCTCTCTCTCTCTCTCTCTCTCTCTCTCTCTCTCTCTCTCTCTCTCTCTCTCTCCCTCTCTCTCTCTCAAAATGAAATTGCTAAATTAAAAGCCTTTTTGATCTATATTGGATTTCTGGATCCTGGTCTGTTTTAGCCTTAAATGAGAACCAGACCACAACACGGCATTATGTTGAGTATGAGGAACCTTGAGAAAGCCAGCGAGCAATCAGGCAGAGCCCAGGTTAGGTGGTGGGGCTCTGGCCATATTCATCATAAGCCTGTCAAAGCAGCCTGCCACAGTGTGCTGTGCACTAAGAGGAGGGGAGTTACCATGCCTTCTGCTTGGAATCAGGGCTCCAGCAGCCCTGCTTGTCACCTAGTCTTTTTCTCCCCATCTCCTTCCAAAAACCCAGTGAATTTTCCCTTTCGGTATTTGGTTACCCACGGATTGCAGTGGGTTTTGGGGGTGATAGTGAAGCATGTAACAACAGACCGATACACTGATTAAATGAAAGGAATGGGTCATTAAAAATATCCAGGCCTCTGTCATTAAACTAGTGTCACCTCCCTAACCTCAATTTCCTCTTTCAAATTTGATTGCATCCGTTGTTTTTATAGGTTGTGTGTGCACGTGTGTGCATACACACATACATGCCATAGCCCACAGGTGGAGAACGGAAGACAGTTCTGTGAGTGGGTTCCAGAACCAAAGTCGGGTGAGCAAGGTTACAAAGCAAGTATCTTTACCTGCTGTGCCATTTCTCTAGCCTTGGCAAGAGGGTGGCAACTATTTCTTACTGGACACCTACAATGTGATAGCCACACTCATCCCTTGCTCTGCCAACTGGGTCCTCAAGCCTGGGCCCAGGTTTCTCCCACCTGGCCCTTTCCATCTTACGTGGTAGATGTCTAAGCATGCTCAGCTTTGCTCATGCCCTGAGGTCCTGGAAGTCATCCTCCTGTCTCCACACAGCCCTTTCCCCACTTGGATCAGTCAGAACATGAAAAATGCTGTTGCAAGAACAGAACCCACCATCACCACCAAGACAGCAAACAGCAAGATTTGCGCAGCTTGAATTATGATTGCCAAGAACAGGAGGAAAGTCAGGCCCCTAGAAGGACCTCAGGCAGGACCAAGGATGTCCAAGGGAGCCAAGAAGCCTCTAATTCACTCTGTGTCTCTGTGACAATAGCCACAAGGAGTGGTCATGGTGCCAAATGTCTCACAGTGACACCACAGCTGACTCCCCCACAGCTATGAGGTAGGTGGAGTTGGCTTTATTTCTCAGAGACAGAATGAGTACTTGGCTTGCCCAGGCTTACGAGATCTGTCAATCAAGGAGCTGAACCAAGCTGGCTGGTACCATCTTATTCTGATTTTTCCCCAGACAGTGAAATGGGCCTCAGCTCTGGACCAATCAGCATGGCCCAGAGGTAGAAAAACATGGGACTGTTGAAAGTCAGCCCAGGAAACAAAGGTTTTTCTAGAGAACATGCTGCCATTGTCCCTGAGTAGCCATGGGGAAGCCACCGTCCCCAGAAGGTGATCCTGCTCCAGTCCTGAGGCCACTATCTCCCTTGCTTTAGGACAATGCCTACACACAATCTCCTTACCCCAAGAGGAGGAGCTCCTGGCTTAGATTGTTACACCCAGTCTGTGCTCCAGTGGCTGCACAAGGCTAGATGGAAAGAGCACTCAGCACAGGGTGAAGGAATGAATGAATTAGTGAATGAGCAAGTGAACACTGCTTCCGCTATATGGCCTTCCCCGTGCTCACCTTCAAATTGTCCCAGCAGAAGTCCCCATGTGAGGGAACACAGGTGGAGACTGGAGAAAGGGAGGGCAGATGGCAGCTGCTGATTTGGGGCAATTTAAGCTTCCAAACCACACCTTTGTCCTCAAATAAGTAGAGGGTCCAGCAAATGAGAAACTGAGAAGGGAAGACAGGGCCCTGGCCACATCTTGCAGAAGGATGCTGCACAACTGTTTTCCAGATTCTCCTGAGGATTCTATGGGAGCTTGCTTGACTCCTGGGGTAAAGAAGAAGCTTATACTCCATGGCTGGAACGAATCCTCACCTTGGGCTCCTCTGCTGTCCTGGGAGAAGTCAAATCCAGCCCCACCCTCCCGGGCTCCAGAGCACAACCAGCTGCTCTCCTGTCCCAGAACAGTGAATTGAGACATTAAGAGAAGAGAGCTTCTGGATAAATTCTCCTCCTCCCCCCCATGTGTGTGTCTCTCTCTCCCATTTTTATGAAGCAAACCAGATGGAAAGGAGAAAACTCAAAATGAAATGTTTGAAGAATAATGATGTTTTTGTTGGTTTTTTTTTTTCAAAAAAAAAAAAACATGCTGATTAAAAACAAACTCAAGACATAAAAAGAACAAAAAGATCCCTTCCAAGTTAAGAGGGAAAGAATATAAAAATAATAAGAACTTGAGAAGTTCTATTTTGGAATGCCCATTTGTCCCAGATTTGACTTTCTGCTTTGAGGACTAGCCTTTAAACCAGGAGTGGGGGAGCATGCCTTTAATCCCAGCACTCAGGGAGGCAGAGGCAGGAGGATCACTGTGAGTTCCAGGACAGCCAAGGCTACACAGAAAAACTCTGCCTCGAAAAACTGAGAGAGAAAGGAGAGAGAGAGAGAGAGAAACTAGCCTTTGCCATCTGCCCCTCCTTCCTTCCTGGTGCAGTCACTGGCCCTGTTCTTACCTGCCAGGTTAGGAATCTACACTCCATGAAGTGAGCTGGTGAACACGAATTCCAGAGCACAGTAGACCATGTGCCCACTGACTGTCCTCAGCCAGGAGCCTTACTCCTGACAAAACACTCAGATTCCTCAACAGTGAGTGGGAGGGGCTCTGGGGAACTCTGTCTCAGACACCCCAGGTCTGAAGACATTGGCAGACCTTGCAACCCCGGGATAACTGGGTCACATATCTTCCCCTGTACTGAAGGCTATGGCCATCACACTCAGGCTTTCCTGACTCCATCTTCTAGTTTTCCCCTTTTTTCTTTCTATTGTCTCTCCTCTCCCTTTTTTTTTTTAATTTCTTCTGTCTCTTCCACAGATTTTTTTTTAAATGTTGATGCTGCCTTATTTTGAATCTCCAAGACCCTCCTGCTATCTGTAAGTTCCCTTCTGTCAGGTACCCTGTTGTTGCTTCAAAAGCCCTTTAATTCATTATGGATGTGCCTTTGTTCTCTTCCCTGTATGCCCACTCTCTGGAGCCTCAATGCACCCACCTATCATACTCTCCAAGCCTCCCATGGGCTTTGACTGCTGCTCACAGTTAGGAAGGATGCTGAAAGTTTGCTGTGTCTGTCAGGACTCTGGAACCTCAGAGCAATCTCTCAGGACCCCTGCCTCAAGGCACTTGGAACAACCAGCAGCTGAGGGTCTTACTCTCAGGCTAATCACTGGGCTACAGAGGTGACTCCGACACTCCTGGCTGGAAGGGCTCCATGTTCCGGACACCAACTATAAAAGGGCTGTGGTCTGGATATGTGGAGCTCCACCACTGCCTGGTCCTGCTTGGCTCCTGCATCTCTGTGAGTCCTTTCCCAGCTGAGCAACATCTTGGGCTGGCGGTCCCTTTACCAGATCTCTCCAGGAAGCAGAGCTTCAGGCTTCCGTAGGGCTTCAAGGAACAGGTGCCCACTTGAAAGAGAAGCAAGGTGGCCCGAGTCCAGCTGTTCTCTTGACAGGCTCTCAACCTGTCTGCACAGCCCTGCTTTCTGAAGGCTTCCTCTGGACCACTAATCGTCCATGCACGTTTCTGTGGTCTGAATATGTTTCTTTTTCTCACCACAAATTCACAAGCTAGAGCCCAGTATGAGTCTCAGGGGTGGGTCTTGGAGAGAGGGAGTCACAAGGGTGTCACCCACGTGAATTGAATCAGTTCCCTTAGAAAAGAAAAAAACTTGCCGGAGCTCTCTTTGGCCACATGATGCAGCAAGAAGGAGCAGACCTTCACTAGAAAGTGGATTGGTTGGGGCCTTAACCCTTAAACTTCCCACCTCCACAACTGTGAGATCTAAGTTTCTCATGTTTATAAACAACTCCATCTAAACTGAGCGGTGGTGGCACACACCTTTAATTCCAACACTAGGGAGGCAGAGGCAGGTGGATCTCTGAGTTCGCTGGTCTACAGAGCGAGTTCCAGGCCAGCCTGGTCTACAGAGCTAATTCTAGGACAGCCAGGGCTACATAGAAAAACGCTGTCTGGAAAAAAAAAAATTAGCTCTATCCATGACGTTAAGTTACAGCATGGGGGAAAGCCACAACTCTCATGAGTCTACCAGCTCCAAACATCCTGTTCAGTGGTATGCTCTGTGTCCCCAAGGTGTGTGCTCTCTTCAGTCCTCCTGACATCGCTTTGGTGGGATTTGGAGGGAGTTCGGGTAAATTCACCTGTTCAGCTCCACCTAGCTTTCAAGCTACACGTAATAATCAAACCTGGGGCCAGGAGTGGTGGCACATGCCTTTCATCCCAGCACTCAGGGCAGAGGCAGATGAATCTCTGTGAGTTCCAGGCCAGGCTAGTCTACAAAGTGAGTCCGGGACAGCCAGGGCTACACGGAGAAACAAATAATAGTAGTAGTAGTACTAGTAACAGTAACCAAAGCTGACCACACCTGTTCCGCCCAAGTGTCCTGACACCTTCAAGGCTCAAGCAAAATGGCAGCCTTGTCTAAATACTCACCTCTAACTGGCAACTTCACACTATGGCACTAGTCACCTACACAGAGACCCACAGAGCACAAGCAAGCGTATGAAAGTAGACGATGTGTTTGCAACTCATTGCTGCTCTGTTGCTGTGACAAGAGCGACTTGAGGAAGAGAGGAAGAAAGGCCTTGTTTTGGCTCACAGTGAATATGTCCACCATGGTAGGAGGGCAGGAGAATGAGGATATGGTAGCTGCAGCTCAGCTGACTTCCTTCTTCCTCCCTTTGAACTCAGTCCAGGGCCCCACCCTATGGGATAGTTTGCTGACTGCAGATCCTACGACTTGTTTTCCCATCTGTAGCCACATGGAGCATTTTCTTTCTCTACATATAAATATTTTTATGTAATGGAAACCTCTCTCCACGAATGTGTGACTATGTGCATGTATATGCAATTAAATGTTTCGTGTATGTGCACACGTGTGCATATAGAAGCAATTAAACACAGACAGTACAGGGAACCAAGATTGCCCCCTGTTGGTTTTGTTTTTCTGGAGAATCCAGACCTTTCAAGGCCATTTGGACAAGGAACTTCCAAAGATATAGGAACTGATGCATCATGCAGGAAAAAGCATATAACAGATGAGAAACTGCCACCTCAGAATGTGCCTCTTTAGTAAAAGGGCTATTTTGAGTTGATTATTTTAAGACTCCGTGAAAACAATGTAGAAGTTGCTCTTCAGTAAGACAAATTTCCCTCCAGAAAACCCTGTGCCCAGAAGAGAGGCGGCCTAAGGCTCTGCAAGCTCTTGCTTATGGTACTTTTTCTGGGTACCTGCTCCAGGCCCTTCTGTCTTTGTTTCAAGGGACAATGGTACTTACACCTGAACTCTCAGCTACCTCTTTGAGACTCACATTTACCTCTCTTTCTGCATTTCTCATTTGTGAATCAGGTTATGTGTTTTTAAACTCCTGCTTCTTTATTATCTCTTGCTAACCTTTCATTTGTTCCAAGGGTCTGAAGAACACTGAAGAATCAAGAGAATATTACCTTTCCTTCCTGCAAGAGCACGAGCTCTGAGCTGGCAAAACTGATCTGTCCTTTGTACTCTTTGACCCAAGGGAAAGAGCATGGCTGGAGAACAGTTAGAGAGCTGTGACAGTAAAGTGCCAGAGTGGTCCACCATCAGTGTTGTGGGCAACTTTCTGATCTTATTTATATTTACAGTGAAGGAGAGGAAAGGCTCCCCCACCCCAAGTCCAGCTCAAAGAACCAAGCCTTCACATGTACTATACAGCTTTCGATCTTATGTCACCATTAAGCCTGCTGCCCACTACTGCAGTAACACATATTTTCCAGGCAACAAAGTCAAGGAAGCAGAAGGGAAGGCTACGGCCTCTCCTGGTCTTTTTTTCATCCAAAGAGGGACCTGCCACAGCTTTGCTATGTCCAGTAGAGTATTGGTCTCTTGCTGTCCAGCTCTTTCTATCTTCTGAAGGGTGAAAGTGCTCAGATTAAGATTCCCCATTATTACCAACAACTTTCCTCCATATATTCTAGTCAGAGAACTCAACAGTGATGTAAACGGTGGTTTCTGGCCTTTAGGTTTTCAGGAAGCAGAGACTCTAAGTTTACGCTGCTTTGGGGACCCGGATTGCATTAAAGAAAGCCAACGGGGCAGTAATAAAAAGCGCCTCAGCATCATCTCAGTAGAAAACATATTCCTTTAAGTTGAATAAACTTAGCTTATGAAAAGCTCATTACATTTCCTTTATGTTCCTCATTTAACCTCAGACCAGGGAATGCTTGACTCATTCCTCATGTTTTCCACACAGACCAGTGTTTGGAAATTACTTCTTTAAAGTACATAATTCGAAAAAGAAATTGAGAAACCGTTATGTTAACTCACAAGCAAACCAATGACCTATGTGTTGGGGAGGGGTACAGGAAGGGGAAGTAGATGTGAAGGCCCAGGCCCTGCTGCCTGGACAGTGAACCCCTGTCTCACCCCAGCTGGCAGTGGCTGGTTTTTGCTCTTCCTATGCAGTATCTAAACAGTTATTTCTCTGTAGAGACAAAGCTTTGGCATGTTTTCTTCTTCTCATTGCCCCCACCAAGACTAGGGGATGTTTGGCTTAGGGTAAGATAGCTAGTTAGCAGAAAGAGGGGATGTGAGACGGTAAAGGACCTCCCTCACTCTTCTGACTTGATTTCCATTCCCTGTTGGCTGATACCTAGTTTTTGTTGTAACTGACCAGATTGCTTGCAAAGGAACTACCACCAACAGAAACCATTAAGAATGGCCTACAGTCCATGCCATCCTTAAGTCCACCCTCCTGTGACTTATGTGCAAGTACAGATCCCCCTGACCATGGGTTTTTTTGTTTGTTGTTGTTGTTTACTTTTTTTTCTGCTGGCTCTCCTGCTTCACCCTATATCTGTGGAGTGTACCCCAAAGTGTTTCCTCTTCAAGGACAAAATTCTGCTGACAGAAATAGAAGAAATCCACCAACACACACCTTCCCCTAATAGCTAAACCTGGTCACAGATCAAGTAGCTCAAAGCCCCGAAATCACATACTTAGTGGCTGTGGGGGGCGCTCCTCTCCTAACCCAGGGACTTGACTTCTTCAAGTGTGTCTTGTCTTTCTGCTTTATCAATAAACTCACCAACTTTGCTCAGCGTTGACCCCTCCTGAAATTATTCTCGTGGTGGATGTCAAGAACCTAGGTACACTCCCAGGGGGATCTGGGGATTCTTGGGGGAGGCACCCCTCTCCTCTGGCTGCAGGCCAGCAACATTGACCTGTATGACGACAGCTCGCCTCCCTCCTTGTTTCTCCCCCTGCTCCACGACTCTTCCCATTTTGAACCTCTCAGCTTTTGCATATGCCTGGCATGCCCGAATGCTTTAGAGCCCCAGTGTGGGACTGCCCCCAGACGACCCCCGAGAATCTCCCTGTCCCCTGAGCTTCCATAACTCACTCGGCCCCACCTGTTTCTCAACCACTTCCAGGCATTTCTGAATCCACCCAAGTGCACCCACTGATTGGCAGCGAACACCTACACCACTCACTATCATAGACACACACGTCAGCTTTATCCCTTCCAGAGGAGTCAACTCTCCCTGGGGGGGTAGGACTTGCACAAGAGGACACGGCCAGGGCAGGCCATGGGCTCAGACTAGAGCAAGGATGTTGCAGCCTTCCCTGTGACTCAGCCCACGTGCCTTCTAAGAGAGCCAGGTGAGCGCATCCGCTGCTCTGCCCCTCCTGGCTGGGGGGAGCTTTTCTATTGTTTTAATGCAGGTCTCACCCTGGTGCGCTTATTCTGCAAACTCTGGTCTCCCTCCAAGCCTCTGCCACGCTGGCTGGTGCTGTCTATAAACATGACAGTCTGGGGCTATATTGGGATTTTATGAGTCTCTGTGTGAAACAGATTAAGATTCAGTGTGAAATTCTGCTCCTTTTGAAAACTCCCCTTCCCACTGCTGCCCATCATTCAGTCCCAGCAGCCCTGGCTGCCTCAGGGATGAGCTCTCAGTGATCTTCAAGCTAAAGTAGTCACTGGTGAGAAGAAGCAGGGACCAGCCACCCTGCCTTTGCTCCAGTGTTACTCTCCTTGAGTGCTCATGGCACAGGGTCTTCTAAGTGGTGCCCTTTCTTCCTCAAACCTCCACCTCAAATAAGCATAAAAGGGTGACCAACCAGCATGGCCCTGTCCAGTGCTGCCTGGGGTTTGGCCTAATGGGTCCCTTGTCCGTGAATCCCTCTGTCCTGAGCAAAATGGGATTATTGATGACCTAGAAAAAGGGGTCATTTCCAAATTAACATTAATGTTAGAGTCAGGGGCCCATAATCTTAGCTCCCAGGATTTCCAGGTGAGTAAGGGCTGGACGATGATTGTGAAACCACAGGGTACCAGCCAGAGGTACAAGGCGCCTTCCCACCTGGATGCTTGGCTCCTTAGGTCATGCCAGCTGGGGGAGGGGTGTCCACAATTTACCTTAAACATGGAAAGAAACTATGGTAACGTGTGTATGAGTGCGTGTCTTTGTGTGTGTGCATGGGGGGTGGGGGGTTGAACTGCCTGTGCAGGCCAGGCAAGTACTCTACTTCAAGCTGTATGCCCAGCCCCCTGCAGGGATTTTGCTTGGTGGTGGGAGCTGATAAGAAGCTGCACCCCCTGAGGGTGAGTGCCACCTCAAGCTGAGCTAAAACTAGACCTTTTCTTTAATTTTAGAAAGAATTGCAGATCGGGCAGCTCCCGCCTTCAGGCAACCTCCTGTGTCCTCCCACAAACACTTGATTTCTGAGTTTGGAACAATCTCATGGCCCCCAAACCTAGTCTCAGAGACACAGATACCTCCCACCCTTTCCCAGGGGCGCGTGCACACACACACACACACACACACACACACACATTTCCATGCTCAGAGTTCGGTTCTACTGGGCAGTGAGGTGGGCATGGTACCAGAGAGGAGAGCATAAGCTCTCCTAGTGAGAGTCTAGAGCCCTAGTACTGCTCTTAGTAACTCAGGACAGAGAAACAGGCCCTGAGAGGGGCAGCAGTTGGGGTCCAAGCTCAGCTGCCCTGCTTTAGAGCCTGATGAATCCTCATCCTCCCACTTCTGGGCTCTTTCTGCAGACCGTGGTGAATCACACCCACCTGGACCATAGCTATTTAAGGGAGGCCAGCCGCCTACTAATGAGGGGTGTCTGCCCTTCACTGCCTGGTTGAAACAGATAGAAGGAAGTGCAGAGAAGTGAATGTGGTCTGTGGAGTGACCCTGGGCCTACAGTTCCCACATGAAAATGGAGCTTCAGGAAGGGCCCCATGAACCTACAAGCTACCCAAATCCTTTTCACTAACCAACCTCAGCATGGTACTAGGTCTGTTCTCTGTTCGCATCAGGAGTGGCCAAGCTCCGCCCCCATCTTACCTAATCTGGAAAATTCTATGTTTGGAAAGTTTTGTTCTTTTCCCAGCCATCCCTGCAGAGTTCTGAAGACTGCTTCCGGTTCCCAGAGTTTGGAAGGAAGGGACAAGCGAATACTCAGTGTAGTTGGCACCTGGAGCCTGAACCCAGAAGCCCCAGGAGTCTGTGGAGAGAGGTACAGCAGCAAAAGCATGTTTCCATGGAAACACGAGTCCAGTACTTGGATCTAAATGCACTTCAGCTGCTCTGAAGCGGCCTGTGTGGCTCATACCTCCGCAAGCGGTCCCTGACCATCTATCTGTACCTGGAGGCAACTCTCCCCACAAGGAGGCCTGGCCCATGGAGCTGGTCCAGGCTGACCATTGCTCACCGTACCAAGACTTAGTGACAGGATCCATTTAACAAACCAATTGGACAAGAGGAAAATCCAAAGAAGGAACAAACTGCAGAAGATTAGTGTTGAGTCCCCCAGCTGGATCACAGGAGAGAGGGAGTTAGATCCAACTCCAGCTTCCCCCACCCTCCACTCACAAACACTCGCACTGCTCACAGAAAGCCATGTCATCTCTCTGTCCAGTCCTCCCACTGCTCCCTGCCAGGCCCACAGCACATGTCACGTTCCCAAACTTCATTTTACCTGCTCTGTTTGTTTACAGATGGGAAACAGGTTTTATGTCTTCTCAAGAACTCCCAGGACACCCATCTCTCCACTGAACTCTGCATCACGCCTTTCACAGGCTGTCAGAACCCTTTCCTTTTCTAGTCAGAAGACAGTTCTGGGGTCCTCTTTGGACGAATAACTCAACCAAGGGAGGAGGGAAGTGTTTATGCCCTGTCCTGTTGCCTCATACTCAGATCAAGGGGATCCTCCAGCTGCCTCTACTTCCCTTCCCAGAGGGTCCAAGCCCTGGCCTGCCTTCAGAACATTCACAGGTCTTAAGAGAGTTTTGCCACTTGCAAAGAACCCAGAATCCTAAAATGGGAGTTGTCTGTAACTAGACAGAATGAAGCAGGGAGGACCAAGAATGAGGTTCAGGAGGCCCTGCAAGCAGTCAGTGGACCTAGAGCAAGGATCTCCCTTCCCAGGCCTGTTCCTGGTCTGCTAAAGAGGGACAGAGACTAGAATGTCTCCAGCTTGACAGTCCAGCCATCTTTATGTAATTAATATTTCAGCTGACTAAGGCCGTCAGTGGAAACCAGACAGAGAAAGAAGGGTAAAAACAAAAGAGGTTATGTTGGCATTCACACAGTGTACACACCCAGGCCTGGTCCACAATAAAGAGTCTCTTAAAACGGGGCAGACCCAGCCAAGATCTGATCTTTACCATTGAAGCCAAGGGGAACCTGAGCTCTTCCCAGAGGCTTTGGCTAGAAAGAACTGGGGTGGGCCTGACAGGGAGGGGCCTGCACAGAACCTTGAGGCCAACCCTGGTCTCCATGGGATTAGACCCAACAAAAGAGCCTTGTGTAGTGAGGAGCCCAGTGCCTGGTTTCCTGTGCTTTGGTAACCCACACAGAACAGCATATGATGTGATCTGGACATAGTAACTGTCCTTCCCATCATGCCCTCGGCCTCTCTTGGCTGGCACTCAAGTCCCGGCTGTGTCTATGGCCTGTGCCCAGTCTGACCCATCACAGAGCAGTGAGATAGACTTGATGGCTCTCAGGAACTCTCAGAAGGCTGGCATGCCTCTGGGGGCTTCTGGAATAATCCCCACTTGTATAAAATTTCAAAGTTTCCTTCCTTTTCCAGAGTCTGGGCTGAAACTCAACCTCGGCACTTAAAGCAACAACAGAAAAACTCCATCCTCTTTCCTCCACAGCACGCAGGAACAAGAGCCTCACAGTCTGGAGTCTCTGTGAAAGAAACATGGAACCAAGTGCTGAGTATGAGCCTCTGGCTGGCAAACCAGGCCTGGGCTGGTTCTGACTGGTGGTAAGTTAGCAGGCACCAGGAAACAGTGTTCCATAGCCTCCAAAACCTGCAGGCATCCATGGTTATAAAGTCCTGTGCTAAACCACCTTCAAAGCACTTCATGGAGAGTAATTTAGTCCCAGTTATCATTGCCTTTAAAAAACAAACAAACAAAACTAGGTGTATATGGGAAGAACTGCATGAATGTATCCAACACTCGTGCAGGGTACCTGGGAGGCTAGAAATGGGTGTTGGATCCCCTGGAGCTGGAGTGAAGCTAGGTGAAGCGCCCCACGCAGGTGCCGGGAACAGAACTCAGGTCCTCTGGGTGAGCAGCAAGCATTCTTAACTGCTGAGCTATTCCTCCAGCCCCTCCCTACCCTATACACACACGCCTTTCTGTGACAGGTTTTCCTGTAACCCAGGCTGCCTCTATAACCTTGAAGATATAACCATTCTGCCTCCATCCTCCTAGCGCTAGAATTACAGATGTGCCAACTCTGCCGGGTTTATGCTTAGGATTGAACACAGGGCACTGTGCTACTTCCTCGGCGCTGACCCCTCCCCTCCCGCAATTTGTGGCCTCTTGAAACAGAATGTCATGTAACCCAGAACAGCCTAAAATTCATCAAGTTGCCCGGGATGACCTTGAACTTCTGCTTCTCCAGCCTTTACTGCCCTAGCACCGAGGATGCAGTTCCGCGCCACCACGTGCTGCACTTTGCTCCGGGTAATGGGCGAGAAAAATCAACATGTCGGGGAGGTTGCGCTGCCCCTGCCGAGGATGGGAGTGGAGAGCGGGCAAGAGCTGGTTCCGGGGCTCACTGGGAGCCACCATCACTGTGAGAACGGAGAGAATGGCCGCAAAAGGGAGGCAGGGATCCAGCCCTGTCGGAAGATGCTGGCTCGGTGCCCCCAGGAGACAGGGTCCAGTCCCTGGAACAGGCAAGCCCTACAGGAAGGGCAGGGGACGTAAGGCCTAGCCCAGGATTCCAGAGCTCTCTCTGGTGGGAAGGAAAGCATCCTGGCCCTAAGTGGTGGACAGTGGGGCTGTGGAGGATGCCAGCCCTTTGGACAAACTGTATATAACTGGAGCGTTCCCAGTACATTCCCGGGCCCAGCCTGCCCTCTGCTGGTCAAAACGGAGGACATTAAAAAGTCGGCAAAGGTGGCCTTTAAGGGGCTCAGACAGGTTTCAAATCCAACTCAATTTGAGAGGTTGTGTGCTATGTAAATTTGCATCATCCATTCCAGATACTCAGTGACCCAGAACAGCCTAACATTCAGTTGCTTCTTTTCTGTCCATTTGCCAATGAAATCACTGCATGAAAGGAACTAAAGGTGTGGAATATTCTAGTCACATCTGGGGGTAGAAAGATTAGTGTCAAAGGCCAGGGGCAAATGAGCTGGACTTCAGGGACCCTCCCCCCTAGTGTTTTTGAGGTCCATTCAAGTCACATGGAAACAAGCCTGTGACTACTTCAGAAGACCGCCCCTCGGCCCCAGATCAGCAAAGCCTTGGTGAGGGCCCTTGGACATAGGGTGGGACTTGGGATCCAGAGGTTGCTTGGAGTATGACTCTCAAGACATAAATGCCTAAAATATTTAACTGAAACCTCACTGAGTCTCAAGCAATCTTAGCTAGTTTAGCTGGCACACATCGCTTTTCTGTTGGTAGCTCCTCAGAAGACCATGAGGCCAACTGTGTGTGTCTTTCCAAACTTAGTCTCTAACAGAATCCCAGGCTAGCTCTCTGCCAGCTTCTGGTGCCATGTTGCCAGCTGATGGCCAGGACCCTGGGTTTCTAGCTAAAGCAAGAATGAATGTTCATGCTCGCTTCAGCAGCACATATACTAAAATTGGAATGATACAGAGAAGATTAGCATGACCCCTGTGCAAGGATGACATGCAAATTCGTGAAGCAGTCCATATTTTTCAGATCATCTGGCGGTATCTCCATCCCCTATCTCAAGCTGTACTACAGAGCAATAGTAATAAAAACTGAACGGTATTGGCACAGAAACAGAAAGGAGGATCAGTGAAACTGAATAAAAGACCCAGAAATAAACCCACACACCTATGAATACTTGATTTTTCACAAAGAAGCCAAAACCATTCAATGGAAAAAAGACAGCATCTTCAACAAATGGTGCTGGTCCAACTGGATGTCTACATGCAGAAAACTGAAAATAGATCAATATTTATCACCCTGCACAAAACTAAAGTCCAAGTGGAGCAAAGACCTCAACATAAAACCAGATACTCTAAATTGGTTAGAAGAAAGAGCAGGGAAACAGCCTAGAACTCATTGGCACAGGAGACAACTTCCTGAACAGAACACCAACAGCACAGACTCTAAGAGCAACAATCAATAAATGGGACCTCATGAAACTGAAAAGCTTTTATAAAGCAAAAGACACTGTCCTCAGAACAAAACGACAGCCTACAGAATAAAAAAGGATCTTCACCAACCCTATATCTGACAAAGGGCTGATATCCAAAATATATAAAGAACTAAAGAAGTTAAAAAGCAATAAATCAAGTAATCCAATTAAAAAATGGGGAGCAGAGCTAAACAGAGAATTCTCTGTAGAGGAATATAGAATGGCAGAGAAACACTTAAAGAGATGTTCAACATCTTTAGCCATCAGGAGATGCAAATCAAAACGACCCTGAGATTTCACCTTACACCCATCAAAATGGCTAACATCAAAAAATCAAATGACAACACATGCTGGAGAGGATATGGAGAAAGAGGAACCCTCCTCCGTTGCTGGTGGAAATGCAAACTGGTACAACCACTTTGGAAATCAATCTGGCACTTTCTCAGACAATTAAGAATAGTGCTTCCTCAAGACCCAGCCATGCCACTCCTAGGCATATACCCAAAAGATGCTCAAGTACACAACAAGGACATTTGCTCAACCATGTTTGTAGTAGCTTTATTTGTAATAGCCAGAACCTGGAAACAACCCAGATGTCCATCAGTGGAGGAATGGATACAGAACTTGTGGTATTTTTACACAATGGAATACTATTCAGCAATCAAAAACGAGGAAATTATGAAATTTGCAGGCAAATGGTGGGATCTAGAAAAGATCATTCTGAGTGAGGTATCCCAGAAGGAGAAAGACACACATGGTATATACTCACTTATATAGACCTATAAGATATGATAAACATAATGAAATCTATACACCTAAAGAAGATAAACAAGAAAGAAGACCCAGGGTAAGATGATCAATCCTCACTTAGAAAGACAAATGGGATGGGCATTGGACGTAGGAGAAAACAAGTAACAGGACAGGAGCCTACCACAGAGGGTCTCTGAAAGACTCTACCTAGCAGTGTATCAAAGCAGATACTAAGACTCATAACCAAACCTTTGGCAGAGTGCAGGGAATCATATAGAAGAAGAGGGAGTTAATATGATGTGGAGACGATAGGGGCTCCACAAGGACCAAATAAATCTGGGCACAGGGGTCTTTTATGAGACTGTTTATCCAAACAAGGACCATATATGGATATAACCTAGAATCTCTGCTCGGATGTAGCCTGTGGTAGCTCAGTAACCAAGTGGGTTTCCCTAGTAAGGGAAACAGGGACTATCTCTGACAGGAACTCAATGGCAGGCTCTTTGCCCCCCAAACCCCAAGGGAGGAGCAGCCCTGCTAGGCCGCAGAGGAGGACTTTGCAGCCAGTCCTGAAGATACCTGATAAAACATGGTCAGATGAAAGGGGAGGAGGTCCTCCCCAATCAGTGGACTTGGAAAGGGGCAGGGAGGAGAAGGGGGAGGGAGGGTGGGATTGGGAGGGAATGAGGGAGCGGGATACAGCAGGGATACAGAGTTAATTAAATATAACTAATAAAAATAAAGAATGAATGTCCAGGTCTCAGGCTGGGTAGGTACTATGTTCTTCGAGCTGGACTTAACTGGTAAAACAAGCCCTCCCATTGCCCTCCTACCAGTTTTATAAGCCCTTGGGGGTGGCCCTGATCTTTGAGAGGTGATTGGATCGTTAACGCTGTGACTTCATCCCATTACCAGGGGTCACTGTGGGGTCCTAGAGTTCCCATGTTCTTGGAGCCTATTCAAAGAATCTAAAAACAGGAAGACTTCAGAGTGGTGAAGGAACTTGATTGAGAAGCAAAGCAGCAGCAAAGAGTGGATGCAAGTGAGCAGCGGGCTTCTTGAGCTATGGTACTATACAGCATTAGTTGTTGCTTGGGACTTTTTTTTTTTAACAGGTCCAGATGGAGGAGGAGCTAGTTTGCTAAGATGCACACCATGGATGGATCCCTATTTGGATTGGCAGCTTTGAATTCTGTATCCCTTAGCTACCTGTGAGCAGCCTTTCCCTCGATGCATCTGATTTTAACCTTATGCATACCCAGCAATGCCCAGGCATAAGATGTTGTCTTCATCAGGTTTCTATTACCGTGACCAAACACCATGGGGGGAAAGGGTTTATTTCATCTTATATCTTACACTCTATCATCCAGAGAGGTCAAGCCAAAAACTCAAAGCAAGAACCTGGAGGCAAGAGTTGACACATAGACCATTAGGAGTACTGCTTACTGACTTGCTTGCCCTGGATTGCTCAGCCAGGAGCAATTGCTCACCCTGAGTAGGATTCCCCACTCAGGAGGCCACCCCCTGTGGGCTGGCCTCTCCTGTATTAATATTATGGAAGCATTTTCTCAGTTAAGATTTCTTCTTCCCAGATATGTCCAGGTCTGTGGCAAGTTGACAAAATACAAGCAGCACAAGCAACACTCAGTTTGCTGTTTTGCCTATGTACCCCAAACTTGTTCAGGACACATCAGCCCCCACCTCCGCAGATACATTCTACTGCATATTTGAATGGAAACTGGGTTCAAGTCAAGGAGTTGCTAAAGATTGCTAGCAAGAAGTAACTTGTCAGGTTGTTTGAAGTGGGCTGTTTGTGCAGCTCAATGCGGGTAGGCGTGTCCTAGGTTTCTGGGTGCACAGTCCAAGCCACAACTTTTGCTAGACATTTCCATCAAGTCCTTGCTTCTTTGAATACACTCAGGGACAGAAAGGTTTTCTTTCTGGTACAGAGATGATGGGATGTCAGCATGTAGGCAGCAAGAAAGAAGTTCATTCCTCTCTCTGTCTCTCTGTCTCTCTCTCAGTCTCTCTCTGTTCCTGTCTCTCTCTGTCTCTCCCTGTCTCTATCTCTGTCCTTTTGTATCTCTGTGTGTCTCTGTCAGTGTCTCTGTCTCTCTGGCTGGCTGGCTGTGTGTCTGTCTCTGTCTGTCTATCTCTCTGTCTGTCTCTATCTCCTTTTTTCTCTGTCTGTCTGTCTCAGATTTCAAAGCCCCATGGTCACCGGCAGAAAGTTCTGAGTTGTGTGACCCTGCTCCCAGACCCTGCTCATGGAATTAGGACATAAGGAAGAGGAGGCCTGGCTCCCACTTTTCTATGTGGCCTCCAATGAGGGTAATTGGCCATGATGAGGCTTCCTGGAATAAGGGACTTCAGTGCTGAGGCCACAGAACTCCTAGATAACTAAGGAGAAGTCAGATACCTGAAGGCCAAACACTCTGGAGTGAGTACCAATCCCCCAAGAGAGGAAGCCTCCTGGGAGTAAGGGCCCTTTATCAGCTCCCTTTCCCAGGGATGTACAAGTCCTTCATCCTCTCCCTTCCCTCAAGGATGTGCAGGGCCCTTCATCCTCTCCCTTCCCTCAAGGATGTGCAGGGCCCCTCATCCTCTCCCTTCCCCAAGGAGGAGTAGGTTTATTTCTCTTGCTTATACTGTGTGTCTGTATTTGGACTTAGCATATCCAACTGGGGAAGGAATATGCTTTTGTTTTCTTGGACGCCCACAGGAATTTATGAATTCCTAATCTGGGACCGGTAGAGCACCAGCCCTCTCCAGCTCTTGAAGTTCAAGACTCTGCAGAGCCTGCAGGACAATGAGGCTTGGCACGTTCTTTCCGGGGTCTTGGCAAGCTCTGAGCTGCACCTCTCTGAGCATCCCAAGCCTTGCCACCTCTCACATATTGTCTTTTGTTTTCAGGCCCTTTACTGATAATCCTGGTGCTGCTGACTTGCTGAGCTCATGGGGCCTGAACTGCTTCCGAGTTCTAATGTTAGACCCCCTCTCTTTCTGGAGGAAGGTATGCCCCTTGATATCTGCTGGCCTTAGTCAGAAGGGGGGTGACTGTTGAGAGAGGGGAAATTATGTTCTTTTTCTCAATCTTCTGCTTCTTCCAAAACAAGGTTCTCGAACTTAAAAGCCAGGTAACCTTACATTTTCATTTTTGTATTGGTCTATCCTAGGGTAGTTAGTATGGATTTACTCTAGCTCCAAAAACAATTAAGTCTTTGAGGAAGTTAGCGTTCATGCAGAGCTGGGGGTAAAGCTCAGTTGGTTTAAATGATTGCCTCACATGCACAAAGCCCTGTGTTCCATTCCCAGCATACACTGGGTGTGGTGATGTTGAGACCCTGGCACTTAGGAAAGTAGAGGATCAGAAGTACAAGGTCATCCTAGGCTTCCCAGCAAGTTCAAGGTCAGTCTGAGATACATAGCACTCTCTTTCCCAAAAGAAAGAGCCCAGTAGCTATTTGTTTTACTAGATCCTGTTGCCTGGCCTGCCATCCTAGATGACTCCCAGCTTATGAAGGCTCTTCTAGAAACAGACCAACTGTTCTTGTGCCCTGCCCTGATGCTGCGAGATGTCAGCACCCTCTTCTGTGTGGCCTTCTGCTCTCTCTCTTGACTCTCCTTGTGTGTTGCTTTGGCCAAGTGGCACAGCAGAGCTTCTAGTATTTTCCCTTTTCTTGCTCTTGGAGGAAAAGAATGAGGTAGATCCAGATGACCCTAGAATTCCTGTCACATCCTCTAGACCAGCCAGCCTGTGACTGGCCAGAGGACAGGCAAACAAACTTAGCCAAGACCAGGAGAACTGCCCAGCTGAGCCTGCCTAAGTCTCTGACCCTTCTTACAATTAATATTGTGATATTTGGTTATCGTGGTTAGTGGGGCGTTGTTTTTGTTTTGGAGGGTTGAGGTTGGAGGGGTGTGCTAGTGTAAGTGCGTGTGTCTGAGTAGACATATAAGTGTACTGGGAAAGGGGGGACACAAACACGAGGAAGCCAGTGGTCAGCACTGTATGTCCTTCCTCAGCAGCTGCCCATCTTGTTTTTTTGCATTCCTCTGAGACTCATTTATGGCTTGGCTGGCTGCCTAGCAATGCATAGAGATCCTCGTGTCTCTATATGCCAGCAGCACTGGAGTTGCAAGCACATGTAACCATTCCCAGCTTTTGTTCTTTGGTCCCGGGGATTGAACTCAAGTCCTCACGCATGTGCAACTAGCACTTTATAGAGTGAGGTGCCTGCGACTGGTTGCATACTGGTTACATCCCCTCATGGTGGGTTGTCTCATCTCTGAGCTAGAAGGTCTGAAAGCCACAGCTCATGGAACAATCACGCATGTGAGATGACATTAAAAGCTTTGTTTAGACATAGCTCACTACGTTTTCACCACAGCCCTGCAGCACGGAGATGCTTTGCATATGAGGAAACTGAGCTACAGTGAGATACACTGAGTGGGCCGAGGAACACAGTCTACATTCACTTTGGGTCTGTGTGTGGTGTTTCTTTGAGCAGTGTGCAGAAGCGTTTGTGTGATGGTGTGATGGCATATGGCATGACATAAGACATAACATGACTTTCATGACATGATACCTGATAATATGACATGATACAGGATGGTATAGCATGATGTTGCATGATATGACATGGCATGGAATATGAGTGAGATGACCTAATATGATATGTGATCAACATGACATGATGATATGCTACAATAAGGTTAGCATAATTATGACATGATGTAGTATGGCATGGTGTGATATGCATGATATAAAATGACAAGGCATGAAAAGATATTCCTGGCATGGAATGACATTTAATTGACATATGACATGACATAGCATGATATGGTATGTATGACTGACATGACTATTATATAATATAAATATATATGACATGGTGTGACATGATTGCTATAGCAGAATACATGATTTACATTATTGACATGTGACAAGGCATAATATGGTGTGACATGATTAATATGACATGAAAAATATGGTGGATATAATATGGCATGACACTACATGACAAAATATTATATGACATATGATTGACATGACCATTGATGCTGTTGAAATAACATGATATGGCATGGTGAGGTATGAGTTACATGACATCAGTTAAGCCAAATACATAGGAATGAAGAGAAAATGTAATATAGATGAGCAACACTCTTCTGGAAGAATCAGGCTTTGAATCCTTTCCCTCTCTATTTCTGTTAGTTTCTTAGAGGTGAGTATTATCTTTACATAAGATGCAGCCCTGTGTGGAGACGGACCACCATGCCTGAGGTTCTGGGCTTGATCTCCAGTACTAATGGGATGATTTAAAGCTCCTCTCCTTCAGCATTTGACTGTGTTCGAACTGCAGCCTTTGAGCACTTATTGCCATCTACACGAGTCCTTTCTGTCCATCAACTGGAATAGTGGCTATTGCAGGCCACTTTCTCCCAAAGCATAGTCTTACGTGCAGACCGAACTCTTTATCAGTTAGGGGAGGGCTATGTAGTCTCAAAATACACAACCCCTCAAACACAAGAGAGATGATGGATTTGTGTTTCTCACTGAGAACACAACCTGAGAGAGGCCACACTTCTGACAAATACTGGCTCCCCCTCCCCAGCAGCCATCAACTGCCAATAACTCTCAGAAGCTGAGCCTTGTGAGGCCCTCTGCTGTCCGAGCAGGAAGTCTGACCAGCTTGACCTTGTACAGGCCAACACAGTTCCTGTGAGCTCATGAGTAAAACGGCCCTGTCATGACGAGAAGACAGCATTTCACAGCAGTGTCCCCAACCTCTGGGTGTTATAATCTTCCTACCCTGTAATCTACAATGTTCCCTGACCTCTGTGGGGGGTGACATGGCTGTCCCACTCTTAATGACATAAATTTGTCTTTGCTATTTGGATTCAGTCCTGAAAACGCAATTCCAGGCTTCAGTGCTGTGGACTCTGATCAGCCCTTCCCAGCTCTCCTGGTCTCACATTGGAGGCTCATTTGCACTGTCTTTATTGTAAACCTTTTGTTTAAAGTCTTCGTGCCATTGTTCCTGTTAATGGAGCTGAGCTGAGTGCTACTCCTAAGATTTGAGTTTCTCTGAGAGGAGAGGCTGTGATTTGAGAGCTACTGGGGCCTTTAATCCTTGGAGTGATCCTCACTGATCTCTGTTTACCTTTGCCCCTCAGATGACCATCTTCTCATCAGAATTTAAGACAAGCTTTCTAGAGCCTGATCTAAGGATGTGTCTATTGGTAAGGCCAATATCTCCTTTTAGGCTCTCTTCATTCTCAACTATCTCCAGATGATGCTGGGGAGAATTCAGCCTTCAGAGTACATTCTTCCTACCGAGGATAAGAACATGAATGTACTTGTCGAAGGCTTTGGAGAGCTTGGGAGGCCCCAAGATGGGAAGGCCAAGATTCCACAAATGCTGGTGAAGATATGGGTGGAAGGACTATTTATACTCTGCTCACGGGAATAGGAATTCTAGACTCTAGACATCAATAAGGTCATACCTCAAAAAAAAAAAAAAAAAAAAAAAAACATAGAACTACCATATGATCTTGCTTATGTCCAAAGGAAGTGAAGTCAGCATACCACAGAGAAACATGCACGTGAGTGTTTACTGGACACCATTCACAGACCCAAGGTGTGGAACCAGACTAGGTATCTGTCAACAGATAAACGGATAAAGAAAATGAAAAGTACATATCCGGCACAGCTTCATTCACCCACAGAGAAAAAAAAAATTATGGTTTTTTGCAAGAAAAAGGAATGGAAATAAGCCAGGCTCTAAAGACAAATAGCACATAGTCTATCACATGCAATATCTATGCTATAAACACGTACACACTCATACGTAGAAGGAGGAGAGGGACCCCGGGGGGGGGCAAGAGAGGGTGGTGGAGAAGTGAATGTGAGTCAAGTATAACAATATACACCAAAAAAATGTGCCGTAATGAAGACCAGTGTTTTGTACCGTAATTTTAAAAAACGAATAAGAGGCTTAATAGCTGACAATCTTCCCACACTCTGGAGACACTTACGCACAGATTAAAAATCACCAGGAGACCTAAGCAAGATAAACGCAAAAGAAGCCACACCTCGTTATAGTTACACTGATAAAATAATATATAAAGATATTTTTTTAAGTTGCTGCAGGCGCTTGGCGTGGTGGTGCACACCTTTGATCCCAGCACTGGGGAGGCAGAGACAGGCAGATTTCTGTGAGTTCGAAACCAGCCATGCTTATGTTGCAAGTTCCAGGCCAGATAGAAATACACAGTGAGATCCTGTTAAAACAAAACAAGTAAACAAATGCAGAGGAAATACAGCCCCTTCAGTGGAGCAACAATAACACAAAAATCGGCTTTTCAGCAGAAATGATGTGCTTAAAGCTGTGAGAGAAGGAAACCAAACCTGTAATTCTATGTCAGACGTAAATACCGTATGGCCTTCAAAAATAAAAGGATTTGAGCCTTTCAGTCTCTGTGACAAGTACCTAAGATAAATAATTTAAAGGCAGAAGCTGTATTTGTCTCTCTGTCTTTGAGATTTCACTCCATGGCCACCTGGTTCTCGGCATTTGCACCTGGAGGTGACTCGGTTTGTCATGGCAGAGGAAAGGCACCCCCTCATGAAAGCTAGGAAGCAGAGAGAGGAGGGGGCAGGAACCAAACACCCTTCAAAGGTCATCCCCTGCCACCTCCCAATCATGCTCTCACTGGATTAACCCACTGATGAAATCAGAGCCCTGCTGACCTACTTCCTAAGCTTTCTACAATCTCTAGCTGAGAGCCAAGTGTTCAAACAACTGAGCCTGTGACCCCACGTATGTGGAGATGTGCACAAACACCTCCACGTATGCATGCATGCATGTATGCATGCAAACATGCACACACACACACATACAATACCTACAAGAAACAAAGAGAGCCAATAGTGTAGCCCAGTGGTAGAAAGCTTACCTAGTGTGAACAGGCAGGCAGTGGGGGGAGAGGTTTCATCCAAAACAACGTAAAAGCGATGGTACCAGCAATGGCAGAGTTTACAAGCCAATGCCACACAGGCCAGGGAAATGTCATGTGTACATACACATCCTAAACTCTAGGCTGCGCATTAACACCCATAAGGGAAGCTTTGACCTACACAAGGACAAGAAGACCTACGCACAGTGAACCCAGCAACTCTACTCCTCCCAAGAAAAACCAGTAAACACAAAAGATACGCCCAGAACTAGGCCCTGCCCAGGAAAAGCACGAGCAACCATTCAGCTAAAAGTGGAACCCACACCCATCAGATCCCCCCAAAGTCAGCAAATCCCTCCCCACTCCCAAAGAAATCACTGTTTTTAATGGCTGGGGACCATTCCAGCTCCAGGGGGACACAGAAATGGTCTTTCGAAAAATGTCAAGAGCACTCAAGAAAAACCAGCACTCCTTTATTATTTATTTACTTATTACTTATTGTTCAGTTTGCATATAATGTAATAGGTTTCCTTCTGGCATTTTCTGCTTGCTCCTCTCCTATCTCCCAATCTCCCCAGGTCCTTATTCCTCCCAGTGTCTCCATTCCATTTTCATATCATCTCTTTAAAGTTACAGGCCTCACTTCCCAATCAAAATAGGGGAAGTAAGCAGATACAATCACCAAGGTAATTGGGTCCTCCGGCACTTGCTAGCAATGTTCCAGATCAAATTATAAACCCAATGTTTAAAAAGATTAAATGCATAAAATGGAATAAAAAGTATATTGAAAGAACAATATTCTATGAAAACAAAAATAGCAGCCAGACTTGAAAACGAGAGCCGAATATAATTCATTCCAAAATCATTTAAAATGTAATACTTTTGTAGCACAATCGATGATATAGACCCGTAGTGGGCATTAGTGACCTGGGAGGCAAATGCATGGGATTTTATGGAGCCTGTGCTGCTAAAAGTGGGGAGACAGACTGTAAGACACAGATAGACATGGAGCAGGGAGTGAAGAGGGATGGCAGGAACACAGGAGGATTCTGACCACGACGAAAACCTGTGTGTGTGTTCCTCGATGCTGGGACGGCCACAGCCTGTCATCTGGACGTTTGGCACGTGTCTAAGTCAGGCTGCTGAGGTAGGTACACTGTCTCAGACACTTCTCAGTGGAGGTTACACAGGTTCCCATCAGACGCTGAGCTGAGTAGCCTCTACTCCAGAGGGGGCAGCTCTGAAGATGAAGGTAATAGCTAGACAGACCCGAGGACTGAAGCCCCCGGTCGAAAACTAGGCCTTTCAGAGTTCAGTCAGTATTCTCCCAGTACCTTGGCATCTGGAATCTGGCTGGGGTGGGGTGTGGCTTTGGTGTGGCTTCTGATGGAAACTGTAGGTTTCCCTGTACAGTTTTTTTTTCCCTGTACAGTTCCCCTGGAACTGTACTGTTGCAGCTTCTCTTGCTCTTTTGCCCTGGTGTACCCCAAACCCAAAGCCATCTGTAATGGTTAATCTTGATTGTCAACCTGAACGGAGATGAGTTGAAATAAGTAGAGAAGTAACCAGAGTAGTAAGGCATCCCTCTGGTGCGTTGTGTGTGTGTCAAGGAGAATCTGGAGGAGACAGACGGGAGACCTGCCCTGAAGGTTGGCAGTGAGTGCCACCCGAGATCCTAACAGGAGGCCCAAACAGAATGAAACAGAGGACAGAGAGAGACCACAGTGCTCACTCTTGCTCTCTTTCCTAGTCCCCAGGGTGCAAATCCTCCCTGCCATGGTGGACTAAAACCTCTGAGTCTGTGGACCAACGTAAATGCCTCCTTAAGCTGTCTGTCAGGCATTCGTGCCAGGGTTGGAAAATCTAACCAACACTCCAGCCCTCTCTGGCCAAGCGAACATTGTCACTTCTGAAGGGACAGCAAGGGGTCATGGGAGGAAAGAACCCAAAAGCAGAGGTTGGACAGGCAGGGCAGGATAGGCTTGCCCCACTTGCAAAAGAGATTGCAAAACAGATTGAGAACCCAGTGTCAAGACGATAGATAGTCTTGGACCTGTGAATGTAAACTAGGCTGGATGGGTGATGAATTAACCCTGGAGGAGCATGAAAAAGGGGCAGGGGAGAGTGAGTCACTGTTTCCTGGGCCTGCTAAATCTCTCAATTTAGGAAGGGAGCTGCCTGAGGTCTGAGAGGGAAAGATGTCAAAGAGCAAGAGGCCCAGAGGTGTGGAAGCAGTTTCCTGGAACTAGGCGGCCATTCTGCATGGAGGAGGGAGGAGAATCCACAGCAGAAGAAAAGTTTGAAAGAAGCAGGAAAAGGAGGGTTAAGGCAGAGCCAAGGAGAAGAGGGGAGAGGAGGAGGGAAAGAAGAAGGAGAAGAAGGAAGAGGAGGGGAAGGACAAGGAGAAGAAGAGCCCTGCTGAGCTGCAGGTAGAACCTGAGCTGCCACAGGCCCTACCTCCTCCCACTATCCCCTGGCAGAGGGACAATCCCTTCGGTGTCTTTGATGGAGGGTTGCAGAAGGCTGGCTCAGAATAGGATATCTGGTCAATGATAGGAAGGGGAGTCAGCCTAAGTGTAGAAGGACTGGGGTAGAGAGGAGATGGGGCAGGGAGGGTCTGGCCACTACTAGCTACAAAGACCTTTGCAGGGCCAGGGTCACAGCCTAGCTGTGATCTGGGCCTGATATGGACAATGGTGGATAGAAGCCAGGCCAAGATTTGTCCACCTTCTTCCAGCCTCACTTTCCTGGGGCTGTTGTTGGCATGCTCTACAGGACCTCCTGTCACCTCCCCTGCGAGCCAGAAGTATGTGGGACTCACTAGGGGGAGGCCACAATTAGTGCTGGGTCTCTTCAGAACCACAGCCCACTGGCTGGTTTCAGACAGGTCTTTTAAATACCCCTTTTCTGAGGTCAGCCCTTGCCCATTCAAAGGTGATCCCTACAGTTAGAAGTGATACTGTGTTGCTCTGGTTACTTGCTCAATGATTAATGAGGGCCCTTTCTGGTGCAATACTTACGTTGATCACAAGATAGCAGTGCAGGAGTGCCTTTCGGGTCTTTCTGGTAGCTGGCAGCAGAATCCCAAGGTGCTGGGGCAGGAACTGCACACACCACCCTCCACCCGCAGCCCCAGCTCCCAACCCCACCCCCCTCTCCTCCACACACTTTTGCAAGAATATTGTCGGAGTTAGCGGCTGGGGCAAATGGGTTGTTTTTCAAAGTCAATAAAGAGGCAAATCTGAAGAGGCCCCTATGAAAGTCTAGATCCCACCCCAATCAGACGCTGGGAGACTGAGGATGTCCGACTCCTTCTCTGGACCCGAGCCTGGTACTCTGCCCAGGCACCCATTCTTAGAAACTTTGCTGCACTGCTGTGTGTCTGGGCATGGGACAACCCCGCCAGCTCTTGTGGAAGCATTGACCCTTGACGTTGGTCTTGGGGTACAATGAGAAATCCACTCTTGTGGACCAGCAATGTGGACACAGACAGAGAGCATGGACCTTGTGTGAGGGAAGCAGGGATGGACATTTACCTAAGCTGAGTCCTTGCAGGCTGCCCGGTCTCTGTGAACAACTGCTGGCTCGCTTAGGAAATTTCCAGAATTCCATTTTGCTGAAAGTGCTGTCCATGGCAGAAGTTCCCCGGATTATCTCATGTGGAGATGGGCATAAACAAGCAGTTGCTATGGTCACTGTGGAGAGGTTCAAAGGCCCCTCTGTGGACTGGAGGGCAGCCCTGGAAGAAATCAACCTCAACCCCATTCCTCCATCATGATTCGAACCCACAGCAGCCCAAACTGCTGACCACAGCGGTCTTAAGCTAACTTAAGCACTGGCTGGCTGTGACAGCCGAGGGTCTCTAGCCTCTGCGATGGCCTCATCTGAAAGGTATAGGAGCTGTGTCGTTCCTGCACAGGACCCACAGCACAATACACAAAGCTATTGTCCCAGTGCAAGAAGGATGCAGAAGGGATGTAGAGAAAGACCATGAGACCACTGTGGCACTTCCATGGGGACAGGACTGGTTTAGAGCCAAGAGGGGTCCCATGGGCTGTTTCTAGGGCTTTTGTGAGTGAGTGGCATTGAAGCTGCCAGCAGGCCTGACCCCAGCCCTCACTGCCTGCCTGGAACTCTACTTTTAGAACTACTTGGCCTCACAGCTCAGACTGGGTCCTCTGGCTTCACCTTAGAAACCTTTCCACAGACTCTGATTTGAGAAGCTGTCACTGAGCCCACCTCAATGAAAGGCCCAGCTCTGCTTCTGATGATGGCCTCAGGGCCTGGATGTGTTCTTTGGCCCCTCTGTGTGTCCATTCTCTGGCCTTTATTCTTGAACCAGAGTACAGACAGGACCTGCCCCAAAGGTTGAGGGAGAGTCCAGTGTGAGCCTCACAGATGCCCTTTCAAGGGACCTGGTGCCTTCCATGTGAACAGCATGGTTTTTCTTTCCCCCTCTCACCTCGGATGAGTCACATCTGGTCTCTCCAGTAACAGGGTTTTTATCATGTCAGGAAGCATCCAGATGATGCTCAGGACATTCTTTGGCTCTCCTAGTTTTAGGCCATTCTGCAAAATGCTCCAGTCAATTTTATAGTCACCACAATTCAATTATGTTTATCCCCAAGCCTCTCTGTGCCAGTTGTTTTGGACATTATAAACATGCTGTTTAATTAAATATTAGATAAATCAGCAGTTTTCAAACTGGCTAGTCCCAGGAGCTTTTACAAGCTTAAGATTACTCAAGCTCACAGGAAGCAGCATGTATTCTCTGTGTGTGTGTGTCTGGCTCTCTTTCTCTGTCTCCCCCGCCCCCACCACCACCACCACCACACATAAAATAAAAGTGGGGAATGATTAAGAAAGAAACCAGAAAGTCGACCTCTGGGCCTTCCGCAAGCATGTGCGTATGTGCACACAAACCTGCCACACTTGGGCACACACACAAAAGATACATGTGTAAACTGCCTGCTGAAAACCAGGCTGACAGCTTCATAAAGCCTCATACACTTATAAGGGGGAACATCACTACAAAAGAAAAAAAAAAAAAAGCACCTGCTCCAGCTGGCTTCTCAAACAACCCCTAGTTCCTGTGACCCGTTAGAAAAACCAAAACTCCTGTAAGTTAGATAACACTGTGTATAGGCCTATGCTAAGAAAAGCTCTGGCCCTGCACCAGGAGACAGAGAAGTGAGGGTACTTTAAAGGTCTTAAGTAAAAATGGCATGTTTAGAAGCATTGTGTGGCCCTGGGTTCCATTCCCAGCACCGTAAAATATCTTAAATGTTAACATCTTATGTTAGGTAGGATTTGCCAACTCTCCAGGTTGCCGAATGTTCCTCTTTCACTCTGTTGCTGTGCTAAAATGCTGACTAAATGCAGTTTGGTTGGGGGGGGCTACATTTCTAGGTCACAGTCCATCATTAAGGGAAGTCAGGACAGAAACTCAGGCAGGAACTGAAGCAGAAAGCATAGAGGAACACCACTCACTGGCTCGAGCTTATATAGCTTATATAAGCTTATCTGCTTATCTTATACAGCTTGGGACCACCAGCCTAGGAAAGGTGCTGCCCACATGGGCTGGGCCTGCCCACATCAATTAATAATCAAGACAATCCTTCACAGGCATGCAAGCAGACCAACATAATCTAGACAAGATCTCAATTGAGGCTTCTCTCAGATGGCTCTAGGCTACATCAAGTTGACAATAAAGACTAGCCAAGACTCCAAACTAACTCCATTTACATATGATGACCCAAATGATCATACTGTACTTTGGGGCTAGACACCAGCTCCGAGTCTCATTTATGCCATGGATCATCTTTTTTTTTTTCACCTTGCCTTGGACTCCTCCCTCAATTATTTGCCACTTTGTTCATCAGATAACAGAAGCCGCCACCGGGCCTGACCCCAGCCCTCGCTGCCTGCCTGGCACTCTACTTTTAGAACTACTTGGCCTCACAGCTCAGACTTTGAATTTGAATGTTGGTTCCTATATGACTTTAAAGAAGCCACCAAATCTCTCTGAGCCCCAGCATCCTCCTCAGTAAAATGGAAAATTACATATAAGCATGTGTGTATACTCACTCCCAACAACAGCCAGGTGTCCATGTGGTATTCGGGTGCTGCCTCTTTTGATGTCACATCCCACTAGCACAGTGCCTCAGACATGATCCTCACATGTCCACATGTCCACCCCACTCTAGCCTCATCTTGGTGGCCTGTCACCAGGACGATCACAGGCTGGGACCTTAGCCTCTCCTTTAGCTATTCCATCTGTCCTCAGAGGTGGCTCAGAGCCCTGCTCTGACTGAGCAGCATCCTGCTCAGAGAGCGTCACATGGGAGGCTTGGCACACCATGCACTTACCCAGCCCTCCGGCCTTTGGAGGCCCTACCTCTCTGATGGAGCCTCACCTCCTGAGCGTATACATCCTTGGTTGGGAGGTAGGTGTTCAGACCTAAATCTCTTTCTGTGGCCAGAAAGTAAGCACACCCCATTCTGTTGGGGGAAAGGCAGAGGCACCAAGGCCCCTGTATGGAGCCACACATAGGACCCAACTGAGGTCAGCCTCTGTGTGTCCTTGATTCCAGCCACCTCATTCTTGAAGGCACTGAGACCTGCGCCTTCCCACCTCCTTGCCAGGCCAGGTCCTTTTCCAAGGCTGATCACCCGGCCCTTCCCCACCCTCTGCTTCTAGATCTTTCCAGCCTTCAGGATTCTACTTAGCACCAATTATCTCTTTACTAGACTGACTGGCATCCCTGGCCATCTGCAGAACCCCTGACAGTAGTCTGAATTCTCCAAAGATCTCCCTGCCAGTATCTGAGGACTCATCTCTCACCCCAGAAAAATTCCAAGGCCATGCCTCTCTGGTTTATAGCACCGTTTTGCTTTTCCTTGCTCTGAGGTTTGCTGAGTCTAGGCTCCAAGTCTAGGCTGAGGACAGAAAGATCTTCCACCTCAAGTAGTTGATGGTTCTAGTGAGCGGAAGGACCACACGTAGTAATAGGAGACAGGTGACATATTTCAGGTGACAGTTATGTGATAAGTGCACTTAACAAAACCAAGTGACCAAGGTTGAGAGACACACACTAACACACTTATACACTCACACACAAACACATATGCACACACACATACACACACACACACGCACAGTCACACATTTCAACCACCAGGTCTTACTGTGGGACCCCGAACGCCTGGAAAGGGATGTGAGGCAGGAGTGCCTGGATCACTGATGGCAGCAGAGAGGGCAGCAGCTGCAGATGAGATGAGGGTGGTTACGACTGGGTAGAGAGAGGGACAGACAGGCCTTCACACTCCATCCTGCATGCCTGGCATCCTAAATGCCAGGGCTTTAAAGAAGAGCAGCACAGTTAGCGGAGTTAGGGGTGGATATAATAGGTCCAGGAGAGCCACTCGGGGCTCCGGGGTCGCCGTGGGAAAGGCTGTCAAACGTGTCCTATTCCCTCAGGTTTCATTAGGCCAGTTCATGAGGGGTCCCTTAGAGAGAGAGCTTGTTGCTCACAGCTCCACCATGAAGCTGGACCACCCTATGCCATCCCACACAGCGTGTGCCAGGAGGGAGCGAAAGAAGGGAAGTAAGGCCTTTGGCTGTCCTTTCCCTAGGGAAGAACTGGGGACAATCACGTGAGCAGGGGGTGTGCCATCCAGTCATCCAGTCGAGTTTTATATGGAGTGTCTTTATATAGGACTTGCCTTGATTGCCTGGCACCAAGGGGACGAGGGAGGGAGAGACAAGCCCCTTAAAGATCTACAGATGAGGGATTTCCTAGGCTTTGCCTTGACATTCCTGTATATGAGTGACTCTCAGGTGTTCTAGGAATAATCCAGCCTGGCAAGGCCCCAGGAGCAAACTGGGAAACCATTAGGAATGAATTTAACAGAGAGAAAAGGATTGCTCTCCGGTGACACTGTTGGGAATACAGGAACAGGCCATGTTTTCTTGGTAAGGATTCCTTCTAGAGTGAGTGACATTCAGCTTAACAAAGCTGGCGCAGCCTCTCAGGTGGATAGCAGGTGCCTTCTGTAGCCCAGCCTCCCAGCCCCACAGGCCTCTCTGACAGCTTTCTTCTTCTGAAATGTTAACTCCTTGCTGGTCATCCACCTCCTGCCATGGTGCCTGTGCCTCCTCCTCCTCCTCTTTTCAAGCCTGCACCAGTGGGCTCCCATAGACAAGGTTGCAGCCCTCCTGCTCAAGTGGCCTTTCCACAGCTGGTCTTGGCCAGTCCCTGATGTCACAGCTTCTCTTGCTGAGTTCCCAGCTCCAGCCCAGAATTCCAAGCTGGTGTACCCTCTGGGGTCAAGGGTGGCCTCTCCAGCCTGAATGGCACAGTGGTGAAGAGCATGGGCTCCCCCCTCCCCCACAACACTCCCTCCTCACAAAGCCTACCTCAGCCTTCAGGCTGAGCTCCCCAGCCAGGGCCTGCTCCCTCTAGGACTCACCCTACACTTCTCTTACCCACGCTCTTGCTCCCACAAACCTTCATTGAGTGCTTCCTTCAGGTCACCCTCTGTACCTTTATCTGCCCCTTCCTGCCCCCAGCCTCTGAGACAACCCCTGTGCTAATTGAATGTTATTATACTTGGGTATCTTGGACACTTGGCCTTTTAGAGCAAGAAGGTGCCTGATGCCTAAGAAGAATGAATGGAGCATGTGCAGTGGCTCTCAGGGAAGATAGAGTAGAGACTCATAGCAGGGCTCTGAGCTGATCTGGCCAGTATGGGCTCCAGCAGGGCCTGGGCATGGAGGAAGCCATCCTTACCCTTCCTGGTGAAACCCAAGTCATTGGTTCCAGCCATGCTGTCAGGCTTGGTCTAGAGAGTGAGCACCCAGGGAGGTGACAAAGAACAGAGGCTAAGAAGGGTGTGGAAGCCTCCAGCTGAAGGGCTCACTGTCCCCATCACCTCTCTTCATGGCTGCCAGAGTTCTGTGATGCTTTGGGTAAATGATCAAATCTTGTCCTCGGCTCCAGGCTCCACATGGCTGGGGCTTGTTCTGCTCACTCTCAAATACCAGGCACTCATGGATAACCCACAAATACTGACTGAAAACAGAAAGGATGGATGAGTGAGCACACGAACTACAGGCCAGCCACGCCCCACTGCCTGGCCCAGTGCCTTGTACGAAGTAGAGGTTCAGAAAATATTTATGAGAAAATGAGATGTTAGTTCTTTGAACAAGTTCTGGCTTGGGTGTGTAGCTTAGTGCCGCCCAGGCAGGCCTGAGGCCAGGGGGTGGAGCCGTCCTTTTCAGGCTGTGACTCAGGACTTGGGGGATACCTCACCACAGGCCAGCCCCCCAGTAGTCTGTGTGGGAGGCTAAGTTTCTGACTTCAAGAAGGTGTGCAGTCTCTCTGTTACTTGTACTCTGATACCCACTCATGAGGACAACAGAACTGTAGTGTATCCATGGTTACAAAGTGGATCTGCTGGGACACTGGCCTTTAGAGGCAGGGCTCTCCATCTTCTTCCATGCCAGCCTTCTCAGAGAGAGAATTTGAGGGTGCCAACTGGAGCATCCTTTTTGGTAGAGAATAGCTAAAGTCAAGGGAGGTACCACCTCCCCACCTCCATTCCCAGCCTGTCTCTGTTAAGCCAGGAAAGGATTCTTCAGGGACCTGTTGAGTTCAGTCCCCATGGTCACCTCACTACTTCACCTTGGGTAGGCCACAAGTGTACTTGTGACCCATATCTCATCCTTAACTGAGACCCACATGGTTCTAGGCATGATTAGGGCCTGCCTCTCTTGATGCCTTCCAAAGCACAAAGAGCTTCTTATGAACTCCCAGAAAGCTGGTAGGGCACCTGTGTCTTCCTCACTGAGAAGCCCAGAAGAAGCCTGACCCCTCCCCCCTTCTCAGACTGCTACCCTAGCAAGGGGTTCTTCATGGTGAAATAGAAGGTTCCTTTCATCTCCTTGGCTATGCCCCATCACAGGGCTGCTGTCATGTGCTGCTCTTTCTTCCCAGTGCTCTGAAGACCCGGCACAGGACACACCCACATACAGGTGGCAACTGAGTAGGTACATTGTTGCTCCTCTCCAGCCCACATCTCTGCTTGGCATGGTCACCCGAAGTCTCCCATCACTGATCCCGTGTCATTCCTCCTGGGATAGCAACCTGCAGATCCAAGGACCCTATAACTGCCCACAGATAGTTCTTCTGCCTGGGCTATGATCAGCAGCAAAGGAAGAGATAGAAGAGGAAGAATGCTGTCAAGACAGGCAGGACCAGGACCAGGGCCTGTGCCAATGCAATGGGGCAGAGATCACGAAAGGCAAGGCCAGCCCAGGCTATTATGTAGATGGATGCCAGTGGGGTTGGAGGTCAGCTCTGCAAACGCTGGGGCCAGGGAGGGTATGAGCTTGAAGTTCTCTTGGGATTCTAATTTTTGAAACTTTTATAAGCGATTGTTTTTGCAAGCATGATGAACTCAACAACAGCCGGACTCAAAGCTGCCCAGGGCTGCTCCTAGGGAACTGCCAAAGTCGACTGACAAGCACTGAAAAGCAAAGGCAACCCCAAGCCCTTGAAAGCCATGTCTCAGCCCCAAGTAGTCCTGTCTAGGGTACACAGCAGGCAGCCAGGTGAGCTTCCTGGGGAAAGCCACAAGCCAACGAGTTTGCAGCTGAGACTCCTGCCATCACAGAACATTAGGGTGTTATCTCAGAGCCTCTACTGATCTGCTGCCCCCTTAGTCATGTTAGGGTTCCCCACGGTAAACCAGAGGGGTCCAGCCACTGGATACCCACTGCATCTCACTTGCTGGCCTACCTAGCTTCAAGGCCACTCTCCTGTGGTCAGATGCATGATGGCGTCTGAAGATGTCCACAGCACAGGCCCTGGAACCTACTGATGTGTTATTCCCTTAACATGGCAAGAGACACTTTGCAGATGAGATCTTGAGATGGGGCTGTAACCACAGATTATTTCACGTAACTCCAAGGTTCCCCGTGAGAGGCAGAGGGTGAACAGAGGCCACATGACCAGAGAAGCAGAGGGAGACAGAGACAGAGCCTAAATATAGCACCCTGGAAAGGAGCCTACAAGCCAATGCACCTGGCAGCCTCTCAAAGCAGCCTGGGCACAGTTTGCCCTGCAGTCCCAGGAGACGCAGCCTAGCTCGCACCCTGCTTCAGCTATGGTACCTGATGTGAGACTCCTGTCCTCCAGGACTGTACAATGAGAAACTTATTTTTTTTTTTTAAGTAACTAAGATAACCTTAGTGATCACTGGAAAGGGGCTGGGGTCATGGAAACTAGATCAGTCTGAAGCCATCACGGAAATAAGTACCCATGAGGCTGAAGCTCTTCCAAAGGCTTTTTTTTAAGGAGGGATACTGCTCTAAGCTCTCTGGGATAGCAGCGCATTGAAGTTCAAATGGTTTGTTGCAGCAGTGGCTATAAAGCTCACTCAACTCTGTAATGCAGTCCCTGCCCCACCCCATTCCTTCTCTACTGCCCTTCAGGGAAGCCGTCCCAAAGTTCAGTGGAGTGGAGGAGTGAGGGGGGAAAACCAAACTCCTCAAACCTAACTTTTCCTGCAAGTCTCTACTGGATTGGCCTTGCCCACAGGGCCCAAGGCTGTCCTCAGGATGTCATCTCTACCACAAAAGATAAATACCATCCTCAACAGCACCACCCAGGCTGTGAAGTCTGTTTCCTAGCAGCAAGGGTTGGGAGAGCTCCAGAGAGAGGAAACAGTAGCTTTCAGGGGTATGCCCTGACCTGTCTGGCTTCTTAAATCCCACCATCCTCTACCTTCTTCAGGCAGGAGCATTCTTGCTGAGTGAAGCCAGCCCCAGGCTGTGTTAGGTCCAGCCTCACACCCAACACACCACAGTAAGGAGCAGTGCTGTGGAGAGAGGACCCAGAACTGTGGGACTGCCCAAAGGGCCATTCTGTGTGCAGCATGACGCAAGCTTCTAAGTATGAAATAAGCTGGAATTGTTTCTCTCCCCAAATTCATGTGTTGCTGTCCCAAATGAGTAGAGCGTGTAACTGCATTTGAAGAGAAGTCCTTTAAGGAGGTGCTGAAGTTACCTGAGACCCTTATGGTCTCACTGGCACCTGTATGAAAAGAGGAAAGGGTATCACAGAGGGTGGCTGTGTGATGAGGAGGTGAGAGAGCAGTCACTAGGAAGCCATGGAAAGAAGGCCCTGAGAAACCCCAAGCTCAGACTTGTACCTAAACTCTGACAGAGTAAGCATGTGAAATGTCCCCATTGGCTCATGTGGTTGAACACTTGCTCTTCAGCTGCTGATGCAGATGAGGAAAGTTGTGGAACCCCTAAGGAGTGGAGTTTCGCTGAAAGAAGACAGGTAAAGCACCTTATCTGTTACTTTGTTACAGAGGCCAACACTGACTGGTATACCCTCTCCTCCCTCCAGCTCTCCTCGAGTGCCAGGAGGACCCTGCTTACCTAGTGACGGGGCACACTCAGAGGCACTAAGGATCTCAAACTCACATCCATGAGGCCAGAGGTCACTCAGTCTTATATGTCTGAAGAGCCTGTGAAGGCCACTATCGGAGATGGATGGAACTTCCCACCCTCTCAACCACAGCAGACCTCCACAGGGATTCCCCAGGGAACAGATGTGGCCCTGTGTCTGCTCTGGAATTTTTTTCTGCCATGAGCATCACAGCCCATCTCTCTGTGATGAGAATTCCCACACTCCGTGAGAATTCCAGTAAGGCAGGGGAGGTGCTGACCTTCCCTCCCTGGGACTTGCTCACACACACAGGACAACATGGAAAGAACTGGCCAGCAAGCTTGTGATAGAAGGCCAGCTGTCAGCAGGCACCATTTGTGTGGGACCATCTTTAATTACATTAAATATGAATAAAAACAGAATAAATGTGACTCGCATATCATACTTTACATAACAAAGAGAGGGAAGGTTTCATACAATCTGGCACACAGCTTTGGGAATACGAAGTGTTTTCGGTACCAAGTCTGTGTTTCGCTTTGGTTTGGGGTGACAGGCTCAAGAACCATCACCCAAAACACCACCTGTGCTCTCAACAAAAGGAGTCTTCAACAGAGCAAAAGCAGAGGCAATGACGGTGACCCCTGGGGAGAGACCAGTAGAAAGAAAACTGGGTCTGGACAGCCTCTGGCGGCAGAAAGGGAGGGGCTGAATGTAGAAAAAGATCAGCAATGAACCAAATAATATTGGAAATAATACCTTTGGCAATACTTCTGTAAGAAGCATAATTATGCTACATGTTATTCACATGCAAAGGAAGAAAAATCTTATACTCGTGGTTGGTGTGGGGGTGGTGAGATGTGTCCCGGAAATGACAGGCTAACTGGTGAAGAAATTAATCCATAAAGGCATCGTGTCTCTAATGGAGGGAGAAGCCTCATCAGCAAGATAGCTGAGGGGAACCCACTCAGTATAAGCACCCCCACACAAGCAAGCACACACACACACACACACACACACGCACGCGCGCACACGCACACACTCTATCTGAAATAAATACTCTCTCGCTTGCTCTCACACCTCTCTCTCTCTTGCTCGCCTGCTCTCACTCTTGCTCTCACTCTGAAGTCATCATTTCTTCCCAAAGCATCGTTGTACTCAGGCCAGATTCCCCCACGGGTTGCTGAGCCAAGTGGCGGCTGTGAGAGAAGGGGGAATTGTCCTGGAATGCAGGCTTCGGGACACACGGCCCCCTTCACAAGCAGAACTGGCCCTGTCCATGCTGATGTCCAGCATTCTCTCTGAACCTTCCAATGAGATGAGAGTCCCATCTCCAACCAGGTGGACAGCAGAACGACTCACACATCCTCCTGCCACCAGAGCCCAGCTTTTCTCACACATCCAAGTGACAAGTCGGGGATGTAGTGTGTTCACTTCCTGATGCTGGTGGACAGGATTCTGGCCTGGGAACACAGCCTCAGCATCCCTTGGCAACGCTCGGTGCAAAGCTTTGTGACACTCCCACCTGGTCCTGTGTGCCAAATGGGATTAAGCTGGTTTCTCAATCTCTCTCTCTCTCTCTCTCTCTCTTTCTCTCTCTCTCTCTCTCTCTGTCTCTCTCTGTCTCTCTCTCTCTCTCTCTCTCTCTCTCTCTCTCTCTCTCTCTCTCTCTCGGGAATTCCCTGGGGCCTTCTAAGAAATGACATGACCTTAGCGTATCCCATTGCAAACCAACCTGCTGAAGGGCCTGGAAAGGTCCATAGAGCAAAGCTATCTCCTAATCACCACACCACATGCAGCCCAAGCTTAGTCTGTGAGACGTGTTTCTGAGGATACGGGTGTCTTGAGACCCTTAGTGAGTTATGGAACTTTGGCCGTACATGACAGAGAATTCGGATAAAAGATTCCTCCAACAGGAAGATGGGGGAGGGAGCCTATAACCAACCAGAACCAGAAGCAGGCCCCGCACTCTCTGGTGACCCCCCACACATGGTGAGGGCTTCACTTCCTTTTCCGCCAACTGTTCTTTGCCATGAGGTTGCTCTGTTCTGGCATCAACAGCAAAACTTCCCTTTCCAAATATAAACTGAATTCCTTGAGAAAACATCCAAAGGAGCAGAAAAGAGGGGCAGGGCCAGTCAAACGCAAGAAGCAGTTTGTTTTAGAGTGCTCCTTTTCTATGTTGGGCATAAATAAAGTCTACTGGGGCAGAACAGGAGGTCAGAGAGATGAGCCTGTTGCCAAAGCCGACTTTTTGTTTTCTTCTGAGCACAGCAGAGGGAGCAGGGCTTATTTCTGATGTTGCTGAAGGACTGACTCGGGGATACGAACAGAACTGAAAGAGTCTCCATTCTCGAAGCGGCTCCTTTTCCTGTACACATGGGGTTAGCGATTTATGCAGGGCGCCCTGGGAAATAACACATGAAGGGTGGTTCTGGTGAACCCCAGGGCATGGCCTTCAGTGAGCATGGGCTTGATCGGATCCCAGAGCTGTCCAACCCTAACCCAGACAAACTCCCCTGGAGGAAGGAGGGCAGGCCTGGTCTGTGGCCTACCATAGCATTCTCTTCCTACCAGGGGCCGGCCAGTCCTCCTGAGCTCCAAGACACACTGGAAACAGACAGAAGCCTTGTCCCAGTATACTTTCCAAGGCTTCAGGTGGAAGAGTCCAGCAATCAAGAGCAGAGCTGCTGAACATGGCAAGAAAATGTTCAAAAATAGTTCCGACTAACAGGTGCCTTGGGAGAGTAAGACAGGGTGGGGCTCCAGCAGTTTTCTCCACACTGTGGGTGGACTTTCAAAGTTGCTGCAATGACAGAGTCAGTGGGCCCAGCTCCTACAAAAGAGACTCAGCCCTCATGTTGTCTTCCAGGCAAATGCTTCATCATCCAAGACCTGTGCCAGCCGAGTGTTGAAAGGCCCATAGAAGTCCCGCAGAATCCTCTGGGTGACTGGCCACATGGGCCCCAGGCTGCGATCTTCAGGACGCCGGGTGTTGGATGCAGGGCTCTTGGTCATCAAAGCTTCTTGTTTCTCGCTTAGAGGTCCTATAATGAGAAGGAAAGTAGCCCTGTAAGACTGTAGGTGTGGTTGCAGGTGAATGGGACCTCATAAGAGTCCCAGGTATATGTCATACTCCTACAAGGCTTTCCTATAAGAAGATAGGTTGAACTGGAAAGATGGCTTAGTGGTTAATGACGCTTGTTTGCAGAGGACCTATAGGCACCCAGTGCCTACAGGTGGCTCACAGCCATCCATAACTCCTCTTTCCAGGGGCTCTGATACCTTCTTCCAATCTCCGAGGGCACCAGGCACACATGTGGTAGATACATGTACATGCAGGCAGAACCAACATAAAGATAACATAAAACAAACAAATCTTTCTTAAAATAAAAAGAAAGTATCTGGTTGGATCCACTTGGAGAGACCAAGGAAGGGAGGAACCACTACACACTGTAAAGCGATTCTAAAACCCAAGCTCATGCCTGCTCTCAGGGGAGCCCTGCTAGTGTTAGGAGATGGTATGCCTTCTCCTTCAGCCCACTTTGGGTTCTTGAGCGATACAAGGGGACCCGAGCCTGAGTGAATTTTATTTCATATTTATTGTTGTGAAGTGGCCATTAAGGGCAAAGGAACAGTGGTCCCTGTACCTGTAGCAATCGTATCAGTTGGGGAGAGGCCCCAGGGCAGACCAGCAGGGGCTGCAAAAGAAGCTATACTTCCTAATCTCAAATGTCTGGGTCACCAGCTGCTTCCTGACTCAACCCCCGGTCACTAGACCAGCTCCTCATACTTCTGGACCCCAAGCTTGTAGGACCCTACTAAAATCACCACAGTTCAGTGTCTCAGGATTATGCAAGACAGAGAGCCGACCTTACAGTTATGTCCCTCTGAGGAACAGAAGGCAACCACATTAATGCCGGAGATTTATAGGTGGCCAAATCAAAGAAAAAATGGTTCTAAGTCTTTAATGGGAAATAGAGTGTCTATATTCCAACCCATTACCAGCTCTAAAAAAAAAAAAAAAGAAAAAAAGAAAGAAAAAATTCACTGGCTTAAAAGTCCTAAATCCCAGTGGTGGCCAGATATGTTTCAAGAAATATTCAGTTAACAAAAATTCCCAGGTCAGGTTATTAGACTGAAAGACAGGAAATGTTCCGTGAAGGAAAGTGGTGTGACCTGACATTAACAGCCTCAGCAGTTGCCCTTGGGTGGTTCATCCACACCCAGGCAGCACCCCTCACCTTCGTATGGGCCTCTGCCAGCCCAGGGAATGGCCAGTTAGGAGAGCGCCCCCTCAGCGGACGTCCTCAGGCTGGAGGCCCTGAGCCTCTGACTCCAGAGATTCCCCAGCAACACCTGAGATGATGCAATACCCCACCCATTTTCAACCTGTGGGTCCTGACCCTTTTGACAAGCCTGTCTCCAAAACTATTTACATTATGATTCGAGACAATAGACAAATTACAGTTATGAAGTAGCAACAAAAATAATTTTATGGTTGGGGATCACCACAACATAAGAAACTGTTAAAGGGTCACAGGATTAGGAAGGCTGAGCATCACTGCAGTACCCAGACCTCCACATTCCAGGACCCTGTTGGGCTGTCCTAGCCACCTACTGTGACCTTGAACTGCTTTAGAATTTAATCCATATTCTCCTCCCTTTCATTAATGCCTCTGTGGTCCCTCAGCAGCTGGGGTCTCCCAGTCATCA
Source organism: Meriones unguiculatus (assembly GCF_030254825.1). Taxonomy (NCBI): domain Eukaryota; kingdom Metazoa; phylum Chordata; class Mammalia; order Rodentia; family Muridae; genus Meriones; species Meriones unguiculatus. Next base: position 9,783,650 of record NC_083349.1, read on the forward strand.
CTAGGCCTATTGTGACAGTACCTACCTTCCCCCTAGAATACAGTCACTCTGGGAGTTGGACCGGAAGTTCCTTCTCCTGCTAAGTTGAAAGCTCTCAGAGGAGTGCCTCCTCTCCAGAGCATGCACAATGTCATATGCAGCAGATACTAGGTAAATGGGAATTGAGCTGCCATCCCTTCAAGAGTCCCTGGGCCTCCCAGAGCCCATCTCTTCCCATTTTATGCTTGACCTAGTGTGCTCCTAAAGAGCCCACATGCCATGGGAAGGGGAGTCGCCTCAGAGGAAGAGGTGTTTGTAAGTGCTCTCGTTCTGTGAGCCTGAGAACCTGAGCTTAAATCCCAAACATCCCCCCAAAAAGCTGGGTGTGGCAGTACATGCCCATAACCCCAACACTGAGAAGGACAAAACAGGTAGACCCTGAGACTCCCTGGTTAGCCAGGCTAACCAAAGCAGCAAGCTGCATTCAATGAGATACCCAAGGAAGACAACAGATGTTAACATCTTACCTGTGTGTAATTCGAGTGCACGCACGCACGCGCATTCACACACACACACACACACACACACACACGCACGCATGCACGCACGCACACAAGAAAACCCATATCCCTGTAGTTGGTGCCGAGATCCACAGTCTGAAGCATGACACATACCCAGGTTCAGAAACTGGAAGACCCTATGCATCGTATACTTGACATTGGATGCGTGGTCTTCCAGACGAAGAATGAGGAACTGTTCCTTAGTAAAGACGGTGAGCCAGTCCAGAAGGTACACAGCATACAGCCCGACCTGGAGCCTCACCTGGGAAGGAGGAAGAGGATGTTACTGCAGGGAAAACTTCCCCAGCCCAAAGCATGACGGACATCTCTCCGTAAAGCACCACAGACCCATCTTAGCAAACAGTGAGCTTCCCGAGTCAAATCTTTTTTTTTTTTTTTTTTTTTTTTTTTCCCGAGTCAAATCTTAATGAAAGGCACTCTGTGCCTCGTGTGCAAAGAATCCCCACCCTTGGGTTGCATTTACATCTTCACAGCAGATGACTCCAACCTCTACTCACAAGTGAGAGCAGAAGCAGAGGAAAGATGTCAAGGGCATATGAGTTCTCTGCATAACGTGGGTGGCTGTCTCCCTGCTGTCAATCACGACAGGCTGTGAAAAGTCAAGAACAGACACCTCAAAGACAACCCAGACACGGTGAGACATAAGGACAACCATGGCCATGAAAGCCTGTGATGTCCTCCAAATGTAACCATGGAGGGGGATAAAACCAATGCACAGGAAAACCTTCCTCCTGCGCATTTCCCGAGTCAATACGCTGTTCCTTCTCTCATGCCTAACTGCAAACTGGGAGTAAAGAACCAACTCACTCAAAAACAGGTCTGATTTTCGCCCTCTGTCCTGGAAGGTGGCTGCTAAGGCCCCTGGACTGCCCTACCCAACAAAAGCAATTTCACGTCCCCAGAATGTGAGCACCAGTTAAGCTAATACAGTCATTTCTGATAGAGCTCTGATCTCTGGACTAACTAGAGGATCAGTATGTGATGGAACCCCAACAAGAACTCTGGACATTACAAGTTGGGGTGTCAAGGTTCCTCATTGTGGTCATGTTATCATGCCTCTATCATGGCTGGAAGGAGCTGGCAACCACCTCCCAACTACCTTCTGAAGGGACAAGTAGACTGGGGACTCTGCCCATTCACTTTCGCTCGCTGATGTGAGCGAAATTCTTTCCATGCCGTGAGTTGTGGTTATGGTCACAGCAGCCTTTGGTGTGTCCTGTGAGCCCTAGTTGGTGACTTTGCCTCAGAACTCACAGGTGGCATCAGAAGTGAGACTGACTCACCACTCCAACCTCCCTGTTCCTACTGTCTCTCTGTCTACTCCCATCAGGACCTGCTAGACACCCACAGGGATTTTGGTTGGCTCTCCCGTCTCTCCTTTCTACACTTTGTCATTCCACGTTGTGAGCATTGCTTTGTAAAGCACTGTGCAGACCCTGGCTGGCCCTGGCTCAGGGCCCTGAGGCTTTCCAGTTGGAAAGTCCTGAGCTACCTCCAACTTCCAGTTCATTCTTCCTCCATGGCTCCCATCAGTCCTAGGTGCCTCCTTGGGAACTTCATTTCTTTTAAGACAAACACTCTTCATCATTCTCCCTGACCAACCTGACTTTTGAGATTCTTGGGGGCGTGGCCATCAAGTCACCTCATGCACAGCCTTGTGTCAGCCTTCATGTCAGCTCTTGGTGGAAGTGCTGAACACAGTATTAAACTCATTGTTCTTTTTTTCTTTTTCCATTTCATCATGTTTCTAATGGTGAAAGGAAAACTATTAGAGGCAATAGCTAAGTTGTCTCCAAAATTCATTACCTGTCTCTAACCCTTGCTTTGGTGCTACCTTACACACCGGGACTGAAAAACATGAGCATGTGTCAGACTCGGTAACAATACACATGTATCCTCCAAGATGGAATAGGGATGAGAACACTACGCTAAGTCAGAGCCCCATAGGCTCTCTCCATCTCTTCCCAGCCAGTTTACAGCCAGCTTGGTCTCACAAGCTCATCACTTCCATAGAAATGACTTTTGTAACTCAACAACTTTCCAGAAGGGAAGGAAGTGACTGTCAGTAATAGGACACTGGTATTTTAGAGTAGCTGGATACTGTCCCTGTGTCTGCCCTGGTGGCAGAGCATCTTCCAAAACCATATCTTGGTGAGAGTGTACCACTGCCTTCAGACAAAGACCGACAGAGTCCTGACCGCACAAAGCCTTCCTCAAAGGCAGATTTGGTCCCAGGAAGGGAAGACATGGGATTCCTACAAATGCTCTGGCTCAAGGAATGAGCTTGCTTCCCATCCACTGATTCCAGAAATTCCTCCCTCAGCCAGGGCTCTGGGCCCTTCTGGGACACCATTTATGCATGCAACAACACCATGAAGACACCCCAGAGACACCCCAAAGTCTCATTTTTCTCATGTCTGTCCAACATAGGACAGAAAACAAAATACAATGAGAACCAAAATAGAACCAATATAGAGAAGATATTTAGGGCAAGGGCCAAAAAAAAATTTAAAATCAGAAAACGCCAAAGCCTTTGAACTTATGGATACCTAACTCACTAACAAAGAACCAGAGATGGGGGGGGTGGGGAGCAGAGGTGTCTGCCTGGACTCAGCAGCTAACTCCTAACAAAATCACATGATGTGATCCAGTCCCTCATGGATGTGATGCTTGTTCCACCACAGAGAAACTCTAGTAAAGAGTGAGCCCCCTGTGGGTTCCAAGAAGCACCTCAGGGGGCCCAGGGAGCACCTTATGGAGAGCCCAAGCAGCATCTTAGGAAGGCACAAGAAGTACCTCAAACATGTTAGAGGGGTCCAGAAAGCACCTGAGGAGATCCAGTTTTGAGTTGAACCTGGTTACAGGCCCAACTCTGCCCCAGACACGTAATGCTCCAATCTTCACTGTTTCCCCCAATTTCAGTTGACCCTGCCCACCCAGGCTCTCTTCTGCCCCCCAAATCCCCACTCAGACATTCATTTCTTCATTTGTTCAGCGAATACTGTGAGTTCAGTGTATCAGGCACCACACCAGGCAGAGGGGATATGATGCCATTGACCAGGCATGACCCTGACTGCTCAGAAACACCTCTAAACTGATAGAGGGACAGACACCTGTCATCACCAACTATGACATGTGTTATGGTGTGAGGGTGGTGTGGGGGGAAGAAAGTGGTTCAGATTTAAAAAGATCTAAACAGTAAGTTCTTGGACAGGCAGGAGAACCATGTAAAGGGAGAAGAAGAAACACAGAGAAGGGTCCAAAGCCCGGGGGTTCCCATACCTGAGCACACACACATGCACAGCAGGCCAGTTAGGAAGATGGCTCTCCCCACCTGCACCCTCCCCCACACTAGATGAGTGTCCACATCTGTGCCCCCCCACAATATCTGATACAAGACATAGGAGGAAGCTCCCATCTGATGAGTTCTCAGGGACCTCACTCTGTGAACCATGATGGGGAAGAAGGGACTAAGGAAGGGGACAGGCCCTTGGCAGTGAGCTGACATATGAAGGCCTTTATATAAAGCAGCAGGGCTAGCTGGAGTGGGCACGCCTACAGTGCCAGCACTCAGGACACTAGGCCTCATGCCCCATGCTGTAAATGGGCTGCATCTACAGAAAGAAGGGAACTTTCTTCCCATCCCAGAGGGGAAAATAAAACATCTCCCAAAGAAATGTCTTCACCATTCCTAACTGCTTACTCCTCTTCCTGTGCAGAGTCCCTTCTGGACTTCAGCCACCCTGTCTACCGCCATGCCCCTGGAGCTCTCCCTTAGACCAAGAGGTACTAGGCTATGGTGTCGTCATGCTTGGCATTGTCTCAGAACCACTCTGAAGAGCAAGGAAAGGAAGACAGGTTTCAAAGGCTAGCAGAACTGTTGTTAGCTTCCGGTGGAGTACACCTTCAGTGAGCCTCAGTGTCCCCATCTGTAAAATGGGAGCGACTTCAGAGGTCAGTGAGGGTGTAAAGTTTAGGACAGTACCCAGTGAGCAATGAACTGAAATGAGATACTTCCTGTCTGTCACCAATGGACCTGACAAATATTAGGTAAGGATGTTTCCAGCACATCCAGAGGCGAAGAGAATCATACGGCTACCCATGAACTTCCTACCCAGTCACAATGGTGTTCCTATGTTCAGTTGGCCTGTAGACAGCAAGAGGAGAGGAAACACACCAGGCACAGCCCCCTTCTCTGTGGGAGGAAGCAGCCGAGGATATCCTGTCTCTAGGAAGACTATTTAGAGGCAGCCAGAATGCAGCCAGCTTGGCTGGTGCAGGCTGTGTTTCCTAGGGCATACCTCTGGGTGGAATGAAAATGTCACCACATCCAGACCTGTTTCTATCAGATACTGACCCTTTCACAGGGCAGGAGAAGCCCAGTTCACAGATATTAAACCCAACTCTGCCTATGTCAGGAATCCCAAAGCCCTGCTTCCCTCCACCCATGACACCAGCCAACTTAGGCTGGTATGAGCCTATGTCTGTCCCTTCCTCTCTGAATTTTCTGAGACCTTCCAGAAAGAGAACTGGGTAGTGACTGCTTGGGTGAGAGTGTTCCCACCTCTTCTGGGAGCCACACTAGTCAAACATCTCACCCCTCACTGTTCATCTGGCCTATTCCGGCCTCCCTCTGGCCCTGTCTTCCCACCCGCCTTGCAGGCTTCTGCAGAGAGTTTCACACCATCATCACAAACAGGAAATTCCAGAAGGGCCATAATAGAAGGCTGAGGCAGGCTGCATCCAGGCACATCTGAATTCTCCGAACAGACCACTTGCCTTCTCCCACCCTCCAGAGCCTGCTGAATAGGGACTGTTAAAGAAGAGACTTATGGATACACACAGGAGCCTTGAAGAAAGCCGAGTTTCAAAGCCTAGACTTGGGCCTCGGATGCTCCATCTATGGGATAGCTGGCTATAGAAGGCAACCTAACAGAGCCTTGGTACCCCTGTCTGTAAAAGCAAGCCCCAGGAACAGGAGGGCCTGCATCAAGACGCAGCCCCAGGCTGGTGGGCAGACAACACTGGAGAGTCCATCACTATCCAATCAGCTTGGACCACTTTCACTCTTGAGTGGGCTCCACCTGGTTGTACCAGGGTACAGCCCCATCTGTTTGTGAGTGCAGGCACACGTAAATAATTCTCAATCTCAAATCCCTCTAACAGCCTTTGAATTTCAGAAGCTGAATTTACAGCAATTGAATTTCAGAAAGGTAAAGAACAGCTGTGCAGAGCCACATAGACAGAAAACGCCAGAGTGAACCCACACCGCAGTCTGCCTCCGAAGCTTGCCTATCTGAAAATGTGCTTATCTGTTTTGAATCTTCCTTGCCTAACTACAATCCCTGCAGGTAGACAGCCCAGAGTCCTGCTTGCTGGCCCTGACAAGAAAAGATGGTCTGAGAAGCCAGGCAGAGGGACTGAAGTCTTTTCCCTGAGTCTCACTGCCCTGGGGGGTGAGTGGGAGGTCTCTAATCATCTTTAGCAATCTGTACATGCCTGATTTGTGTGACATGGCCATACATGGGGCAGGTGGCCACCTACAAGAGCCCCACTGGGGAAGCGCTTAGACGTGGGAGCCGTGAGTGGAGAAGTGACCTCGGCCATTTTACTGGATTCACCACCAGCAAGTGTTTTTGTATAAGGCTGAACGTTAGGTGTATTCCTTCAGAGGAGAACAACAGAGGAGTTGAGAGAGAGCATTGCTCAGTGAAGACCTCGTTGGTGCATTCGGAGTCACTGGTGGGTAATTCTGAAAACTAAAGAGAAGATCCCGATGCTACAGAGATGCTCTGAGACAATCTGAAGACTGGGTGGGTATTCTCCGGTCTGCCCGCTCCAACTGCAGAGCGTGCATTCAGTCTTACCAAATGGCAGTCCACCTCAGTGCACCCTGGTTCTCTAGCAGAGGGAGGAGAAGCATGATGCAAAGCGTCTGGGTGACAGGCAAGGAAGGACACAGACAGCAGGCTGGCTGGCCCCAGCTGCCTTCATGCTCTCCGCCAGGAGTATCTGCTTGCATATTAGCCGCTGCTCAGAGGCAGCTGGCTCAGTGTCATCTGCACATTCCAACGCTCTGCTCCCATCTCTGCACTAAGACCCTGCTCACAATGCCCCCTGCACATAACAGCAGCCGGGCGGCCCCGGTCTGTAGGGGCTGCCTCCGTGAATACGCACCGGCATGGCGTTGTTCAGGGTGTTGTTGTAGACGCAAGCGCGCAGTGAATAATCCAGCATGCAATTTTCGAACAGCTGCAGGGCCTCCGTCACTTTTTCGTGGAAGTCATCTGCAGACTTATTTGAACTCGCAAAGTAGAGATAGTCTGAGTACAGCCTACGAATAAAATAAATGGATAATCTTACCATCTGAGAACGTGAAATTGCAAACCGCACCGTGTGAGTGACAATGAAAATCATCTTGCCTTTACATTAGCTAGTTTGATTTATTAAAACACAACACTTTCTCTTTTTCTTTCTGTTGAGCCCTCACCCCCTTCCCTTCTTGCTCCCACCCATAACATACCACCTACTCTTTCCACTCAGACATGTCTACACTGGCCCTGAACACCAACCAATATTGGATTTCGTTATCAGTTTGTGATTGTTTTTTTCCCTTTATTTCTTTCATTAAATTTATTTTATTTATTATTGGGGTGTGGAGAGGTCATACAAATGCCACAGCACACGTGAGGAGATCATAGGACACCTCTTTGCAGTCTGTTCTCTCATTTCACCTTTATATGGGTTCCAGAGATGAAGTTCTGGTCCAGGCTGGTTGCTAGGTCACCTCGCTTACATGTGCTTTTGAGATAATAGCAGTTATGTGCTGTGAGAGGGGGTGGCGTGCATGCCACAGCACACATGTGGAGAGCAGAGGACGATACGCAGTAGTGGGTCTCTCTATCCACCGTGCGTGTCCAGGGATCAGACTTAGGCTGTCAGTGTTGGCAGAAAGTACTCACTACCATCTCACTACTGCACCTTGCTGAGTGAAATTCCTTCTAGGTACTTCAAATAGAGGCTGTTTCCACAACCAGGCTTCAAAAATCATTCAAGAGCAAGGAGAAGCCATGAAATTGTTCTGTACCGTCCCATTCCCTTATCGTGAAGGGAACCCATGGCACCTGCCATTCATGTAGGATTATAATCCCCTGTGAAATTCCAGACTTTTCCCATTGATAGTCGAGAGTCTAAAGATACATTAAAAATTGTGCATGGTGGCTCATGCCTGTAATCCCAACATTTAGAAGTGTGGAGTAAGTAGATCACTAAAGTTCAAGGCCCTTGGGGGATTGGTAGCTACTTACCAGGCCAATTTTGGCTACAATGTAAAAGCCCTATCTCAAAACCTATTAAAAGCACCTACACATATGCATGGAAACACCTGCAGACCAGCATGTTCGTGCACACACCACACACACGCATTTGCATGTAACCACATTTTCCACGGGAGTTGCCAGTCTCCCTCGACTATTTGTGGTTCATTTTTATGTTTGCAATATCCCATTTTAGCAAGAATCTTGCTTTTAAAAGAAAACTTAAGAAGCTGGGTGCTGTGGTGCAGGCCTGTAATCCCAGCACTCAGAGGAGTGCTGAGGAAGAAAGATCCTGAGTTCAAGGACAACCTGAACTACACAGTGAGTTCAAGGCCAGCTCTGACTACATATTTAGACTCTTGGGAGAGGTAGGAAAATAGAGAGGAGGGAAAGGGAAGGGAAGGGAAAATTCATAGGAGGCTATTGGATCCTTCAACTAAATAAATTTGTTGAAGTTTTGGTTGTAGACATTGCTAAAGCTGGTTTGGCTATAACCGACCCCTACTGCCAAAACTTGACCACCTCTCACCTGACAGGGCTCCTCCTAGACCGGCAGATGTCTACTTACTTGGTCTGCAGAGGGAAGGATCCTGGTGCAGCAGTTTAGCCAGACTCCCCCTCACCCTCGATGCCCCCCTTCAGTGATTTTCCACTCTTTGCCCTGCTTCTTGCATATAAAATCACTCTTCTCGCTGTACTCCGAGCTCAGCCCAATCACTCTGCTCTGCAGCAGAACCCCATCGCTGCAGTCCTACACCTCCGGCAACAGCCGGAAATGAAGTCTGTTTGAATGTTTCAGCAGATGTTGGGATAATTTCTTCACTTTAAAACTCCTGGGACGTGTTTCCTACCCTATTTCTCCTCCATTTCTGCTTGCAGAGAAAGTCAGAATTAACCCCCTTCAGCTTTGTTTTTCCAGATGTTTCTCTCTCCACTCTGCTTTCGAACACCTGGCCATGTTCCCACAGTTCTATGGGACTCCCTTCATGAAACCCCTAACTGCACTTTCCTTGAAGGGTGACGCTGGGCTGCTGTCAAGTGACTTCAGCTCTTTGGCTGGCTGCCCTCCCCTCGCAGTTCTGTGTTCTCTAGCCACTTGCATCTCCAGTTCCAGCGAGTCTCCTTATCCTCGTGTATCTAGGGGTGAGATGTCTGCCCCGAGCATCGCCTCTGTGCTTCCACTCAACGACATGCACCCGAAAGAGGTCACAACCCCTGCCAGGCCCGCTGCAGGGCATTGTCACCATTCTTACAGCCCATGTGTCATTTCATAGAGATCGTATTTACCTCAGCCCCCACCTGGAGCACTGCCTTTGAGACCTCCCTGAGCATTCTTTCTCAGCCAGGGTCCACAGAGGATGTCTTAGGATATTTGGGATTGCTCAGAGGTTGCCCAAAATCAGCACAAAGGTTGAAATAGAGCTCTTTGTTATTTCAGCTTAGCTAGCAAGATGGCTCAGTAGGTAAAGGTGACTGCCACCTAGCCTGTCGATCTGAGGTCAGTCAATCATGAGACCAATGTAGTGGCTAAGAGTCCCTTGTGCACACAGACAAGCACTGGAAAAGCTAAGGAAGTTAAACACATGGACTTGTCTTTTCAAAGGAAAGAGATGTTTGCCTGTCTTCCACCTAGAATGCTTGGAGAGAATGTAGTTTACAACGTGGTGATCCTTTGCTATCTGTAGGACCAGGCTTTCCCAGAATCCCACAGCATATTATATTTGTTCATGCCAGAACTCTTCCCACCAAATCTTGAGCATTACTTCTCAGGTCGTCTTTTAGACACCCATCCTTATGAGAGATGTCACTTGTATCCTATAACAGCCTAAGTAACCTCTGTGTTATCTTAGGCCAGTCCTGACTCCCACAGGCAATATGTTTACCTCAGCCATTTTCCCTAGACCCTTGTCTTGAACATTACTTCTAAGTCGGCAGAACCCATCTTTAAGGACAACGCCACGTGTACTCTGTAAATAGTTTCGATATGAGAACATCTTAAGCTTTGTTGTACACAAGGGACTCAGTTAACTGTCATCAGGAAACATTTTTCCAAAATTGTGCTGTGCTTAAGTATGGCTAAACTATACTGTCAGATATATATGGCGTCAGATTCCGGAAGTTTCAATCAATGAGAGCCAACTAAGGTCATACTGAGCTGAATTTCATTCTTGCCTCTCCTCAGATTGTTCCTCTGCCGGATGTAGAGCTTTTAGGGACACTTCACTCCCCACACACACACACAGGATTTGCACAGTAGAAGGAGAGAACCAACTCTTGAAAGATCCTATGACCTTCACATGCACACTGGGGCACACATATACAAACGCAATGCCATTAAAAAGAAAAAAGAAAAAAAAAAGAAAGAAAAAAGCTTTACTTTCAAAACGACTTGCCTCAAGACACTCCACGCTCTCATGAGACTTGAGCAGAATGATGCCCGGAGTTCATATAGCCATCCAGGTTAGCCCCTCTGGTGCCCCAGGGTTGGTTTACTGCTGTACCTTCCTTCTTCAGAATCGGACCCTGCTCCACTAGGCTCTGGGTTGCGGCTAGTCATCAGGTTTTGCATGGACCTCGGCACACAGTTCGGCCACGTGTGCTGAGACTGAGGAACCTACTTGGAAATCCGTATGACGGAGTGCCCTTCCCGAGTCACATGTATCCTAACATCCCTGTCAATCAACAGTATGGCTCAACCCGAGAAACGGTGCCAGAGAAGATCACAGCTGCTCTGACTTACCCATACACATGTAATACTCCCAAGCCTGACCCTTACCCCAGATGCCCACAGAAGTACCCACCTACACTCCCCCAGAAAAACCCAGTCATTGGCCAACTTGCCCTTCTGACATTTTCCCCCTGTGATGATAACAGGTCTTAGAGGCATTTGATTCATAAGTGAAATAAGTTATTAAAGCTTGTCTCATTTCTAATAACAAGTAAAAATGCCTGCTGACTTCATGAAGTTCTTCAGGGATGGAGACACAACCCCTCGGAGAACACTGGGCTGTGTTCAATGTTCCATCCAGAAACCTGCACCCCACCCAGGTGAGGCTATGGATTTTGGGTACCCAGAGGCAAACTCATATATACTAACCACCTTTTATCCTTTTAAAGTAGTGGGGGCTGCTTTTACGGCAAGGTGAGGGGAGACTTCTGGGGCAGAGGTTGGACTCCAGCAGCCAATTACAGAACAAAGAAGATCAGTGAAAGCCACCAGAAACTGCAAGCCAGGGTCAGGCAGAGGACAGATCCAGACCCAGCAGGGAGTACCAACCTGTGACATTCTTATTTCTGACTTCCAGCCTCCACATCTGAACAACAACAACAAAGACGTCTGTTGCTTTAAGCCACTGAGTGTGATGATTTATTGGAACAGCCCTAGAAAAATGGTGCAAACCCTAACCCAAGGAAAATGAAGGGGTTATTTTTTTTTAATGCCACTTTTCACCAGAGACCCTGAACATTGGCCCTAAATGCACATAAAGAACTGGCTATGAGGCCATATTTCCTTAAGAAAACAAGAAGATGAGTCACAGCAAGGCAGGAGCTGAGTCGTCTGAGGAATGAGGACAAAGCATCAACAAGGCTAATGACCTTGGATGGCTGACAAGCCAATTGGATGATGAAAGCCCCTCAGAAAATGATAACAAACATCTCAAGACTATGTATCTACAGGACCTAAAAGAGCCAGGGCAGGCAGGTGAGTAGGAACACAAAATGAAAGACACAGACCTAAACACTCACAGTTCCGGCTTTAACACAGTAGCCCTTCGATGACGTAGGAGAACGAGTAACATGGTGTGAGCTGTATGAATCATCACAGGACAGTAGGGACTCGGATGCCACCTGAGGGTACACTAACAAAGATAGCAACAAAAGTCTGGAGAGCGTACAGAAAAGTAACAGTCAAGCCTAGGCCTAAAGGGACGCCCACCTTTGATGCTGGGTGCCAGATGGTGAGGGGAAAAGAGTAGCATCCTCAGGGAAATAATGACTCCAGAGGAATGATTGCTCTTCTGAACCTCTAGACAACAGACCAATGGCTACAAAGCTCAGCTTCATAAAAGGGGAATTTTCTCCAGTGAGCGCTGTGGCTCCAGCAGCCCAGACTGGAAGGGATGGAGGTTTTACAGTAGCAAGAGGGACGGGGGTCCTAAATCCCCAACCCTCTGCATCAGGGTTGCCCAGCCCCCTCCTGTGATCCACCTCATCTTCTCAGGCTCAATCCACTCTGAACAGATGGGTGTTACATTTGGCCAAGACTGTTTCCAACGGCAATTCCAAATATAAGCCCAAGAACATTCCAGGCCTTCTGTGCTGCGGTTATTTTAGATGCCTGCTGGTGCAGATCTGTAACCGTGGGCCTGTGTGAAGGCCAGCCATGCCTTGTCAGTTCTTTGGAGTACAGAGGAACCCTGGGAGATCTGGAACCCCATGAGAAGTGGTAGAAGGGTGTGTTTGTGGACAAAAGAGAGCTCCTCTTAAAATTACCATATATTCCGCCAGAGATAGATAATGCCTTATCTACCGCAAAATATCTGGGTGGGTACCTCAGTGCCACAGCTGCTCAGTTAAGGGGCTCTGCTCTGAGTTAGCACAATTGGAGGTCAGCATAGGGACAGCACCTAAGTAGGATCTGGGGCTGGGGTATAGCTCAGTGTCTGAGAACTTGCTGGCTTCCATGTATATTTTTTGTTTTACCCATTCCATAGTTGAGGCGCAGGGGGAGGGGGCAGGGGAGTAAAGCAACTGTTGGTCCATGGTCTTTGCAAAGGCCAAGTCAGGTTATCCCCTGAAATTCCTTCCATTTCCAGCCTGTAACAGTTTCTTAGGGACTTGCAGAGGCCCCATGCTAGGCATAGCATTCGTATCTCATTCTATCCCCACAACCACCCTCATGAGCTCCACACCCCTATTACAGAGAAACCTGGAGTTAAAAGAAGTTCAGGGACTCACTCCAGGTCACACATCCCAGAAACAAAGCAAGGTCTGCCCAACCCCAAAGCCCACAGGCCCCATATCCCCTCCCAACTTGGGGTACTGGCTGACCAGAGGCTGCCCAAGGTGGTTGCCGGCCATATGAGTCAATGGTTTGAGGATATTGTTTGATGTCTCTATCACTTTAGGTGCATAGTGATTTGGAAGCAAGAGTCAATTTTGTCCTAGAACTGCTTAATAAGTCACAGAGATTGGTATAAAATTACAACGGGTGACCGAGCAGCAAACAAACATGGAGATGACAGGAGGAATGGCACTGCCCATCGTCGCAAAAGGCCAATGTGTTAAGGCAAGCCACAACGCTCATCTACAAAAATGACAACAGCAATAAATGGGCATTCTGGAGGCCATCGCACACCGGCACACGCTGTGGCCACTTATCATTTGGACAAGCTAATGGTGCTTGCATCGTTCAGTAGCTGTGAGCAGTGTTTGCTCCTAATGACAACAGGTCTCTTCATCAGCCTTCCCTCCACATGGGTACTCTGCAAATTGAGGCTGCAGGTGAAACCGCTCTCTGCAGCAGGTTTCTGTTTTCATAGTATTTTTGCTCTTAGCCCCTTTACAGCCAGACACAATTGCGCACTCTAAAATTCAGTGGATGAGTGAGGAGTGAGTATGGGCTAAATGCAGAGTTGCACAGCCATCAAGATGATCTGGTTCCAGAAAATGCTCATTACCCAGGAAGCAGCAAATGAATCTTAACAGCCCGGGCCATGTCAGAAGTCACTCACAGGCACACACCAAATCACAGCCTTCCATGTCAGACTCAAATGCCAAAGGGCAACCGTTGGTGGCTTCACCTGGGAATGTTTGTTCTAGTGAGTGCTCCAAGTTCCAGACTTCTGAGAGATGCCTTTTGGGGAAGGGTCCAAGGCCAGCACTAGTATAGTAACCACTGGGTGTATTGATTCATCTTAAGCTGGCTCTCCCCCCAAACACTGTCTCCTCTCTTAGCTCCACAACTATACACCCCGGCCCCCAACTCGACAGCCTCTCATGTCAACGGCTGCATCTCCTCACCCAAGAGTCCCTGAAAGGTAGGCACACACTTGTATCTTCCAAATAACTATCCACCCCCATCTCCCAGTGTTGTAGCCACATGAGGGTCATAATAAATGGGACACAGAGATAGATGCCAGAGCAGCTGGCCTCATTATTCTCCATTTGCCAGCATCCACATTCTAATCACGGATCAATAGCTTCCCAGATTCTGATATGGTGCATCAATAATCATTATAGATATCTTTCCCACTAGGAAAAAAATACCCTGGCCAATTCATGTAGCTTAGAAGAAGCTCCTCTGTCTTTCAGAATACTTCTCTGTGAATATTTCACCATGAGTTACATTGAGGCAGGACTGGCCAGGCCGGATTAGTTAACAAAATGTCTAGAGTTACTTTAGGCCAGACAGGTGACACAGAGGAGGAACATCTTATCCAGTTAAGAACATCTGGGTAAGAGATGTACTACATCTAAGTGATACAAGGCTCCTTATTGGCTGGGACACTGAACAAGAGTTTCCTCCCTCCTCAAGTTTCCATGAGCACAGGAGGGTTCTGTGTCTACCTCTGCCTCTTCCAATATGTCCATCACACCAGAGTTCATGGAATGAGAACAAATCCTCTGGTGACATTACAAGCACTCCTGGAATCCCTGAGACACAGATGCTTACATAACACCGCTCACTACTCACTTTCGATCCTGACGGCAGACAGAGATCCTACCCAGGTAGGAAAACCAGTAGGCTCTAAGCAGAGCCTAGGTCCGGAGCACAGGACCCTCATTTTGAAGGAGTGGCTACCACACCAGATGTGGCCAATAGGTGACATGCACTGACCTTTCCTGCAACATAGCCTCAGAAGCCTTACGAGTGACGAATCTGGGCAGTCCTGAGGCTACCCAAAGTACACGCCCAAATCCCAAACCATTAGTACACCCCTCCTCTCCTCATGTCAGTAGTTGGGAAACACTTTTCTTGCCACAGGGTACAGTACCTCATCCACCGACCCACCTAAACTGCCCTTTGCAAACAGTCTCTGTGGAAATAAGCAGGACAGCCCATGGCCTGGCAAATGCACCCTAAAGATAAACAGTTTGGAAGCTGAAGGAATCAAGTCTGAAAGCCTGTCTTCCAATCACAAGTTGTAGTCCCTCACATGTTGGTCACCCCAGATAGTCTTCATACAGTACCCCGACAAAGACACCCACTGTTCTGTGATGTGGCTGCTGCAAATGGCTCCTCCCTGCTCAGCGGTCTGAAGCCAATGCTCCCAGGCTAGGAGAGGCCCAGCTGAAAGGAGGGTTTTAGATGCAAGTGAGCCCTACCTCAGGTCAAAGATATACAGCCACAGCCACTCTGAGACTTCCCTGGGCCAGCTCCCTTCCACTGGTGCCAACCCCTTCCCTAGTTCAGACTTTGCTCTCTTGGAGCTGAGGTATGTGAACAAGACCAGTCTGGGCTCAGTTCTCCATCTCCTCACCTTTACTGTTCACACAACTTTGCAAAACCACAAGTCTCTCCTCCTTTCTCACCAGAAACACCCTCTACTTCAACTGAAAGACTCAAATCACCCAGGGGAAACCCCAAAGAATTCACATCCAGTGGCTAATGGATAAGAAATACCCAACTATGCTGAAGGACTATCACAGCCCCGATGAACCATGGAGTCAGCTGATGCTTCAGAGACCCAACTCTTCCTCTGCTGGTCTTGTCTTCACACTCCCCACAGGATAATTTGCAGAATTCCTGCTTCGTACAATAGCAGCCTTCGGTGCCCACGCTAGGAATGAGCCGCCACAGAGGAGAAATCCTTAGTTCTGTGAGACCCAGGTGTGATGGGACCCCAGCCTGACTACTTACCCATCATGAAGAGATGAGGAATAGAAGGTGGGAAACCCATTCACCTTATCTGTGCATGTGTCACACTCACTCTCACTTGCTGACTAAGCTCCAGTGAGGCAAGATCTGAGCAGGGCATGAGGCATAGCACTCGAGAGAGAGCTGGCACTGATTTTACTGAAACCTGTGCTCAGACCTCCACTAGCCATGGGCTCCAGGAAGCAGATGGATGGTTTAGCATCGTATGCACATAGCGCCTTCAGCGCATCAAGGGTGCTTAATAATATTTGATGAGTGAATTTACGAGTGCACATTTAATTAAATAACAGCCCACTCGCCCCATTTCGCTGATGAGGAAATAAAACACAGATAGCTTAAATAGCTTGCCCCAGGTGGCGAACCTTTTACTGGCAGAGCTAGGATTCTGAGGCAAGCTGTCTGGGTACCCAGGAGTGGTCCCTCTGGCACACCATCCACTTGCGAATCTGCATACACACTCAGCGGTAGAAGCTTCTCCCCACCTGCACACCCCCACACATTCTGCACACTATGCAGCCTCAGTCAAGCCTACATCCCCGTCTGAACGCTTGGCCTCACTATTATCGTGTGCTCTCCACGAGCCTGAGCAACTACAAAGGAATGGGCACAGTTCATCTAAAACCCCCTTCCCCTCCTGGTTTATATGTAGATTAATCACTTAACCAGTCCAGAGGGTTGCTTAAAAAGTCAGTTTATATAACCAGGTGAAGGACACAGCTCTCCAGGCTTCAAGGCCCAAGAGATCAGGCTCAAGATGGAAGTCTACCTAACTGAATGGAGCCCTTCTTCCCTGTAGACCCATCATCATGAAATGTGGAAGGCAATCACTCCTGAATATCCACTTCTGGGCATCATGCTATGACTACATAGAATTCAAAACAAAACTGTAGACATATAAAAGTCTTAATATATGGTGCAGAGCCCCTCTCCTCATGTCCCTTGAACAGAAGAGAAATGTGACAAGGCCAAGGGAGCCAGCATCTTCCTCATGAGCCATTCCTCAAAGAGAATGGCCTTGCGTTAGGAAGCAAACTCTACTGGTCATCTCACAAATAAAAGATGTAGATAAAAAGCAACAAAAAAAAAAAAAAAAACACTGGACCATTTCAGAAAAGGATTAAGTGAAGAAAAGTTCTGCTTGTCTGTTGGTAGCTTCTTTTTAATTAAGTAGACAATTTAGCCCAGGGATCCATTAGTTCTAAACTGTTGCAGCCTCTTACAGAGAGAGACTTAGAACATAATTCGTGGCTGGCCCCTGCCATTCAAACCACCCCACAGACATTATTCCTATATCTTACCCCAGGGTGGAGGTTAGATTTATTGCTCTGTCTCTCTCCCTGGGAACTTAAACGTCATTAGGATTAGCCTCCTCCAATCCTAGCACGTTCGACCCCTCAGCCTTCAATCAATTAACAGAAATAAAAGCTAACTGTGAATCAGAATCTCCAAAGACCCCTCTTCCGCCCTGGCTAACTTGTAGAATTAAATGAACAATTTGGGCCAATTCAACTAGCATGGAGAGGCCCAAGGAATCTCCAACTTGCAGAAGTCAAGGCCAGAGAACAGCTGAAGTGGGCAAAAGGCCCAGGAGCCAGTTGGACTAACGCGGACTTGGGCTGTAGTGTTTGTTTCTTCAAGAGTAGCCTAAACACACAATATTTATCATTCTTTCCAGCTGAGTTGGGGAAGGAGCTGAGCTGGCCACTCCAGATAGGCCGTGAGCTATGGGTTTCAAAAGGCAAAATTCCCACTGTTGCATATGTACGGTATTGTGTAAGAGGTGGCAAACAGCTGCTGCTCTCACAAACTCATGGCACAAGCATGCACGTGACAGCCCCCTGCAGATGCTGGAGCTGGCATCAAGTTGAAGTTACCCTTCTCTGGGCTACAGGACAGGCCGCTAGGTTTCCAAGCACCAGGTGGGCAACAAGCACCCAGGATAGTGGCTGGACCAGGGGATGCGTCCGTGACCCACAAAATATGGCAACAGTATTGAGATGGTAGACCAAAACAAGTGGTGTGCTAGTGAACCCCTCCCTTGTTGCTTGGGTGACACCATTGACCATGTTGGAAAAGCCCAGTGGCCAGAGATTGAAAGCCACCTCCAGCTAAGTCACAACAGAACAGAACAGAGGGAGGCCTGTGTGCCAACAGCCCCGCAGAAACCCAGTTTGGCCACAACCATGTGAGTGTGAGAGCTGATCAGCCTTCCTCCCAAGCTTTTGGATAAGACCCCAACATTAACAGACAACTTGACCGGGAAGCAGAAAACCCAGCGATGAAGCATTGAGGCCATTGACCACCAGAAAAGGCAGTAAGTGGCCAGTAGAAGCTATGACATCTTGCAGCAGCTTATCACACTGCTAGCTACCTAATGCTGCAGGCCTTCCGCCTAGCACATGCTACTGCTAGGCATCCTTCCCTCCCCCTCCCCACGCCAGTACTATCACACTGGTCACAACACAGGCAATGCCTGCAGCCCTGGACTACTATCAGGGCTTGCCTTTTAGCAACTAAGCACTCAGCAGAACACCTAGCATACAGTAAGGGCTCAGTAAGTGCTCCCATGGATGTGTTAAGCTGAGGACAAGAAAGGGTGAAAGCTCTCGCCTTCAGTTTCTAGCAGGGGTCATTTGTTCCCTAAGAAACAAAGCAAGAAGGAAACGCGGAGTAGGACACTTGAAACTCCTACAAGGTGGTGTTCCATGGCCAGGCCAGGAAGGCACGTAGAGCAGGTCCTTCTTCTGGCCCCATGTCTGAGCCAGGCTAGCAGGGCTGGCCTGATGTTCCAGGGGCTCAATTTCCTAGTATTCCTGTCCTCAGAGGTAGAGGCACAATTCCAGGAAAAGACACTCTGGGAGAAAATGGCTCCACTCTCCAACAAGAAGACATACGGTCTCTATATGTGATGTCTTCTCAACTCAGGGTGGCTTTTTTCCCTGGATTACCTTCCATCCTTGCCTGTGTGATAAACTTTTACTTGTCCTTTAAAAACCCAGCCCGGGAGCAGCTCCTCCAACTGAGGGTCCTCCGTGCTTGGAAGCTTGCTCCCTTTCTCTCCCTTCCAGCTGTAGTTGGTAGGACCGTGATGACATACAGTGGCAGCACGCCTGTCTCCCCTGCAAGCCTGGGAGTTCCGGTCTTCCTGGGGCTGGTACACACAGAAGCGAGTCAGACCGTTCAGTCCACATCGGCCCCAAGGGCTTGCCAAAGCCTCAGTTCTCGGGCTCTGAAACTGGGCACTATCTGACTGACCTTGCTCAGAATTAGGCAGCAGGAAGAACAGTAGGGAGGTGTGTGGTGATCAGAAAGAATGTTCTACCAGGGAACTTGGGCTGAGGTGGCATGGGAGATGAAGGAGATGCAGCTGTCAAAATACCTCAGTGGGTAGTGAGGGTCAGTTTCCTCAAGCCTGTCTTTTGCAGAGTTATGCAATCCTGTCCACAAGAATGTACCCCCCCGCTCAGCTGTTCTGGGCCAGGAAAACCCAGCCTACTCCATGAAAACAAAACAACAACAACAACAAACAAACAAAAAAAAAAAACAGTCAACTTCCTGCCTAGAAGAGAAGTGGACGGCTGCCTTGGGAACCCCATGCAGTGGCTGTCCCATAGTGTAGACCTAGGAGGCTTCTGTGCCCCAGAGAGGTGGTCCCTGTCCAGTAGTCTTCTAAAGAAGAGCTGGAGCCCCACTGGAGCCTCATGAAAATTTGGAAACCCTGCTCAGCAAGTGAGAATGGCAACCATGTGCTCTTGGGCAGCAACCCTAGAGGCTAGACTTCATAGTCACAAACCTGTGCTCACAGATGCACACACATGGCACACATGTGCACCTGACAGAAGAGAAGTCTGGAAGAACACACAAAAAACATAACTAATAGCTATCTGCATGGGAGAGCATACACAGCCTGTTTCCTTCACAGTTTCGGGTGTATCCCCTAATACCTCCACAGCAAACGCAGCTATCATTACAGTCAGGCCAGGAAGCCATGCCATCTGAGGAGGAAATCAAATAGGCATTTCCTAGGGCTGTGGTAACAAAATGCCACACACCACTGGCACAGGACAGGAAGATCTTCATCCGTCATTCAGGAAGCCAGGTTTGTGAAATGTAGGTGTTGGCTTCTTCTGACCCCCTACACCTCTCTCCCAGCTTCTAATGGGTGCAGCGGTCCTGGCATCCCCTGGCTTGTGGCCACATCCTTCAATCTCTTCACACGGTTAAATTCCCTAATTCATCTGCAAAGGCCCAATTTCCAGATAAAGCTACCAGGACTTAGGATTTCAACATATGTTATCTAGGGCAGGGGTCATAATTCAACTTAAAGAAACACATAGAAAATAAGGCACAAAGGGCTGCAGGCCTTGTCTTTAAACATCAGGTAGCTATCTTAGTTGGAAATGATTAGACTGGATTGTATACAGGAGAATAAGTGGGAACAAAGTGTGGAAAAAAGACAGTTCATCTGCAGATAGCTGTTCTGACCTAGACTGGACATCTTGAGACCAGACCCCCTGTTCCTGATGTGACGGTATCTGGAGGGCACAGCAGTCTAAGTGACATAAAGATCCTGGCAGTCTACAGTACACACAGCGTCACCACTCTCGTGCTATTTGTTCAACTCCATCAGCAATGCCTCATGCAAGCCCCAGTCTTTGGTTTCCAGGGAGGTGGGGGTGGGGTGGGGTGAGAGGGCCGGTAAGGGTTATAGGGACATACATTAAGAGCTAATGACTGAAGGGGACTCACCAACTAAAGAAATAAGGAATTCTGGGAACCAGAGCACACCGAGAACCCCAACACCCCTGACGCTAAGGGTAACCCCAGGCCGTAACAGCACTTGTATCCTGTGTCCCTTGGTCAGACCCACCCACCAGAGGCTAACACCCACAGACCACAGTCAAAGCTGCTAAGAGAATAGGCCACAGTTTGTTTAAATGCATGGAGGATTGGCCTAAAAATAACATTTATGTAAGAAACAGCAGAAACATGGCAAGTTAAGCTTGTTTATTATTTTTCTTAAACGGGCAGCTCTTGTCTGTGATGAGATGGAAACACTGTGCTCCAAAAAGCCCTTTCTTTTCACCAAAAACAATGCAAAGCATGGCACCCTCCCACACTCACCTCTCCACGGGGTCCCTGAGCATGACAATGAGCTTGGCTTCAGGCTGAAAGGCATGGATGAAGTCTTGGGTCAGGAATGGTGGCTCGCCATCTGTGCTGTTGTCATAGAAGAAGGTCCAGGCATTGTTGTCCCACATGGTAGAGGCGCTGGCCTCTCCTGCAAACAGACACAGAGCAGATGCTAGGCCATAGGGTATGGGCTCCCACTGTGAGCCAGAGGCCAAGCCTGGCTCCTGCACCTTCCTCTTAAATAGCCATGACAGACAAGCTTATCGGGCATTGTTGGCAGCCATCTGGTGAGAGGTACCCACCCCTGCCACAGCCACCCCCACCCCCAGCTTCTTCCTCCAGGATGAACAAAAATATAACCTTTACTAACACCTAGGACTTTAATTTCACAATATTTAGCTTTGCTGGCAGCTCATAGCTCCGTGGCAATTTTAAGGGCCCACTGAGACTCTACGAAACGGCTTCCCTCAAAGCCATCAGGAAGGAAAGCAGACACTCGATGGAAACTTGAACACAGTTCACATCTATCTTTCCTTGGAACCATAACATTTAGGTGTAATCTAGGACCACATGAGAGGAAGACTTTGCCAGAGGCCCAGGGAGTCTCAGCTTCAGCCTCCCCCTCCCCACACGGCCGGCTGTCTACTGCCCACACCTCTCCCCTGCTCTTTATACAGGCAGCACTTTATGCTGGATGGATGAACAGAGCCCAACCCAGTTAATCAGAGTCCGCCCAACAGAAGGATGAAAATGTGAAGTGGAGCTTTGGGGAGAGAGGTGAGTCCAAGACACAGGCACTTCCAACAACACAGACTCTTGGATAACTGAACTAATTACTATTGTTGCTGTTGTGTATGGGGCGGGGTGTGCGACATCTATCCCTATGTGCACACGTATGCGCACCTGCTTATAAAGACCGGAAGTCAACAAGGAATGCCTCCTATTGCTCTATCTTTTTTCATCTGGGTCTCTCACTGAAACCCAGAGCTTGCCGATTGCCTAGACAGGCTATCCAGCAAGCCCACTGGGGTTACAAGAGCATATAGCCATGCCCAGCTTTCTCATGGGTGCTAGAAATCCAAACTCCAGGTCCTGACACTTGCGCAACAAGCGCCCTGCATGAACCATCTTCAGCCCTATTCATCTTGTTTTGTTTTGTGACTGTCTGCAGAAATGAAGAAGGAACGGGACTCCAGGGATCTAGGGAGAGGATAACTGGTTCCCACCCCTTCCATAGCCACTACTACCCCCAGCCTATTCCTTCGGGTGAACAAGCCGGTCAGATCTACACTTGATTTCTGGACATGGACCATGCGCCATATCTCAATGTCACTCACTCGGAGACAGGCCAAGCAAAAAGAGATTCCCTGATCAGTGATAAGCATCTTATAGTCATGCGTCAAGATAGAGGGCCCATTTCTCCAGCTTGGTCTGAGATTATGTCAGGTGAACATTTCCATCCAAGCCTTCTTTCCTTTCTTAGTTGTTTGTTAAACATAACAAGGAGAGAAAAGACAAGTTTATCAGACATCCTTTGGCAAATCGGCTCACAGTGAAGGAGGGGATATGAGATGCAAGTGGAGTTTCTACACCACAACTGGCACAAATTCTGCCCGATGTCAAAACGGAGCTGGCTCTAGAACCATTGGACCATCTTCCCGTCTATCTGTTCACCCAGCCCTCATCCACCCAGGAAGCGTTCCTTTGATATCTAATTCATGCCCCACCGGGCATCGAGGAGGGAAACAAGGCAGGCATGGGCTGTCTCCTCTAAGAGGAAATCAGAAATTCAAGAATCCACCAGCTACCAAGCAGAAACAAGGTACCTTGCAGGCAGAGCAGGGCCCGTCAGCATCCCACAGAACCTGGCTGCCTCAGTCCTGAGCACCTGAGTGTCTCTCTGCCCAGCAGCTGCTGAGAGAAAAGGTCTCCTCTGACCCATGGCCTAGCACCCAAGGTGATGTGACCCTTTGACCTCTGACAAAGCCTTCATTGGGAGGAAGAGTGAAAGGGGCTGAACTACATTCCAGGGCTGGGAGAAGCGGGTCCTGATCTGATCCAGCCATCCCACCTTACAGATTATGGACCTATAGACTGGGATGAAAACAAAGACCTGACTTATCACGTGGCATAGAGCTGGCTGGTGACAGGCAGAGCCAGATGCCACTTTGTCAGCTGCTTCTCCACACTGCCTGTCACACCAAGAGGCCATCACAAGACACAGCACCAAACCTGGCTTGGTGTAAATATCAGCATGACATTTTTTTTATTTCTTGTTCTTTTTAAAATATAGCAGTAACTATAATTAGGAACCCAAATTAAAGCTTTCCTTTCTCATTCATTTTCTAAGTCTGTTTCTCGGCTTTGGGTGGAATATTTTTAGCTCTTTCATAGATCCTGAGATTTCCCCAGAGGCATATGGTATGGGAGTCTCAGCAAAATATTAATTAGACTATTAAATGGGGTGTTTGCACCCCTGAGTTTGAAATTAAAAAAAAAAAAGTCTAACAGGCAATTCATACTGTAATTGTGGGGTAGATAGAGTACATTCCCAGTGGCTCTCAGAGATTTTACTTAAGAATTAAAAAAAAAAAAAAAAAAAAAAAAAATCAATCCAGCCATCAGTCCAGGTTTTGGTACTTCGACAGATGCCAGAATCTCCTCAGTCAGGGACAGGGTCCTCATCCAAGCGGCTGGTCACAATCTCCCCTGCTCACCAAGAGATTCATTTGATTTAGAAAATCAAAATGTAATGGATCCAGGAACACAAAACAGATCATTGCCTCAGGGAACCAATTTAAATGAAATGTATGATTCAATTTCTCCTTTTCAGAAGGCGTCGGAGATAAACGCCTCATCTCAAGCTGAGTCTGACGAAAAAGGAGTTTTGTCGGATGAGATGAGTCTCGCATCCAAAGCACAGTCAGACCTGGAGACAGCAATGCCCCACTGTGTGCCGTCGTTTGCTGGGGGTGGGGGATGGGGTTCAGGTACTCTTACCACCATTTGAAAGATTGTAAAGGATGAAGGGAGCTGTGAGGAAACAAATATGCTAATTTAATTAGCTGCAGCAATCATTTCATTACGTCTGCGTATCAAAATGTGCACATCTAAATATAAACAACTAAATTAAAATGTTTTTCTTTTCTTGTGTTGTTTGTTTCTTTGTTTGTTTTTCTGAGACAGGGTTTCCCTATGTAGCCCTGGAACTCACTCAGTCGATCAGGCTGGCCTCAAACTCAGATTCACCTGCCTCTGCCTCCTAAGTGCTGGGATTAAAGGTATGTATTGCTGCTACCACTGTCTGGCTTAAATTTTCAATAAAACTTTCTTACAATTTTTTTTTTTTTAATCAAGAGATCTCAGTTTGTCTCATCTTCCTTTGCTTCATTTGTATGGCTTTGCTTAGTTTTGCTATGTTCAGACACAGTCTTGCTAAAGAGCCCAAGCACGCCTCAAACTCAAGATTCTCCAGCCTCCACGTCCTGAGCACAAGCTGCTCGAACAACTTCATTTTGAATGCTTAAAGGCGCTTGGGTTACACGGAGACTCGTGCCAGGGAGCGTGCAGAGCCCTGCTGAGACCAAGAGGAAATGCTGCCTCCTTCCCGCAGTCCTCACATTCCATCAGTGACTCATCAGAAAGCTAACTCCAATCAGGCCAGTGTGGAAAGAAGGAAAACACACCTGCTTAATTTAAGGAACAACAAAGGGGGAACTTTCTTAAAAAGCCATTTCAGTTATCCTTGAGTCTGCACAGAATAAGCAAGCTCACTGAATGTTTCTGCTTTAGAGTAACGGTACAAATGATGTGGCTGTTTCACCTGGGACGAAGAGTGATTAAGAGCGATCGCCGCATGGGGAAGGGACTCACCTGCAAACACTCTGCAGGTGAGACAGCGCTAGGCCCAGAATATGGGCCAGGACCCCAAAGAGGAAGCTTCTGCCAGGTCCCCTGAAGTTACCTACCAATAATGATTTTATTCATCTTGCTCGGCTGCTCTGCAGAGGCAGCCTGCAGTCCTTGATGGATCTGATGTGCAGCCAAGTCAAAGAGGTCCAGGTAATCTTCTACAGGGTAGCGGTCTCGTAGTCCATCCCTCAGGCGGACGATTCCTACAGGAACCAAGAAGTGAGTTACTGAAGGCAGCATTGCCACTGATGGATGGGGTGGTGACCTCCTGGAGCATGACCAGAGAAGGAGGGAAAAGCCCAGGGGACCTAACTTTAGCAGCGAAAAGCTTGATGCAGCTAAGCTTCTGGAGGAGGTGCGTGGGTGTGGGATGGCGAGCTCTGTCAATACCTGCCTGCTTCAGGGTGCACACGCCTCACAGAGTGAAAGACATCACCACTGCCACCGGGTAGTGGCCACTTACAAGACACCACGCCTATTCAAGAGGCAGAAAAGGGGATACGCGGCGGGCTAGAGTTGAGAGCTGATCGCCATTTTCACCAATCACGATGAAAGCAGACACACAGTGGTGTGCCACAGTGGTGGCACCTATGATTTGGCACCTAGGCGTGCCAAATATAAAGAAGGACAAAAGGTAGGCAGCAAGGAAGCAGCATCCTGTCACCTTCAGGCGCTCGCCAACAGGTGCTTCATATGGACGTATTCCGACAAGTGCACTGCCACTTGTCCAAACAGTGAGGTGAACTGAGGGTCCCCTTCATGGACACACACATCTGAAGTTTGTTCCCTGCCTTAAAATAGCTTGTAAACATTTAAAGACATATACTGCCTGGCATCTCAGCTACCAAAGGTACTGCAAAGCAGAAAGAGAACAGTTCTGGCCAACATAACAGGAGACTCAAGGTGACATTGAATATTAGCAGCCGAGGCATGCCCTGCCCTGTTCCTCCCTCCTTCCTGCCAGGAGGAAGCTGGTTTCTCTTCAGGAGAAACACAGGCTGGAGTGGGAGAGTATGTGTTCAGACGCGCACATCAAATGCATTAGACCTTGGCTACTCCACGGCTACTGCTAAACCACTCCAGAACGAACATCAAAAGGATGAAATCAAACATCTGTCAGGAAAAGTTAGCCTAAGGAAAACGTCTTAAGATTCTCTTCTAGTGACCTGGGTCCTTTATATGGAAACTGCCTTCATGGTCTGCCCAAACTTTGGCAGACAACAGGCCATGTATCACCCATTAGCTTCAGTGACCAAATGTCTCCTGGCAGGACGAAAAGGTTACAGACGGGAAACAGTGACCAAGGGCCACAGGGTGCCTGGGGCTGGGTGGAACAGAAACCAGCCTGCAAGGCGGGGCAAGGCAGGCGGTGCCCACAATCAACCCTGTTGACCAGGGATGATATGTATCTCCACTGCATTTCAGACACATGAGGTAGACAGGGCAGGTCACACAGCTGAGGCCCACGGTTATGTCTCCTCCAGGTGTGATGGCTTCAGTAAAGCAACCCAGGGCTGGGTGCCAGCCACCCCAGTTCCTGGCATATATTGATCCCTGTTAAGGTTGGGTGTTAAAGTTCTTTGGGAGAACTAAAAGAGCTAGGGCTGTAACTCTCAGTCTCTCACACACGCACACACCCCAACATTAACAAGAAGTTTCCATTATGCACCTGCCCACTTGCCCTGCACAAGCTAACACTCAGCCAGGACCTCACTTAGGTGTGTCTTTGCCTGTGAATCGCTGCCATGGTTTGAGTGCATCCCCCAGAGGCTCGTGTGAGGCTGGTACTCAGGGCAGGGTACTGAGGGTCATGGAACCCTTGGAAAGCACAGTGGAAAGTGACTAGGTTATGGGAGTTATTCCTTGGGAGTGATTCTGCTCCTGTGAGAGTGGGTTACTATAAAGCCAGGCCCCGCCACAAATTTGGCCTCTGCTGCCTGTGGCCAGTCACCATTTTCTTTCTCTGCCATCTTGGGATGTAACCAGCAGCCTCTCACCAGGACTTCGACAAAAGACTTTTTGGAAACTTTAGCCCCGAGAATCACAAACCAAATAAACACTGGCGTTTTGTTGCTATGCCACAAGACAGATGAATGTGACTATCTAATGACAAGTGCCATGTCTCTGAATCTCGATATATCATCTCTCCAACTTTACCTTGCCTTCCTCCACCGAATCTCATACCCATCCCTCATCTGCCACAACAACATGCATCCACAGAATGACTAAGGAAACCACGAGACCCAACACTCACCAAAACGCTTCCGGGTCCACCAATGGGGCTCCTTGATGGCTGAGAATTTCACTTCTGGATGCAGGCGAAGGCGGTCATAGAGGTCAGTAGTCCCACACTTGGGCTGCCCGATGATGTAGAAGTACGGCAGGCAGCGCAGGCGAAAGTGCTTGCCACGCACGTGAGACAGGTGGCCCCAGAAGGCCTTTCGCAGAGTGTCGAAGGTGGAGCGGAACCGCTTGGAGTACAGCACATAGGAATTGGTCAGGTAGGGGTCAGTGTTGTTCCTGCCGGAGAACTCCTCATACCAACAGGGGCTCTTGCTGTTCGGGAGGAATTTACTGGGGATTACGGAAAACATCTGCAATCAAAGACAAAAGAAGACGGACACAGTGAAGGAAAACAATTAGCAAAAAAAACATTTTCTCAAATACGAGTGGTGACCCACAACTGTAATCCCTACACTCGGGAAGTAGAGGCAGGTGGGTCTCTGTGAGTTCCAGGCCAGCCTTGTCTACACAGTGAGTTCCAGGACAACCAAGGCTACATACAGAGAGACTCTGTCCCAACAACAACAAAATCTAAATGACAGGTCTGGAGAAGTGGCTCAGTAGTTAAGAGTGTGCACTGCTCTTCCACAAGATCAGAGTTTGGCTCCCAGCACCCACATCAGGCAGCTAACAACCACCTGTGCCTCCAGTTCAGGGGATTCAGCTTCCACTCGCTTTCATGGGCACATGCCCTCACATGCACATACCTCTATATAGGCATACACATACACACATGGCTGAAAATAAATCTTTTTAAAAAATACTAAATGATGGTGATCTATAAAAGCAACTTAAACCACCATGACCCCATTGCAGGCAAGAAGTCCCCAAATGGCAATGATGAGAAGAGATGATCTTTAAACATCTCTAGGGCCGTTTGGGACAGCAAACTCCCTCCTTGGCGTTTCCATAGCATAAGTACACAGTGCTTTCTCATCCCAGAGGCTGTCAAATTATCCTTGCTGTAAGACATCCAGGAAGTGGCTGTCATGTTCCCAAAGACGCCAGTAGGGGAGGAAGAACCCATTCTTTAAAAGCCAATCATGAAGACTGACCGGCAGCTACTCACGTGCAACTCTTGTCTCTTGAGATCTTGTAAGTCTGGGAGCTGCCTGGTCGTAAACTCAATCCTGGCAGCAATGCTGTCGATAATTAGCTTAATGCTTGGATAGTCCTTCACATAGGAGATATTATTTACAGAAGGCTGGTAGTGATGCTCTTTCACATCACCTGGGTTCTCGCTGTCCATCAAGCTGGGGTTGCTGGGAAAACCCCCATAATGGAAAGGGGATGAAATCAGAAGCTCTTGATGAGCCCCAGAAAGGATGTAAGAAGCCATCACCAAGGTCATTATTATCAATCCAAAGACCAGGCTACATTGCTTCCCCTTCCTGAAGCGCAAAAACCAACCCCAGTTCTCATTGCTCTCGGTCCTCACTTTGAGAACAGCAAGCAAGTTCATCTGCTTACTGTCCACACGAAACAGAATTTTGTTTTCTCCCTTGCAAGTGGGGCACGCCTGGTGACTATGATGGGGGCCTCCTTGGCAGGCAACTTGCTGTTTGTGTGTGTCTTCGGGGAACAGCTGTATGCAGCAATTGATGCAGTGCCTCATGGTAGAGACCTTGGAGAGCTGGCTTAGAGTGCCATGGGCCAGCCTTCGAGGAGTCCACTGAGAAACTTCAAGGGTTTCCTGTGATGACAGAAGACAGGGGGAAGGCACAAGCAGCAGAAACAAATGCAGAAGACAGCAGACACCCATGCACTAGAGAATGAGACGCATTCTTTGGTTCAGATATGGAGGACAGCACAAAAAAAGCAATTGCCAACTGTCTGTTGTGCACCAGCCATGCAACACTGAGGCAGCCACAGGTTTGGAAGCAATTTTGCTCGTGCTTCAGGTTTTTCCCATGGCACCAAAGAAAGTTGAAGTGGCATCCGAGGAGAGCATGGAGCCGCACTGGAGATTAGCAGACATCATGGGCTCCTCACCGACAGGAAGACTGGCATTCCTCCAGAATGTTTTTTCCTCATGGGGAGCAGATTCTTATGAATGCCAGGCAACCTAAACATAAACAAAGATAAGTTTTATTGCATTATGTGGTAACTTATACACTCTTATCCCAGAGAAGAGCAAACATACATCTCCCTCTTCCACCGTTCCGTTTCAGTCACACTTTCTTGCTCATAAGCAAGTCACAGATCATACAAGAAAAATGAAGATTTTGGGGGCTTTTGTGCGTGGGTTCAGGGCTCATGCTCTGTCACCAAATGTGACCCCAAACACCACACTTTGCATAACCCATGTATTCACATATCTGAGCTATGATATCTCAGTGTCTCAAGATTGTGTAATGACGTCAGATCCACACACAGTATCTTCCTTGGGTTTCTGCTGCTATGATAAAACACCGTGACCAAAAGTGACTTGGGAGGGAAAGGATTACTTCATCTTACACTTCCTCACCACAGTCCATCATTGAAAGAAGTCAGGGCAGGAACCTGGAGACAGAGGCCATGGAGAAGCACTACTTACTGGCTGGCTCCTCATAGCTTGCTCAGCCTGTTTTCTTACACAACCCAGGACCATTAGCCCAGGAGTGGAAACACCCACAGAGAGCTGGGCCATGTCAGTCATTAGCAAGAAACTGCTCTAAAGATGTGCCTTACAGGCCAATCTGATGGGGGACTTTTCTCAGTTGAGATTTCTCTTCCCATATAACTTTAGCTTTTGTCAAGTTGAAGGGAGGGAGGGATAGAGGGAGGAAGGACCATCAATGACTTCCAGTTTGAGGGAAGAATCAAAACACCATTTTTTAGCTCAATGATAAATCTGAAGAGTGGTAAGGAGGGGGATGGAAAGGGTAAGGAAACACACAGGAAACCAGGCTGTCTCCTCACAGCCTCCATAGTCTCTCAGCCACAGCTTAAGAAGCAAAAGTTAATGAAAATTTAGCAACAATGAAATGATCCTCTCTTTCAGTCAAGTGTATCATATGAAAAAAACCATCTGACTTTAAGTTATTAAGCAATTAAATCCAATGTACAGTATTCCCCCCAGGCACGTAACACTTCAGACCCCGAAGTCATTTTTCACTTTCATCATCCCAGGAAAGACCCGATTCTTAAAAATCCATTAACATAATGCCATGGTTCTAAAGTGTATTTTTTTCCCCAAATGACACTTCTTTGGAGATGTCATTAAAGGAGCAATAGATGACTAATGAAAAAGCCTGACTTTTTCTAGCTGCCATAAACGCCCACCCACTGGCTGTGTGACCTTAAGCTATTCAACCTCTCTGAGTTCTCATTTCCTCAAGGACCAGTAAAATTAGAATAATAATAGTATTCCCTTGTAACTTTTTTTAAGGCAGGAAATTAATTAATGTGTGTAAAGAGTTTCTATAGGCCTGACATGTGTTTGGTGACCCAGGAAATGTACACAGCATAGCGAACAGTCCTCACTAGCCACATTACAATCTTTAACCGGCAGTGAGTTCTAAAAGCATGTAATACACAATCCCAGATGGGAGACCCTAAGCCACATTCTTTTTCCTTGGGTTGGCAATTGCCCAAGGGCGGTGGACTCAAGTCCCATTGTACACCTCAAACAAGCCTCTGTCCCCAGAGAAGGGGCATTAACTAAGCCTTCATTACAGGCTGTACATATAAACAGTCACAACGTCACAACCCTACAGTAGAAACCTTCATGTCACTGGGATCTAAAGCCCGTGTTTTCTTGAAATACGTTGGCAAGGAATTAGCCAAGTGATGTTTCTTCCACCCACAGAGTGTTCTGTGTGCTGCCAGCATTTGTGCTTAAATATTTAGAGGAGAGGTGAACTGGACAGATTCTATACAGTTCATTTCAGCAGCACTTTGTAGATCTTTCCTATGAAAATGAGCCTTGTAAATCCACAGCCAGAAATATAATAAACAAGCGTTGCATTGTACAGGACTGAGGAGATGGCTCGGTGGATAAAGCACTTTCTATGTGAGCACGGCGACCGGAGTTCAGATCCCCAGAACCCACATAAAAGGCTTCAGATCCCCTCGACCCACACTTTATTTTATGGAAAATGGGAGGCAGAGGCAGGACAATTGCCAGAAGTTTGAAGACTCGATAACCTGAGAGATGCAGCAGTGAACAAGAGACTCAGCCTCATAGAAAGGTGGAAGACAAGCACACATACCTTCACACACATACCATGGCATGTGCCCCAAGATCACACACACACACACACCATATAGAGTAGGTCTGGGAATCATCACTATAACCAGGAGGCCAGATTGAGAAGTACTGGGGCTGAGGGGCTGAGAGTCAGACCGAACCTGGGACAGCTGGAGGTGCATGGGGACTTGAGGAGGAGCATGGGAGGAGACGCCCTGGGACCAAGCTGGGTCCCAGGGTCTCACTGGGGCAGCTGGCAGGGCATGTCAAGAGCCTCTGCTTACAGCGTGTTCCATCACCCATGACCCATTGCTTGGTACAAACAATTCTTCCAAATGAAAGAAACAAAAGGGCAAGATCCCTCCTTGGAAACTCCATCTCTGAAGCCAAGAAAACATTTTTTTTTCACTTGTCAAAGACAAGGCCAAAGCAGGATTTAAAATGAGGCTCCAAGCAGGCACTCGGTGGGAGGGTGTTCACACCCTTCTGCCTTACTGTTAAAATTTTTGTTTGTTTGCTTTCATTAAAGAAAGAAAAACAAAACAAAGACCTTGAAGCCACAGAACAAGAATGCACATCATCTGAACCCAACAGAACGGACAGAACATTCCTAACCAAGAGCAATACTATCTTATTTCAAGCAAAACAAATAAATCTCAGGACTCAGGGAAGCTGACAATCTTAGTGGGTGTGGATGGGACAGAAGACAGGCTCCAACGTGCCCAGTGTTCCTCTACCTAGCAGCTGTGCTTCCAATAGGCAAACCACTCCAAGACGGATTCGTTCCTCATTGAAAAACAAAAGAACAAAACACCAACAACAACAAAAACATTCTAATACAGTGTGTTCTCATTTCATTCATGCATTCACTAGTTCAGCACACACTTTCTGACAGCTGACTGTGTGCTGGGTATATTCTAGGGTAGAGACCAGAAGTCAATATAAAATATAGTATGTAGGTACATGTAGACAGACATATGTAATTAGTATTTAGCCTCAGCGCCCCAGCACACAACTGGGAATCTTTCTTGGGTGCTCAGAGCTGCCCCCTTTCAACCACACCCGATGTTATGTTAATGAAGTGACCCTTAGTGGAGCTAGGAGCCACTAGGAGTTTCAGGATGGGGACTGGGCTTCAGAAAGACCAAGCCTTGGTTAAAGCTTAAACTCTCAGATAGGACGAAGAAGAGATAGAGCCCAAATCCCTGGTGACAGATGACATAAGCCATCTCCCCTATTTCGTGAGACCTCTGCCCAAACACAAAACCACGAGGATCTGAGGGCTTCAGGGCTGATGAGCACACAGAGCTTGGTGAAGACAGAGGAATCCTGGGTATTCTTCCTCATGCCTGGCCATCCCTGTGCCTGACTGGCTGTGTTACTGCTAGACAGTCCTGAACAACAATCTCCTGATGAACACTTCCTGGAGAGTGATGCATTCTTCCAGGGATTTCCTGGAAATCCTGGGAACCTTTGCCTCTGTGGTCAGTTCAGAGGCAAGTGTGGATGTTGGAAACCCAGCATTCCTGTCAGAGATCTAAAGTGCAGCAAGCTCTTTGAAATAAGCCCTCAGACTACAGGTATTTGGTGTCGACTCTTTGGTGCCACAATGCAGGGCCTGGCTGGATAATTCCTCACAGCACAAGCTGTCCCTGCACTGTAGGATGGGCAGGGTGTTCAGCAGAACCCTTGGCCTCCACCACTAGAGCAGCACCCAGCCCTTGAGCCCCTGAGACAGGACAAGCAAAACCAGGTCTAGACATGGGCAAAGTTCCCTTGGGGGTATAATGTCCTGCAGGTGGAGCCTGTCTTAGAGGACAGAATCCAAAACACAGTGAGCAGAGAATGACTTCAGAGTTGCCACTGAGCACTTGAGGAACAGGAAGAAAGCCCAGTTCCATGAAGATGAGGGAAGCGAGGGAGGGGGAAGCTCTGGGGGAAGGCAAAGCCACTGAGAACTACCTGTGGACAGATCCTTGGGGACTTGTGCTGGTTTGGAAAAGGTATCAGCCACACGGGAGGAAATGTAGAGATTAGATTCTATATGGCCTTGAAGGCTAGAGTTAGCAGTGATACTAGCCCAAGTATATAAAGAGAGGCAAGCTACATATTCTTTCCCAAGGCTCTCCATGAGCTGTGTAACTATTAAATAACACAGCTGGGGGTGGGGGAGAGGAATCCAATCCGCTGACTGTACTAGAAGAAAAATGGATTGCCATCATGCTCCTTAACTCCCTTTTCCCATACACCACGGGTGATCCCATGGACAGCCACTCAGAAACTTAACACTCAAGTGTTCTCCCTTCAGAAACAGGTAATGCATTCCCCCTGCACTTCACCTGGCCGGAATGCTGGTGCTTGGTGCCAGCCGGCTCAAGCTAGATAGGACCTTTGGTGCTCTCATTCATGTAGTAAACCAAGGCACTCAGAGATCCATTACCATTCTGTTGCCTCCTGGCCAGGGCTCCACACTGCACCCTGTGGGTGTAGACCCAAACTGTGGGAACCCAGTGCCACTGTGAGAGATCAGATAACTGGTCCCCAAACAGAAAGCATTCAATTACCCAGCCTTTGCTTGGATGCCCCCTATTAACCTATGTACCCCAGGCATCATTAGCAAACCATTTATAACAAAATTGTAATTGAGAGACCCAGAAATACCACTTTAGATTAAGTAATTGAATGCCCCTCAGTGAAAGATCGATAAAGGGCATCCAATTTCACCCTAGGAAAAACTTATTAAATTATTGTAGCTAGAAGCTGATAGAGCAGAAGAAAAGATGTATGAAACTTCAAAGGAAATCTAGATGGACTTCAATAAATAGCTTCATTTAGCTGAAACATTCATGTATGCCCTCTGGGGGGAGAAAGGGGAAAATAGCTAATTACATGATTTTACTTTTATGTTTTAAGGGGAAATTTTTGATGGGTCTTAATTAACCTTTACTAAAACACAAAGCCTTCTTCCGGTTAGTATATCTAAATGCTGACATCTCTCTTTGGGCTATGTATATAAAAATACTCTTTTTTTTTGTCAAGGAATATTAATCAGTAAGTAGAGGGAGGAATTTTTTTTAACTCGCTCAAAGATATCATAAAGAGGCTGCTGAAACCAAACAAAAAGCTAACAGACAACAGAGTTATGTGCAAGCAATAAACAATGTTACTCTTTGTGGGGGCAGAGGGGTATACAAACACACACACACACACACACACACACACACTCATATAGAGATAGGCAAGAGTTCACATCAAATGTTATCATCAGTCATTCTGATCATTATTTTTTTGAGACAGCATCTCTCAATGACCCAGGGATCACCCATGTAAATAGTCTTGCTGGTCTACAAGCCCCATGGATGCTAGGGATATAGGCACAGGGCTTCCTGTTTATGCTGTAAGAGCTTTACCATCACTTGCCATGTCTCAGGTGCCAGTGTCAATCTCCCTGGAGTTTTACAGTCAATGAGCAGAACAGAGCCGCTCCCCACCTTGCCATTCAGTGTCCTCTAGCACTGTAGAAAGCACGTGGTCATCAGGTGGGTCAGGAATCCAAGCTCTTGTCTACCAAGGGACTTCAGAACAAGTCACTTATCTGGGCCTCTGCATTGTCAAATGGCGTACGGGCTGGCATAGATCAATCACGGCTTGGGAGTTAAGAGCCTGAATGTTGTGGCCAAATTGCTTGGGTTTGACCTTGACAAGACATTAAAACTTTCTCCTCTCTGTTTCCTTGAATATAAGTGAGAATAATCAAAGGACCTATAGCCTAGCAGTGCAATGAGTATCAAGTGAGCTAACACATATAACGTACTTACGAGGGTGACCCATCATAAACACTTAATAAATGTTACTTAATATTGCCTATACATAGTGCTGACCCATAGTAGTATGAATGCTAATTATTACTCATAAAATACCACTTAGGGTAGACTGTATTACTGAGCCCTATTCATTACTCCTCTGTATAGTCACCCTCTTGTCACATGATTTATTTTACACTTTATAATAAAGGAGTAGACTGTTTCTTCACCTTTCATCTTGAGCCAGGTGACCTGCTTTGGCCAATAGAATGAGGAAGAAGAGACCACATGCCAACCTCCAGCCCAGGCAAAAAGGCACCGGTGTGTCTAATCATCCCACGGACACCTTTGCTGTCACCAAAAGAAGATCATGACTGTGTCAATAGGAGAATGACAGACACATGAAAACAGAGCCAAAGCCAACATGGAGGGGTGACCCAGACCCCCTCCAGAGATGCCATTCTAGTCAATCACTGTGCAGTCAAAGCTCACCAGTATCCTCTGCTACAGAATTAAACCAGTGGAGCTGCAACAACGGTTACGAGCTTTGCAGGGCGCATGAAAAGCTTATGAGGGGGCAACACAGGCCAAAACAACTCACCAGAGACACAGCTAATCATGGGGCTGACCCCTTGTTCTGAAAGCCTCTCTCCCCTCACACCAAAAGCAGATAACACCATGCTATAGCAATGCTGGAAACCAGTGTTCTTCCCAGGGTAGGCCACAACTGCCCCCACACACACCACTATCTTCAAGCAAATTTGTGTTTACGACAGCTATGGCTGTTTTGTTCCACTTATCTGGACAACGGGGCCCAGTCCCCCCACAAGATGGACAGACCTTCCTTCTAGCCTCTTTGGGGTTATCGTCATTTCTCCCTTGTGTCCTCTTCCGCTAGCAAGCTCTTGCTGTAATCTGACCCTGATAGGTTCCTTGCCAAATTTCATTTTTCCCAGTGCCTGGAGCCACTTATCAGTGCTTCCGCTGCAAGTATTCTCTGGCCATGATCAGTAGACTTCCTGCCTGGCACCAAGCGTGCATCACTTGAACCACAGGAGTTTTCTTTTTTGAGATAGGGTCTGCTGTGTGACAAGACTTTTCCTGGGGACACACACACCTACTCACCAAAGATAGGTAGCCCACGACTGACGAAAGTACAGATACCACCAAAGTCTAGCCTGGTGAACCAATGAGTTTTATCGAGGTTACTTACGGGAGCAGAAATGACTCAAAGACAGTTGCATCAGCTATGCCCACGCCAGCATGGGTGACAGCTCACAGAAGTTGGGAAACCTGAAGCACACTGCACAGCCTGCAGGCAGTTCACCAGGTTCAAGAGTGTCCTTTCCCGGTGCCTCAGTTGGTCTACACCTCTTCCAGGCAGACAGGATACTTTCTGCTCCTTTCAGGCAGCTGGTCCTGTCTCAGTCTTCTTTTTAGCTCGTCTTGTCTGAGAGTATTCTATGGAGCTCAGCTCCCTCCCATCTGAGGTGGACTCCCAGCTTTTGTTGCTTACTCTGGCAGGGAGGAGCGTAGTGAGCCTTGTCCATTTCAGGGACTTCCTGAAGCTACTTTTTAGTTGTTTGCCTTCCTTCTTAAGGAACTTGTGTGGGACTGACACAACAAGGTTTCACAATGTACCCCTGGCTGCCCTAGAACTCCCTATGTAGGCCAGGCTGGCCTTGAACTTACAGAGATTCCCTTATGGTGTCCTCAAACTACAAGGCATGAACCACCATGCTTTGCATACCACAGGAGATTTTATAAACTGTATCCCTGACTGTATTAAAATTCCACCATCAATGTTGTTTTTGTTAGTGCCAATGGCCTTACATGCATTACAGAGTAGAAACGGTCCATAGAAAAAGCTATCATTTCATGACCCATATTTGTGGGAAACAAGCATATTCACAAAGATCCAATCTCCATAGTAAACAGTCCTCCTCTCTCTTTACCCCAGCATGATACCCACTGAGCCTCAATTTAGTAGAAAGGTGGGACACAGCAAAAAGAGATTTCCATGAAGTCAAAGCATTAAGCTTAACCTTAAAGTGGGCACACCTGCCTTTTAATTCAGCTCAACTGTTACCAGCTTTATGAACTCATACAATAAACTGAGCCATCCTGAGACTTAGGTTTTCATGTGTAATATGGGAGTAAAACCATCGTTGCCCTCCAGCATGAATTTGAAGAGGTAACATACAGAAAATGTGTAACCTCCACCTGGCACACGGCAAGTTTCCGTAAGTATAACACGGTCTTTGCATCATTGGACTGGGCCTCAGGGCCTCACCCCAGTGCCACCTGCTTTCTACATGCTTACAATTCTATGCCCAGATATTTAACTTCCCTATCTGCATCCAATGTGAGGTCACAAATTCCAGGAAGAAGCAGGTGGCAGCCAAATTTCCAGAATCATGATTGTCTCTAATTGTCTGTAGGAAACTAGGACCCCTATGAATTTCCAATGAGCCATTCGCAGTGGGAAGCCTCTAGCATATCTTGAAGATGATAGCAGGCATAGGCAGAGGCCAGGCGAACCCATGCTTTTCTAGAGTTATCAACCAGGCAGTTGATAACTGCCTATAGGCACCTGCTCATCCGGTCCTGCCTTCTATAAAAAAAACAGGTGCAGCACGATTATTTGCGTCCCAAGAACATGTAGCTCATAAGAGACAGATAGGGGAAGAGACTCGAGGGCGTTGGGCACCACCTTCACCTCTGTACCTGCAGGGGGACATCCTGAATTCAACCCACCATCTGGCTTAGGCTCTACTGGTCCAGCAGTTCATCCAGGATCAGGGTTCCTTCCTTGCCTGGCCCCTTCAAGATTCTTTCTACATACCAGCTTCTCTGTCTCACAGAGAAGGGGAGGGGAGGAAGGCACAAACAAAGAGCAGGAGATGAAGTGGGTCACTTTCAAGACTTCTTCTCTGAAGGCCTTGTTGGCTGGGGCACTGAATCTTACACAATCTCAGTTCCCACTTGCATTTGAAGCAGATGTGCTATAAGTTCACACCCAGAGAGAAAAGGGATAGGGGACACAGGCTGCTCTGGTGCCATGTGTCCGGCACAGAGAAGGGGTCACAGACAGAAGGAAAAAGCAGGGCTAGGTGCACTGGCACACCTGAAACCACAGAAACAGAAATGACTTTACAGAGAAGGCAGGTCTAGGAACCATCTCTACAAGCCCATTCTTACTCCTGTAGGCACAGGTAGACAGGATGGGTTCTGTTGAGACTGGCCATGTTGTAGCAATGCTCTTGAGGCTGAGCACCAAGTGGGAGCTTCCTTGAAGGGCTGCTTTGAAATCTGAAAGACTAAAATAAACACTCTTCCAGCATGGCAGAGAGCTGTGAGCAGGTGAGTGCTGAGCAGAACTCCTCACATCTTCCAAACCAGCCCCAAATATTGACTGATCAACCTGATATGAGCCATGGCCTCTCTCTATATATCTCTCTGTCTCTCTTTGTCTCTCTCTCTCTCTCTCTCTCTCTCGGCCTTAACTTTGCCATATGGAAACCATGACCTGGGGACTACCCTTTCAGTTTTAATAGCATCTGAAACTAATTTCTCTTTAGCGAAAACCTGCCATCATTACTTCCTTCTGCCTTTTGCGGCTGCTCAGCCTCTGGTTTTCAACGAATGTCAAAAGTCAGCACAGGCCTCGTTTCCTCAGCCTCCAGAGGAGCCAATCAGTCTTAAAGGTTCATCATGGGTTTTCTCCCAATAGCAGCCCAACTGACCCCCGCCATCTGTTCATCACAAGGTACCAGCCCCTTGCACCATGCTCAAGCCTGCAATTGCTGGGATGATGAATGTAAGGACCACACAGCCCAGAGCTCAGAAGCATCCAGCGAACTCCAGAGCAAAGACTCCAGGGACTCTGGAAACACAATCACCTTGTGAGCCTAGAACTGTTCAGCCCCATTAGAGGAACAGCCCCCAAACCCACCTGGTGCCAGGCACCTTGTGGAAGACACACCCTGGCTTAGGGACTAGAGTCACCCTAACAACAGTGTCAATTCCTAGAGCCACAGTCTCTGACAGCAGGGGCAGGTGGGTGGGTGGGGTCTGTCCATCTGCTCCAGCTCTGACCCAGTCAAACACACCCAGATGCCAGTCTCGCCATCAGTCTCCACATAACTCAGGTTTGCTCCACAAAGGCATGGTGGGTAGGAGGCTTCAAACATGCTCACACTGCAGTCACCCAATGATTTCCACATGCACAAAAGACTCCAAAGGTCTGTGTGACACAAGAGACACTTTTCTCTTTCTGAGCCCAGGGTGTCTGTAGGGGAACTACTTTAGAGCACTCGTTTTATTATTTCCAGTGGTGATTCAAATCACCGGGGCACTGGCTCTTCCACTCAAGCCTGTCCGGTAACTGTCCGCATCACTCCACTCAGGTGCAAACCTACCGAACCCAAAGCTTCACACTCTGCTTCGGAGCCTGCCCACCAAAACAGCTCTGGGGAACATAGTGACTGTGGCCTTTGCACAGAACCCCCAGGGGAGCATGAAGACTCAGGGTTTCCAATGACCCCAGAAAGAGCAAAAGAAAGAAATGAGTACTAGTACAGTGTCAGCCATGTGTGGAAGGCCACGGACAACCATTCTTAATAGTAACTCTCGGGGTCAGTATGCAGATCCTCAAAGTGTATGTAGAAAACTGAGGCACAAAAAGGTTAAAAACATACCCAGATTCACACTGCCAGCCAGTGGCTATGTTCCCTAGAACTATTTCAGTGGGCAGGCTCCAAAGCAAAGCATGAAGCTTGGTTTCTATAGGTTGCACCTGAGTGGAATGACACACACAGTGACTAGGCAACAATAGATCTGTTTGGCTGCAAAGCCTGGGACCTTTGACCTGTACACTCAATGAAGCTGCCACCCTAACAGAGGCTGGCAGAATGATGTGTCAGCTCTCACCTGATTGGCCAGCCTGGGTTTGAGTCTCCTCAGGCTAGACCGTGAGCTTCACACAGCACAGGGTCAACCATGCTCAGCCCTGAAGAAAATGGGCCTCGGAGTGGGTTGGTGCTCTGTAAATACCCCCACCTTAGTGACAGACGAAAACCCCAGTATGGCCATTGGGTTCCTAGGAATGCTCCAGAATAGGGTGTTTGCTGCTTGGTAACAAGGATGACACCAGCGAACACTGACTTGTATCCATACATCAGCCTAGTGTTAATGTGGATGACTGGCTTTAAGCATCCCGATAATATTAAAGACAGTATAACCACTGTCCCCACTGTACATGTAGCTCAGCTGTGAATTTAATGCCATATACTTTCTGCTTGGTGTGACTTACAGAGTTGGGAGAGAACACAGACCAGGGGAGGGGGTTTGGATATCTAAAAATCCCAGAACCTGCACCAGGCACCAGCCGCAACAGTTAAATCGCCATGTGACTGCAGACAAACTCCCTTCCCCACTGCGACCCTCATCCACTTCTTCTCCTAGCCAATGTGAAAGGTTTTGTGCTGCTGAATGGGCCCAGTATTAGGAACTCAGGTGTCTGAGAACCAGTTACTGCTCTTGCTGTCTGTTTGTGACATTTCCTGCCCAGGCAGCACTAAACCTTAACTATCAGGGGAAAGAGACACACTTTCTGACACTTTGGCTCTCATGTGGCTGCTGTACAAAGTAATTAAGCATTAGCATTGTAGTCACCCTCCAAGAATTTTCCCCTAACACAGCCCGAGGGTGTGAATGAAAGAAGATGTGCCCAGAGAGACAGCGTGTGTGTTTGTGAAGGAAAGTGTGTGTGTCTGTGTATGAGAGAGTGAAGGAGAGAGAATGTG
The DNA here is from genome assembly GCF_030254825.1 of Meriones unguiculatus. Lineage (NCBI taxonomy): Eukaryota > Metazoa > Chordata > Mammalia > Rodentia > Muridae > Meriones > Meriones unguiculatus. Next base: position 9,824,517 of record NC_083349.1, read on the forward strand.
TATGTATATATGTGTGTGTGAAGGAGAGAGTGTGTGTGTCTGTGTGTGTATGTGAGAGAGAGTGAAGGAGAGAGAGAAAATATGTGGGAGTGAGAGAGAGAGACCCAAAGGGACAGGGTGACTCTGTCCACCTTTGTGTCCCTAGACCCTTCCTGCCCATTGTGACAGACTCCGGGGAGAGGAGGGCAGGTCCTGAGTAGCAGGAGATGGCCAGCAGAGATGCCCTTCAGGTCTCTCACAGGACAGAACTCACACACTGAAAACAGAGTGCGAATAATGATCTCCAAAGTGCACAGCAGAGCGCGAGAATGAATAAATTAGAGGAGGCACAATTGGAAGGAAAGCAGCTGTGCGCTCCCCACCAGATGGCCTCCCTGATCTGAATACTTTTAAATATTGTTTTATTTTCAAAGATAAGCAAAATAAGAGTCTGGTTAACCCTTGAATGGGCAGAAGCTCCTGAAGTAGTTCGGTGGGATTTCTTCCCCTCTGATGGGAGGAGCGTGGCGCTCACCTGACAGTGTCCTCTGGGCAGTTTCACGAGGTGAAGCTGGATGGAGCATGCACTACCCGTCCCCAGGCAGACCAGCCCTCACCAGGTATGGCAAGAGGCAAGCAAGTGACCTGAGCATCTGTCCCAGGGTGGCCATGGAGACACCTAGAATATGAGGGGGTGCGGTACAGGGACAAATGTAAAATTCCATGTTTAGAAAGTTTAAATTTTAACATCACTTTAAAATTAAGTTGTAGCAGATTACGTAGTAAAATGAGAGATCATGCTACCTTTCACCTTTCAAGTAACGTGGAGGGAAGCCGGACAGGCACTGGCAGGTCCTATGGACCCACCACTATCCTCATGTGCTCCTGACCATTCACATTACTACAGGTAAAATGTGAAATGTGGTTGCTCTGTAGTAAGGGGGATGGGGGTGGGGAGGGGGACACAGGCCCTGGGCAGGGCCTGCTCTAAAACACAACACAGCAGGAGGCAGAGCTAGACAGAGCAGAAGCCCCAGCTGGCCCTCTTTCCATTGAGTGTGATGACAAGTACATACCACATCAATCAGTTTCCAAGAGTGACTGTGGGTGGAGCTCGGGGCACTTTGTCTCACACTTGCACAGCTCCATCTGTATTCCTCTTACAAGTACAATGGCAGTGAAGTTAGAATAAACGCCAAGTAACAAAAAAGGAGCAAAGAGAAACGGGCTGGAACAAAGTCTGCTTAGCCACACCCTTGGCCTCAATTTCCCTTCTCGCCCTCATATATGTGCACTCCTTGCTGTCCTCGTCATGGAGATGATGTAGAGGGACCGCCTGAGGCTAGAGATGACCAAACTAAAGGGCTGGGTGCAAAGAACAAGGGAAGAGTTACCTCAAGGTTTCACTTTAACCTCTCATTTCTCAAGTATCTTTAAATCAATAACATTGCCCTACTAGCCATAGCACAAGCTCAGCTGTTGTCTTTCTTATTGTTATTGTCATTGTTATAATCATCATTACCATCTACATCATCATCCTTAATCAAATTCCCACTTGACTGAGAATGATGCGTTTGGGAGCCATCCCAGGAAGGGCACTATCTCTTGCCTTCTCTGCCACAATGAGAGAAAACCCAAGGGCAGACCACAGAATTCTACGGAGTGGGTGTAGCTCTTTATAAGCAGGCATAAGTCAAAAGCAGAGCTCCAAGAGCAAACGGGACAATATGGCTCTGAAAGTCACTGTCACCTATACCTACAGAGCCCTTGGATGAGGCTCCATGTGACTGCACCGATCATGAGATGGACAGGTACGCTCTGATAGAAACAGAAATGCGGAAAAGAGCAAAAAATGAGGACTCCAAAGCCAAGGAGTATTAAACACAGCCCCACATCTGGACTGAATCCACCTCTTCCTGGCTGTGTGTCCTCAGGCCAAGTGCCTTACAGTTCTGGGCTTGTTTGCTTCCCTTCAGCACAGAGAAAATTGCAGCAGGAAATGCGGGAGGATTAATGGGATCATCCTTGCAAAATGCTTCCTTGATGCCACCAACTCCCAGAGCCTGAAAAATTCTGCCGTAACTACCTCCCCCATCCTGTCATTGCTTTCTCCTTTCCCCAGGTCTGCAAAGAAGATCTCAGCCAGCAACAGGAATTTTGGTCTGGTATCTGAAGACCCTGCCAACGCTGAATGATGTCAGAATCCTTAAGGCAGCAGACTAACGGTGCAAACAAGCTCATACAAAGGGTCCCCTCACCCAGCAATATATCAAAACCCACTTAGAAACCTCAGAACACTGGCAGCAAGGGCTGCTTATGCCCAGAAACAGCCTCCAGGAGAAACCCCACCTTTTAGACTCCAATAGACCCAGTTTCTGGAACCTCAGATCAAACCTGGAATCTAGATTCCCAACTTCTGTAAAGTATTACCCAAGACAATAAACACAGAAGGGGAACCCCACGCCATGGCTCTCTATTACTCAAACAATTTAAAAGTCCCTGGTAGACTGTGTTTGTTCCCGTTAATTCCTCCCCACGTATCCACAGTTGAGGCTAGGGAGGTGAGCTTCAGTGAACACTTTAACAAGGGTATGTTCTCCAAGAATCCCAGTGTCTGCAGGTACTGCTATGATACACTGGCTGACTGGGACCCGTGTGTCAAGGACACCACCAGCCCTGAAGGGAAGCTGCCACTCATAGCTATGTGAGGCCTGGTGAGGACATGGGGAGGCTATTACAAAGCAGGTGAAGCCAGCTGCCTGGCCCCAAGAGCTGCTGTGCTGTCAGCTCTATGTAAACAAGTTTAAAAAAAAAAAAAAAAAGTACTTGTTCAAAAAATAATCAGTGCATCTTGGCTCAGGCACAGACTCCCACAAAGCAAATGATGTGTGATATGAGAAATCTGTAACCTCAGAATTAACTGCGGAAGAGTGCAAAGTCACCCAGAGACCTGGGAGTAAGTCACACGGAGACCTGGGAGGACCCCTCCAGCCCCCTCCCCCCTCCCCCCCCTCCCCCGGGAGTTACCGCCCATTCTCAGAGAGGTCAGACTTCCTCCTGGGCTTAAAAGCAAAAGTGGGAAAACAAAGACAAAAACAAAAACCTTGTAACTGGGTTCCCATCAAGTGCTGCTCTAGCCTCCCTCAGAAAATAAACATTTAACCCAAAAGTCCTCAGTCCTTAGGTCAGTTCACAGGCAGCAATAACAATACCCGTCTAGTGTCTCGACAAGTGGCACAATCCCAGGCTTGCAAAAGCTCAGAGAGGCTGGGTGGCTGACACGAGCTTGCTTCGGGATGAGCAAGGCAGGCGGTCTGCGCTTCGTGACACTGACACATCAGTGCACACCCCACGTCAGGCAGCAATAGCACCAACTGTGTGGCCCTGAGGAAACAGCTGCCTCCAGCCCTTTCTCCATCTCCAGGCTGGTGCCCAAAGCCACTCACTGCTCCGATGCAGTACTGCAGGAAGAATTGAAGGAGAAGCAAAAGTCCACCTGTCCACCTTGGCCATTTTGTTTGTCCTATCTGCCTCTGTGTATCATTCTCTAGCCGGTACCATTTTTCCCAATGCCAGTGGTCCCACTGACCCATCACTGCTGCCTGTGCTCTAGACCTGAACCAAAGCCCTGAATCCCTCCCCCTCAGACCCTGCTCTTGCCCCTCAAGCCCCTTCCACTGGCCATCTCTGTGGGTGTCTGACAGCACCTGCCTCAACCGATCAATGACAAGCTCAGGGGCAATGGGAGAGGCTCTGTTCACTTCTACAAAAATGTCCCAAAGGAAGGAAACCAAGAAAGGACATGGGAAGTAAGCAGCACATATCAAAACCCCATAGAGCCACAAGGAAAAATACAACAAACAAACAAAAACCTCCTCATAGAGGTCTCAATTTTTATATATATAAGGAAATTTAAAATTCTGCCTCTCTAGGACTAGTGTCAGTCATTAGAAACCAGTTTCTTCTTATCTTGCCGGTGGGTGTGGTCGCTAATGTGGGGGTACTTGGGAGGCAGGCTCTAGCTCCACTAGACTGAGGGTTTCCAGTGTCTACATTCACTGTACGGGAGCAAAGACAAGGGGACTGTGATGGCCCTGGGACTCGTCACTCCTGCCGGTCTCAGTGTGCCTCTCTACCCTCTCTAAATTAGTTTTCACACTACAAAAAGCAACAAAATGATATGTCTTGGTAAATTATATGATTCTGATCTGTGTGCACAAGTTGTTTTCTCCATTTTCTTTCGTTTTGCCCCATTTTCAGTTCTCACACCACTGTCAGGCAGATTTCCAAACATATTCAGACAACACCATTTTTCACCACACGCCATAAAAACACAGGTACTGAGCTTAGGACAAAAGAGGTGTATGTTGGGGGGAGGGAGGGGGGCATCCCTTCTCCCTGCAGACATTTCATTCCTTTCCCATAAAGGAAATGTGGAAGGGTTTCAAAAACATCCAGTACTGCGAGAGAACTAAAATGACCTTGCCTCTTCCCCCACCCCTCGCTCTCTTTCTGTGGCTCCCTCAGCTGTCCCACACTTCTACACTTCAGAAAAGGCTCATAGCACGATGGGTAACTGACTTGGAGACAGCTGCTGGGTTTCATCGGCGCGAGACCTGGAGTTCAACAGATTCCCTCCCAGAGAGTGCTGCAACCAGGACTCTCCTGCGGCATTGGAAGGGTTAGAGGGACAGATGAGGATGGGAGTAGCCTAGAAGGGTGGGGACTCGAACCCACAGCTGCTTCTACCTCACCACCAGGATATGCTCTCTCCTACCACTTTCTCACCCTAACCCTCCCCCCCCTTATAAAACACCCACAAAGCCATCCTAGTGACCTTCCCAATGTTCTTTTTTTTCCAAGTTAGCATGTTTATTATTTGTGCCTTTTTTAACTTTATTTTTTATGAATTATTTTTATTTATAACAGTTTATTCACTTTGTATCCCTCCTGTACCTCCCTCCCTCCTCCTCTCCCAATCCCACTCTCCCTCTTCCCTACCCGTGTCCCTCTCCCAGTCCACTGAAAAGGAAGGTCCTCCTCCCCTTCCCTCTGACCTTAAAGTCTATCAGGTCTCATCAGGAATGGCTGCATTTTCTTCTTCTGTGGCCTGGTAAGGCTGCTCCCCCATCAGGGGGAGGTGATCAAAGAGCAGGCCAATCAGTTCATGTCAGAGACAGTCCCTGTCCCCATTACTATGGAGGCCACTTGGATACTGAACTGCCATAGGCTACCTCTGTGCAGGGGTTCCAGGACATCTCCATGAGTGGTCCTGGGCTGGAGTATCAGTTTCAGAAAAGATCCCTGTGCCCAGACTTTTAGGATCTGTCACTGTCCTTGTGAAGCTCCTGCTTCCCAAAGTTCTTAACCTAGGGTTATACTCACTCTCCCACTGAAATACAATCAACTGATGACCACATCAGACAGGTTAGTTGACTGTATTTCTGAGATTTTCACATACAAACACTTGAGGAGAGAGAGAAGGAAAAAAAAAAAAAAAGAATGAGCATGAGTGGAACTCAAATACTGTTCCCCCCACCCCTCATCACCCATCACTGGCCCCAAAGCATTCATTTCACAATTTACAAAAGAGCTGGAAACATTTCGTTCGTGAAGGGGAACCCCAACCCAGGCTAAACATCTCCAAGCTGGAGGGTCAGGTCCTAGCCGAGAGCCTGCTGTCTCCTTGTGGCCGGCCCTGCTCCCTCACCAACCCAACCCTACCACAGCTTTCAGAGACAACAGGACTGTGCAGTGTCTGCCACAGGCTCATCCCCCTTTTTTGTCCCCTTAGCTACCATCCCCTCTAGCATCATCCCTTTAGGCTATGACCCATCCCGAAAGGGCTCTGCACCTGAAGCAGGAGAGGGTTACCTGCAGATCCCAAAGTAACTGGCTGAACTTCTCAGAGCCTAAGTGGGCATAGCCCCAAGTCCCAGGAAACAAAACATCCCCAGCCGCTGCACCCCATCCCCAACACACACGTCAAAGAACACTACTGAGGTGCCAGGACTGTCATAGGCAGCCTATTTCAAACCTCCTTAGAGTCATCACTGGGGATCACAAAAGACGAGGAGTCATTTTCAGGGGCAGCATGCGGTTCTTGCATATTCCTCTCAATGGATGATGGTTCCTGACCTGTCATTTTCACTTACATCATTTATTGAAATCACTGGCAGATTTCAGACTTATTCAGCCCAATTTGCTCAGTCATCAGTGCTAAGGAAGGAAGCAAAGAAGGGCAGGCCTCTGTCCTCCATCCTAAGACATGCAATCCAAGCAGGCACCATGTTTACTGGACATAAGCTTACAGGCAATCAGTGGCCTTGGAGGATAATCTTGTTTAACGCTTGAACACCCAGCTGAGGAGCAGGGTGACAACTGGCTTAAGGCCAAGGTTGTACTGTGTGTGTGTGTGTGCATGTGTGTGCATGTGAGGCAGGATCTCAGGTTGGTTTCAAACTCCTTACATAGCTGATGCTGACCTTGAACACCCAATCCTCCTGCCTCTATCTTCTATGTTCTGGAATTCCGCCACCTGGTATTATTATAATTTTTTTGTCCCTACCCCCATCCATTCCACCTACCCCCACAAATGTGTGTGTGTGTCTCTCTCTCTTTGTGTGTGTGTGTGTGTGTGTGTGTGTGTGTAGTGTATGCAAATTTGTGGAAGAATGTGCATACAGAGGCCCAGGAAGGACGTTGAATGTCTTCCTCTACTGAACACCACTCTATTGTTTGAGACAGTATTTCTCAGTGAATCCAAAGCTCATCATTATTCATGAGGCTCGCTAGCCAGTTAGCTCCCCAGCCCACCCTTTGATCCTGGGAATAGAGGGCAGGCCTGCTTGGCTTCTATGTGGGTGCTGTAGATTTGAACTCAGATCTTCTTGCTTTTACAGTAAGTGATCTTATTCAGTAAGCCTTCTCCCCAGCCCATCTCCATTTTAAGATGAGGAACTGAAACAGGCTTAGTGATGAGGACCTATGTCCTTGTAGCCATCCCTCTGCTCCCAAGGCTCAACAGATAAACCACTCCACATGGAGTCAGGGCTGTGCCATTCCTTATATTTTTCTTTGGGCCCTCAGCCCCTCGGAAGGTGAGAAGTTGAGCCAGGTATTCTGGAATTGCCTGTGGAGCCACCCATATGCTCATTTTTTGCTTCAGTTACTTCACTAATTGAAGCAAAGGTACTGAGAGTTTTGACATTAAGTATCTGAGTGATTGCCTTATTGCCTCTTTTTACTTCCTGTGCTTAGATACAACCTTTCACAGACTTTGAAACCCCAACTCTATTTGAGAGGAAAAGACACTAACTTCAGTATCTAACTTGCTTTCCCAAAGTGCTCGATGGCTTTGATGGCTTAAGCTTTGAGTTATAAGTTAATTGCCTGACAAAATTCTCCAACTGGTCTGCTTATCAGGCTTCAAAAACAGACTTGGCCTGGTTTTCAAGCCTGATAAAAATCTGCAACAATCCATGGAAAGTGCCCAGTGACCTACAACTGCCAGACTACTATGACCATCATTTCCATCACTGTCCCTAGCACCATTTCTGTAGATCATGTTTAGTGACAGTGGGTTGTGGATGCAGTCTGGTCTGCTCCATACCATGCAGGTTATGTTTCTTTCTTGTTTCTTCCAGAAACCAGCTCCTTGAAATGCATCAAAATGAGCTCTATCAGCGCCAACAGCTGATCCTTCACACTAACCCAGGAAAAGATAAAACCATGTGCATTTTAATGTCAGCTGTCCCTCCTCTCAAATAGGAAAAAAAAAATCAGAGGAAAATGTTACTTTTAAAATGAGTGAGACATTTTCTTGTGAAGGCTCTATGATGTTTGATTTTGAATAAAACACAAATTCAAAAAATATAAAACACGCTTTGGGTTTTTGTTTTTCTTTGTTGCTTTGTTTTGTTTCAAAGTGTTCTGTCTTTAGGGCCCTGAGCGAGCACACAAAGAAAGAATAACAAGATGATCCAAGCCAGAAAGTGTCAGAGCATGCCTGCCTAGGCATTTGACCCTGAACTCGCTGCCACAGGCACAGTGCGACAGGACTTAGCAAGTCCAACACCAGCCTTTTCACCATGCAGAAGCCAAGACACTCCTGGGCTCTGTATCAACCCCAGTCCCACCTTCGGATCGTCTCAAGGCGCCCATTAGTCTGTGCTTTGCACTCACTAAACAAGTTGTAAATATCATGATCCAATATCCCATTGAATCCCCAACTGACAGTTCAGGCTCAACTGTATCCTGCAGGTTTGGCCTCGTATAAATCACTGTCTCTTAACCAGGAAAGTTGCAAAATTCAGGTTTATCCCAGAAACTTTAAGGACTCCTTCCCCATTGGTAGCATGGTAGAGTGGACCACAAGCAGAGACACCAAGACTAGATAACACAGAAGAATCCATCAGGACTGGCTGTGGAGACTTCAGAAGGAGTAAGCCAGGGTCTCAGGTGGCCCTGGCCTGCACTGTGAATTCACATCACAGTCACTGAGCTTGAAAGGGTGACACTGTAGGAGAAATATGACAAGAAACAAGAGTAGCATGCAGGGTCTGTGGCCAGGCAAGGGCTCAAGTGAACTGGGAACCCAAGCTGTAGTTCCAGGCTGTACAAATATCCATCACTGGCTTTAAACAGAGAGGCAGGCACAGCTGCCCAAGCTGGACCAGCACCCCTTCACAAACTCCCTCTGAGGAACACCTGCACACTGAGACCAGCCCAAGACCAGTACACCCGCAGATGGCCAGCTTGTCCTTGCCAGAGCAGACCCCAATCTTCTTGAGGAGGGGCACAGATTTTCTCTCCTACAACCTGATACCTGTTCTCAGCCTGAGGAACTCAGAAACCAGGATTTACAAATTAGTGTGCATCAGATGTGGAATATGCCACCGTGAAGAAGCCACTCAAGATGAGTGTGCCCCTGAACGTGAAGGCCAGCTATTGCTCTCTTTCACTGTGGGACTCTGGGTAAGTGGTCATGCCTGCTTCTTCACGGCACATGAAAATGGTGACACGCTCCAGGAGAAAGTAACTAGGATGGTTGGGGGAAACATTATAAAGGAAAAAAAAAAAAAAGCCAATGAGGAGAACAAAGCTAATCTCAGAATGACAGTATTGTATGGTTTCTCCCCTGTACCTGGATTTTTATATAGATAAGTAAAATATTATATGGCATGAACATAGAATCAAAACTGTCTAGGGCAACAAAAGGCAGTAATGGGGGGCTGGCGGGGGTGGGGGAGTTGAGCCAGTAGTGGGGATAGGGGACTATGCTCAACATGCAATAAGTACTTGTGTAACGAGGTCCTGAGTGACATAGTACCACATACAATGACATTTTTGCATCAAAAATTAAAAAGTAAACACCTAGCCTTAGGGTGGGGGAGGGGGAGGTGTTCCTCAACTCAGGTGGGAAGATGCTTGGGGAAAAGCGACAGGAAGGACAAGATTCCAACTTTGCCAGTTTCCCCCTTTTTGGACAAGAAACACAGTGAGCAGGGCTGCATAGCCAACCAGAGCCCAAGAAACCCACCCAAGCAACCACGGGTCCTCAGGAGTAGTCATCCCCAAACACGGCTCCCAGGTGACAGAGACGATGGGAAACAGAGGGCTCCCTCATCTGTTCTAACTCCCTGCTGGAATTCCAGTAAGATAGGACCTGAGTGTGAGGCCCGGAAAAAGTTCATTTTCCTGAGCTATTCAACCCAACGGTTTCAAGATGTCACCATTTCCATACATCTTCGTACAGAGGTTGTTAATGAAAATTCCTCATTTTTAGCATGTTCCATTTCAGGTGCTAAACACCCATCTGACCTGAGAATAACTGATCTGTACTTATCTTATAATATAATTTTATAGGAGTTATGTGCCCAACCTGCTCCAAATACGCTTTAAAAGAAAGAGAAAAAAAATCTTCCAGCACTGGAGTTAAGAATCTGCTTTTAAATTTAAATTAAGTGAAATTAGGAGAAGTTACAAAGAAACATAAAAAACCTCCTTTCCTTGGTTTTACCGGTCACATTACAAGTGCCTGCTGGCCACATGGTGTCTCCAGCGTGGATCCTACAGGCGCATGATCTGCAGGTAGACAGACAGCACGTCCAGTATCATAGAGAGGTTGGCGCTGTTGGCCTGTCAGCCCTGGAAGGCAAGGTCAGAGGCTCACGTCTCACTCCCAGCTTTCAGGCCTGCCAACCAGAAGGCACTGGGAAGTCATTTCCCAGAGCCGCTATAAAAACTTATACAACGCTAGTCCCAGTGGATAAACCCGCACGGCCGGGGTCACACAGGTAGGCAACAGCCTAAGTGTGACAGCGTCAGGTCTTCTCCTTTTCCATTTCCTGAAGTCTCTGTATGACTGAGCCACCGGTCTATATGGCAGCCCCAGGAGGCCCTCCTCCCAGGAGGGCCAACTCTGGGCTAGCTTCTAAACCAACTGTTTCCATCTCAAAGCTTAGCCCTGAGACTTTACCCCAATCTACACACATACCCCAGAACATCAGGACCAAAAATGCTGGTCATGGGCCTTCCTCAGAGACTGACCAATCCCCACAGCCCAAATTTAGACACAGACTACTTTCCCATGAAGTGTCAGTGTTGAGTAGAGAGCCCCACAGGGACAGGGGCACTGTCAGATCACACACTGCTCTGTCTCTAGTCCACCAATCCCGTGGCCATCTCTTAGAATCTTATCTTTTGGCAAACTCGGGCAGAATACACCAGGAGTCCTCTCTTGAGCGTTCCCTTCTTCCAGCCCCTTATTTCATTTTGCAGGAAAAGTCACACACTGCAGTGGCCCTATCTTGGTCACTTGAAGGGCTACAAGAATCCCCCGAGGCAAAGCTCATCCCCAGCCCAGCCACCTACCCCTGCACGCATGCCCATCAGAGAGCCCTCTCAGGCTTACCAAAATACACAAGCTGGGACAGCCCAAGCTCTGCTTTAATGCTCCAAACTGTAAATCTCAGTGGCAACCCACAGTGGAACGGATGAACAAAACCCACCTACAGAAATGGACAAGTGGTATTAGGGAAGAATTTCATAAATGCCATGTGGAAGAAAAGAGAGCAAATATAAAGGAAAATATGCCACATGATTCCACTGAGATGAAGTCCAAGATCCAGGCAAAAAAGACAGAGGCTGTGGCAGTGAGGATGGACAGCAGTTTCCCATGAGCAGGGCTGGGAGGTGGTTATTAATCCACAGGGCAGGGCCAGGGGTGTCTAGGTTGCTGTTCATACTCCTGCCAGTTGTAGTTGTCACTGGGGGAGCTGTTCATGAATGTCCTTCAGGCTCTGTTTATCACAGATATTTTTTATGTATGTTGTACTCCAGTTTAAAAACAGCCCACAAACTCATGCCTATAATCCTAAAATTCAGGAGGGAAAGGCAGGATCAGGAGTTCAAGGCCAGCCTGGGCTACATGACGCCTTATCAAAGAAAAAAAAGGTAAAAATAGTTCTACCAGTGAGGGGGCAAAGATCCCAAAGATCCCATGGGCCACTTTCTAACAGCCTAGCCCTCACACCTCCACCAGGAAGGTAAGTGTTCCTTCCATCGGACAAATGCCATTTCCTTTCGGAGGTGCCAAACCAAACTTCCGCTGTCCATACATTTTTAAATGGTTAGCAGCCTTCATAAGCACTTAGAGCTTATTTTATGATCCAGCATGCAGTCAGACGGCTAATGACCTCCAGGTGCCAAGGTCTTAAATGGCTTCTCTCGAGTGGAGTCAGCCAGGAGGCTATAAGTCTTGCTCTACCCAGTGGTCACTGGCAGACTGGGGCACACAAGTCAGGGAAGAAATGTTAGGTAGGCATTGAAAGGAATGCCAACTACGTACTCCTTCCAGCGCCTTCCCTTACAAGGAAGGCTTTCTAGGGCAGAAGCACGTGTGATTGATAGCAATCCCAGACTGGTCCTGCTACATGCCCAGGGAAGGACTTGCTATTTACTCTCAGAATCCTCAGATCACTGACTGCACAGAGCCAGTGTCCTCATACAAGGAACTCTTCTAGTCCCTGGGGGGGGGGGGACTATAAAGTTTCTACTTCATACGATGCTTCAAAGAAATGTCTCAAACCTCCCTCAAAGACCGTGAAAGCAGATTTCTGGGACCCTAAGTGCTGGCCATTGGAGTCCAACACCAAAGACACGGAAGATGTGAGCCACTGAAATGAAGGAGGCGGAACTCTGGGGTGGTCAGAGAAGAATGTAAGATAACGAAAACAGGGGGCTATATCTGGAGAGATGGCTCAGTGGTTAAGAGTGTCGGCTGCTCTTCCAGAAGAACGGGGTTCAATTCCCAACATGCACGTGGTAGCTGACAACCATCTGTATCTTCAGTTCCAGGAGATTCGACACCCTCACACAGACATGCATACAAGCAAAACACCCATGCACATTAGACAGACAGACAGACAGACAAAAAGATATCGTTAAAAAATTATACGACTGCATTGGGAAATCAATGCAGTCCTCAGGAACAGGCTTCTAACATATCTTAAAGCTTAGAAGAAGAACCACAGATCCCTCAGCCATGCTGATGCCTCTTCCTTCATGATTCCCGACACCAACACCATGCTCACAGAATGCCTGCAGACCTGCCATCAAGGGGCCTTCCAGGTCCTTCTCTCCCCTTGCTTCTGGACTCAGACCTTCCGTGCAGCAGCCTGCCTTCCAGGCTTTCGCTACCACAGCCTGGAGCTCTGGGACACTAACCAACGCCCTCTCACTCAACACTACACTCAGCTAGCTCACCCTTGATAGCTCCTTTCCGAGCTAGGTCGCTTGGTTCACCTTAAAGCTCGAAGTAATTCCGTGAAGGACCCAGGTGTGCATCTCCATAGTCAGGCATCACGCCTCCTGCCCTCGCAGACTGGAGAAACTGACTTATAAGCTATGGAAAACATTGGCCACAATGCCCAAACGCTGTAGTCTGTTTTTCTTCTATCTCCATAGCTTGCCATTGTCCAGGATGCTGAATCCAAAGCACTTAACAGAAATCTAGTATCTGGTTCTTTTGTTTGTTGGCAGAGTCCATTGAGTGCCACTGTGCCAGGCTCTGGGCACGGTGGGTAAAAAGGACCACAGAAGGAACCCTGCCCCACTCAAAAGCTGCTGGTGCTCTGCAGAGGACAGAAATGGCTCAGGTACACTTATCTTTCCTGTTTGCCTTGTTCTCTCTTTCTCCCCCACCCCCTTTTTTTAATTTGCCCATTGAGATAGTTTTTCTCCAATGCCTTTAAACCAGACCTAACCAAGTATTATCAGCCTCTCATGTCAGGTAATACAAGCATTATAGATTTCTTTAATCCTATTATTCTCCTTCTTAAAGTAAAAACCGTGATTGTGGCTGTCTTACTGGGAAAAATAAACAAAAGCAGCTTTCGCTTGAACATGTAAGCTCTGTATTTGTTATTCACAGACTATGTGAAAAACATTGGTTCAGGGTTCTATGGTCCGTGACGACCCAATTCCAGACAATCAGGTATGGCTGACTTTCCCTCACTGTACCCCAGAACACCTGGTTTCCTGCCACACCTCCTCCCCATAGCCAGGAGGCACAAAAGACAGTCGCTTTTCTTCAAGTGGCACAGCCCCATTTAGATTTGTCAACTTGTGACAATGCAGGATGAGCGCAGACTCTTGGCTGACTGGAGATTCATAAGTCCAGTGGCCTCAGTACAAACCGAGGGCAAAAGTTGGTGACCATCAAGGCCATTACGCATCACAACCCTGAGGCCCAGCTCTGAAGCAGCCAAGTATGGGCAGCCCTCCCTGTGTAATTCTGAGACCCTCAGCTCCCCCGACCAATGTTTAGGTAACTTTAATCCTCATTGAAGCTTCCTATTTCCAAATGAAAATCGTTTAAAGTCTGAGCTGTCCCGGGCTGGGAGTGTCCCTCTCTGGCAGACAGCCCTTCCTTGACACTGTTCTCAACTTCTCTTAGCTTCTAAGAATAGAGCATCCATCATGCCTGGACTAGTCTAGGAAGAAAGCAAAGCCTAGATGAAAGGTAGATAGGCTCCTTCCAAGCTCTGCAGCTACTTGCTCCAGGTGACAGATACCCTCAATAGCTCCTTTCCTCTCCAAAATGTTCTGTCCTCCCCCATAGTCTTCCAGGGAGGCTTTACAGGTTGGCATTCCTCACAGTGACTAGGGTGACCTATGGTGGCCTTTGAAATCCTGGGCTCTCTCCAAGGACATTCCACTCAGCTACAAAGGGCAAAGCCCAAGCAGAAAATATGAGAGTTGAAACGCCAAGAGGAATGAGGAGGAGATGAACTTTCCCCATATTGGGACTGAGATATGGAGGCAAAAAGCCAGAAAGCGATTTTGTCTTCTCAAGGCACAGCTGTGAAGACATTAGGCTTCACCAGACATGTAGATCCCTGTCCCTGCTCCTTCTGAATTACTCCACGGGTAATTACTACAGACACTTGATGCATGGAATCTGAGAGCCACATGAAACCCCAGCTCCGATTAGGAAAATCATGATGTGTCACTTCAGTTCCTCAAGCAGCCCCAGACAGGCACCCTGTGTCCCCAGAAGGGCACCCTGCCAAAACTCCTCAGAGATCCGTCATCTGAAAATTTACAGTTTAACTCTCCCAAGGTACCCTGCACCGGGCCCTTCTAGGTTGGGTGTCAGAGCCAGCTGCATGGACAGGGGCCCAACAGTCACAAAGTCACATTCATAAAGCCAACCTATGCTTAACCCCTCTGCATGCTTGGTTTAATGCTCTGGTGGCCCCATTTTGAAGTCCTTGGATTTTTTTTAATATGGGGCTCCTACGACCATGTTGCATCGGAGCCCGTAAATTACATTGCCAGTCTAGAGATTCGTAAAGAAAGCTGGGGGTTGTCGCTCAGTTTAGAATGAGAATGGCCCCCATATACTCATAGGCTTGAATACTTGGTCCCCAGTTGGTGGAACTATTTGAGAAGGATCGGAAGAGGTGTGTCACTGGGGGGGGGGGTGTCAGGCTTTGAGGTTTTAAAACACTAACAATATTCCCAGCTTGCACCTCCCACTTGCAGATCAAGATGTGAGCTCTTGGCTGGCCCTGCCATTATACCTCTCTCCACCATCATGACCGCTAACCCTCCTCTGAGAGCATAAACAGCAAATTAAACACTCCCTTTTACAAGTTGCTTTGGTCCTGTATTTTATCACAATATGAAAGTTACTAAGACAGTTGGTAAGAATACTTGCCTAGAGGACACAAAGCCTTGGGTTCAGCCCTCCACATCCCATAAACCAAGTGGGGTGGCGTACATCTGCAATCCAAGCACTGTGGGTAAAGACGGGAGGATCAGAAGTCTGAGGTCACCCTTGGCTATATGTTTAGTTTAAGGATAGCCTAGAATATATGAGACACCGTCTCAGAAGCGAATTAAAACAACAATGAAGATCAAATGGAGAGAGAAAACATACCCAAGATTTTCTCCTTATGCATTACAGGTAATGAACAGTCATTTAGAAAATCACATTCTGCCTCAGATTTCGGATCATCACTGACTGGGACCTTTCTAGGAGTGTTTGGGAATAAGGACCAGAATGCTCCCTCGCCTAGGAGAAACTAGCAGAAGCCTGTTAATCACAACTCCAATCTCCAATAGTCAAGCTCTGCCTGACAATTTAGCCAGCACTGGGTCCTTTAATTTATCGCACTAATGTGGTTAGACACTGGTCCCCGGAGTCAGGCCATCTCACAGGCTCTGAGGAGAAGCCATGGAGGAAATTTATGAGCCAAGGCTTATCCCTCACAGCCTCTATAAATGGTAAAATCTTTACCTCTGTGAAGTGATGTGTTTGGTCCCCAACCAGAAGAGAAAATTAAGCCCTTCACCCAATGCCCTGCACTGTTGGTTTTTACAGCTTGTCCCCCAAGCCTGTGCAGCTTAAACACCATTTATAAACAGGCTTCATTTTAACCTTCCTTGGTAGAGAATGCAAAAACCAATTAGGTGCATGCAGATAAAGTTCCCACATTACGCTATATTGGCATGCCACCATTAACAGTACTCACGACAGGGAGAGATGGGAATGCACACATATCATTTGTGCTCTGAGCTAAGTACATGGGGTGCTGGGCAGGCCTGCCACTCAGGATATGGCATCTTGAAATCAATTTTATGTGGCCTAATTAAAACATACCAACACATAACTCAACGGGCATTAAGGCTCCTATCACATAAGACTACAGAAATCTTCCCACCTTGAAGTACCTCCAAGGGGCAGGATGGGGATCTTTGCTTGATACTTTAAGGGACCCCAGCTCTGCCAATAGAACCATTTCACCAGGAAACCCAACTGCACATAAATTAAGAGACCTTGAAAGGTCTCAGGTAATCTCTTCTCAGAGCTGGGAGGCAACAGATGCTCAGAATGGTCAGGGCAGAGTCAGTAAGAACCAGGCCAGAGTGTTTCAAATTGATTGAAGGACTAGGCCCTAACAGGCTGCAGTCTCTGGCTCAGACTGCTTAGGTCTAAGTCCCCACTCTACCACTAAGTTGCAGAAATTTGAACTGGGAACTGGGAACACTGGTGTTAAGCCTATCTCCTCAAAGGCTGTCAAGAATATTAGATAAAAGTAGCTCCTATTAGGTGCCCTATGCATACCGGTTACCATGATCAGATTTCAAGATCCCCAGTTCTCTGTCCTATGTTCCATTACACTTGGCTGAGCTGAGGCATCCCTTGTCTCTAGGAATTTCTTACACCCAAATAAGAGTGTTCTCTGGGTCCACTCTTCAGGGATAGGAACCCATAGAACACCATGCGGGCTACAGAATTTGTGAAAAGCATTAAGTGGCTCTTCCAGAATTTATTGACCTGACGGAAACTAATGTCATTGACTGCCAATTGGGAAGGATCCAAGAATCACCTAAAAGATAAAGAGCAGGGATGAAATTTGTGAAATTCTAAAATGCTTCCAAAGTGCTGTGGATCCCTGGGTTTAATAACATCAGAAGGCACAGAATGCAGCCTGCAGCTTGCTTAATGAGATTGAGCCAGCCTCAATTTCTTGGCTTTTATGGGGTCCCTGGGTCACAGATGATGCTATCATGGTAGGAAGCTGGGCGAAGGGTACCTAGGAACACTGCAACTTCCTGCATGTCTAAAATTATTTCAAAAAAATAAAAAAAAATAAAATTATGAGGCAGTGTTAGAAGTGGGGAAAGATTAAGGGGGCCCTTGGCAGGTTTTCAGCCTGTCAAGACAGCTTCCAGACAGTCGGGCTTAGGCTTGGAAAAAAGGGATGGTGGTGAACACCTGGAATGATTCTAAATCAAGCTACTCTGAAGAAAATAGGAAGGAAGGAAGGAAGGAAGGAAGGAAGGAAGGAAGGAAGGAAGGAAGGAAAAAAGGAAAGAAAGAAGGAAGAAAGGAAAAACTATTTTCTTTTCTCTCCATTTACTAAAATACAAGGAAGTTTATATTTTATCCACAATTTAAAAAGCTAATTACAGGCAATGAGATACAGATCTGTGTACTGCTGCATGCTGAACATTTACTGGCAAAACTTTCTAGTGTAGTAGCCGTGGAAGGACATCCGAGGAGGACCAGGAGGACACAAAAAGGGAATAGGAAGGACCTGCTGAGGACCTGCCAGTGTGTTTGCAGGGCCGAAAGGCTGAGGTTGGCACGTCGTCAGTGCAGATCAATCACACGCTACCTGCAGGAGCCCCAGCTGTGGACAAAGGCTAGAGTGTCCTGACAGAGGACCCAGGGAACCATAGTATTGTCTCCTAGAGACACAATCCTCTGTGGGTGAGGATGGTATGAGATGGGGGGGCAGCCTGGGGGTCCGCTACCTAGGAAGCAGAGAGACAGCAGCAGCAAAGGGAAAACCTACGCCAATGAGGAAAACCTCAGTGAGGTAACTGGGCCAGTGCGCACGTTTACGTGCCTAGTTCCTGTCCCTGACCCAGGGCTGCTTGAAATTACCACTGAACTCAGGTTAACAGTCCGTGATCACCTCCGGACTGTGTACTTATCTCAGTATTGTAACAGCATGGCTCTAGCTATCCACAATGGCTTTCCCCTCTAGCTCCCGCTCACATGCCAGCCACTACAAGGAAGACAGGGCTGCCAATTTACTCTTCAACTCCCTTTCTCTCCCTGACTTCTGAACCCTGAAGGAGCTGCTGGCCAGCTAGGCTCAGGTGGGTGCTCATGACCCATGCATGAAACTGCAAATGGCAATTTGAGATCAGACCAAGCGTTCTTATGAAGGGGGCTGAAGGGCAAATCAAGCCATTCATCTCAGCAGGTCTCCGCAGCCACAAAGTCAGTGAGCAGGGTGGGGACAGAGCAGGCAGAAAAGACTATAGCCATCCTAGCAGTGTCCGCCGAAGTTCTCAATTCCCAAGACATGTCCACCCATCTTGCCTGCCTTCTTTCCATCCATCAGCCTTTCTACCCATCCACCCAACTATCCATTCCTCTTCCAATCTGAACAAGCTTCATTTCCTGTTTCAAAGAGACTGCATAGCAGAGATGAAGCAAAGGCAAGTATCATAGTCAGCTCACTGTCACAGATAATGCCTGAGCCTCTGGCTATTATGGAAACAGAGGGTGGGACTACTCCCCAAGAGAAGAAAAACAGATATAAACTACTCACACACATACACACACACACACATGCACACTGCAAAGCAAAGGAAATGAGTTGCATCTAGCACATCTGGACATGAGACATGAAGACAGTCACAGAGGAAGTCACAACAGACACTGAAGAGAAATGAAACTCATTGCCACAATTGCTGTTTTGATTACCTAGTCTTCATCTTCAAAGTGAAAGAACTAGAAATGCCCCTCAGAGAGTGACTGTAATCAGTGCCAAGTTCTGGAGCATGCTTCCTAACTAAAGAGCTGGACCCACATGGCTCTACAAACACACACACACACACACACACACATGGATGCCTCCCACAATCTAATGCAATCAAACTAATAGGAAACCAAAGGATGACCATGACTTTCAAAGCCCTGTTTTAGGGCCCCTAACTTTCCTCCTAATTTTACTTCTTTGAAGTATGTTTTAAAGGCCTATTAGTTGGGGTGCTAGTGACAACAGCATGACAGTGCCATGCCAGTTAATTTGGGAGAGGGAGATGAACAATGTCTCAACTCATCTTTCTTTCATCTCCATCTTCCTCATGTCCGTTTCTCTTAGGGTGACCTTCACTGGACCCTAGGGACTCAGTCCTGGTGTGGGGCTGCCCTCTCTGCCTCCTAGCCCAGCACAGTATGAACATCTTATACTCCCAATGCCACCAAGCTCTCCTGTAGACAAAAAGCATCACCCGTCAGCTCCCCTGCCTTAACAACTGATGGCAGCTTCTCATCCTCCTTCACTCATTTCATATCCCAGTCTGTGCCTTCTCCAGCATCTCTCTACTACATCTCCAACAGAGATGTCAAGGTTTGTAGGTTTGAACTTAGTTCAGAATAGGAAGAAGCCAGATGGCTCTTTGTTGGGTATGGGGTCCTTGTCTCCCTGACCTGGTCCATAATCCTCTACTTCCCCACCATGGTGGACTCTATCAGCACAGTCACTTCATTAAATCCAGGCCTCTCTTTCTACATGATGTCCCGCACCTCTCGGGGCACTGGAAAGTTCTGCAAAACTGAGGGGTGCCTCTGGGGTTTCCTCCCTGTTTTCTATGTATCTCCATGCATAAATGGGCAGAGCAGGCATCTGGCTTTCTGGTTTTCTGAGGTCAGCTTTGGCCATGAGGCTGTCTTGTTTGCTGGTCTGGGTGGCAAAGGGCCAGTTCGGAGCTCCCCAGTCTCCTCCAGAGCCACTTCGTGAGTCTGAGAACTCTCCTAAATTTTAGAGAGACCATCCCAACCACAAAACACGCACATCCACCACTCAAGAGAGACTTGGAAACAAAGCATCTGAAAGGCTGGCCCCTGGGACACAGCCAGGCCCCCAGGACAGCACACTCTTGTCCATTGCCAACCCCAGCCAGGGAGGCCTCCAGCTTGGCCCCAGTGGAGTTTTTCACAGGCTTTAGCCCAGCACAGTTCTTTAAAACACAACTTCTTAATTTCTCCTGGAGTCACAATCACAGCCCCCTTGTTTATGGATTTGGCCAGATCAGATAAAATCTCATTCTCTGAATTGGATCCTAATTCAATTACTCCCCCAGATCAGCAGCAGCCTCTCGTTTGCTGCAAGGAAAAAGAGCCAGAAAGCCACTGGCGCCATGACTTGCAGCTCTTGTTGGTATACGGTGGAGATAAGACTCTCCCAGGCCCTTGGGTTAGAAGTGGGCTGGGGCAGGTGGCCACCATCTGTCCACCCACCAACACCTACTCTCCAGGCTGGTCAAGAAGGCAGCCTAGGGTTTTACAGATAATTTGGAAGAATATATATAAAATAAGCAAATTGTAACTCAGAAACCTAGACTCATTCCTGGCTTTGTGTGTGACCTTCTCCGGAGACTCAGTTTCTCCATCTATAAAGAGGCTCTGAACTGTGTTCAGCAGAGGTCCTTTTGACCCGACAATTCAGACTCTTCAGTATCTCTTCCAGCATCACAACAAGCAAGGTCAAGACCCCATGTATAAAGCAAGACTAGGGCCAGAGAATGGAAAATAAATAAACCTGTTGTTAGGGGGGAAAAAAAAGTAAAAATATCTTAAAACAAAACAACAAAAATGTAACCCTAGAAATGGAAACACATTCACATGGAAATCCTAGACACGAAAGTTTACAATAACAATGCTCATGAGAGCCAAAGCATGGGGACAGTGGAAACGCCTACCAAGGGACACTTGAGTAAACACAACTGTGGTCAGTACCCCCCACAGAACATTATCGGCCATTAGAAAAACAGAATTCATGTGCTGCAATGTGAGAAAAGCAGAGTGAATGATGCCATCCACAGAACACCACATTCTTCATGATTCTGATCATACACAAGTCCAGAGCCGAGAAACTAGACTGACAGAGACCAAAGTTGATTTGTGGCAATTGGGGTAGGAAGGTGAGGCAGTGGTGATGGCAAGCAATGGGTACAGGTTTTCTTGCTCAGTGGATGAAATGCCAGAACATTGGCTGCGGTGATGTAATGCACATACCTATGGATATACGAAACATTAAATTATATATTTCGCATATATATAGTGACCTATAGAGCATGTGTGACTTGTCAACTCCAATCACCATGTCAACCTAGAATCACCATGGAGGGCACACCTGTGGTATGTCTATGAGGGGGTTTCCTGATAGATCTAACTAGGGAGGAAAGACAAGTCCCACCCTGAATGTGAGTGGAACCACCCCACAGGCTGGGGTTCCCAACTGGATAAAAAGGAGAGGCAAAACTAAGCTCCAACATTCACCTCTGCCTGCCCCTTGACTGTGGCTACAGCATGAGCAGCTACTGCATGCTCCCGTCGCCATGCTTCCCTCCAACTGTGCGTCGAAATAAACCCTCCCTTCTTCAGCTATGTATGCCTGATATTTTTGTAACAACGATGAGAAAAAGAAAGCAGCTTATAATATCTAAAAAAAAAAAAAAGCTCTTTTTAAAAAAAATGTTGAATGAGGTTTTTTTTAAGGCCTGTTGTATGACTTTCAAAATAAGCCAGATGAGAGCAATGTTTTGCATATATGAATATGGGAGCCAGCCAGTTCCTAGGCCATCTGAAGGGGAAGCCCTGTGAATAGACAGAGCTTCCTCTTGTAAGCCAAAAACCTGATGACTGGAGAGTGAACAGCCCTGAGGTTTTTTCCATTGATTTGTTTGCAACAGCTGAAAGCAAATTTATCTTCTACTGCTCAAACAGCAAGGAGGCTTCACCTGCTTTTTAATACATCGTTTTTATTCTGCACCAAATCATACACAGGGCAAAGGATTCGTGGACTCCCCATTGTTGGCTGGGGAGCAAATGTTTTTCTCTGCTTTGGCTTGACAGATAACTCTGGAGAGGGGATCCAAAGCACTAACTTCCCTCTCTGGCTTCACTGGGACGGCTCCCAGACACCTCACTAAAACTGCTATCAAGTGGATATCAAATAGCTTCTCAGAGTCGTTAGCACAATGCAAATGCTGGTGGCTACAGTTCTCATTAATGGGCACCCTTTCATCCCTCCTCCTGTCTTCCTGATAGCTTTCTTAGGCGAGTTCAGCACATCCTAGGAGCAGCTATTTCCTCACTCTCAACATAACACCCTTCCATTACTGGTCTGAGACAGCACTGTACTAAGCACTTCCTGAAACGTGTTGTCTATATTTAAAACTATGATAAACAATGAGGGCCACACCACTGTGAAACACAAACACAGATAAGAATAGTGTTTCCTTAATTCAACACCTAGAACACACAGGATGTCCCTTCCTAGGGTCCTCACTCCCAAGCCCTAAAACATGCCCTTAGGGTGAGGCAGGTCACCTAAGACTGGTCAAAGGAAAATGGGAGGTTCCGGGCTTGCTAGTGTGTAGCATAGAACTCCTCTGTCCTTGGGCCACCTCCACATTCACTTCCTCTTCTAAATAGGGCTCAGCATCCCAGGATTGCTATTAAGGAAGAGCTCCCAAGCAGGACAGCAGACATTCCTAGAAGAACTCTGTGGCCTTTGCGAGACAGAGATGAACAAGGAAAGATAGATCCTGCTGCCTCAGGATAAGTCATCAGTGTTCAGCAGACGGAGGAGAAGGCAGCCTCACCCAAGATAAGGTGCATGAGCTAGCTGGAAGCAAGGACAATGGAAGCCCTCCATTCCAGCTTCAAAAGGAGCCAGAGGTGGGAATCAGAGATGAGAGGCAAGCACCCCAAAAGTACCTGTCTTGGGGCCTCCCGGATCCCCTTCATTTGCCCTTCACCCTGCATTGAGAATATGCTGCTACATAAATGGCCAGCTCCTGGTGTCCCAACAGCCTAGATGGCCTGTCTCCCTCATCTTCCCCCATATTATCCTCCAGGCCAAAGGACTGTTATTTGTTTGTGGTGTGTGTTCCTGCTGTTTGATATGGGACCTCACCACATTGGCTAGTTTGATCTTTAACTCCTGGGTTCAAGAAATCCAGCCACATCATCCTCCCAAGAGGTTGAAACTTCAGTTTTAAAGAATTAAAGAAATTTCACCCTTCATCATCACTGCGATGGAATGTCTGACAAGAGCAACTCAAGGGAAGATTTATTTGGGCCCATGGTCCATCGGCGTAGAGAAGGCTATGGACAGGCAACTCCACACAGCATCAAGGAGCTTACAGCCCACCCACTCGCATCTCAATAGCCGACCAGGAAGCAAGGAACTAAGGCCAGAAAGACAGCCAGGCTATAGTACTCTAGCCCCACCCTTTTGTTCCCACAGGTGCCGCTCAGACAGCCCATCTCCAAAAGTTCTACAACCTCCCCCCAAAAAAGTGCCCCCAGCTGGGGACAAAGTACAAATGAGCCTGTATTTCACAACCAAAACCTAGCAGCTTTCCCCGCCCTGTTCTACACAAACCCCTATCTCATAACGTAACATGCATTCATTCAAACTTCAAATGTGCCCCCAGTCGTACAGTTCAATACTGTTAAAAGTCCAAAGTATCTTCTACAACTCATGCAACCTTTTAACCATGAGCCCCCGAAATAGCAAAAGGCAGGTAACATATTTTAAATATACAGTGATGAGAAATAAACATTTCCATTCCAATAGAGAGGAAGAGAAACACTCAAAAAAAAAAAAAGAGCGGGTCAAGACAAGACCAAAACCCAGCTGGGCAGACACTAGATCCTGCAGCCTGTCCCTCATGATTTGTAATGGAGTCATCTGGACTCTAATAGGCTTGGGTAATCCCACCCTTCAAGCCCTGTCACTTGTCACTTATAACACACAGAGGCTCTTCGGTGTCTGATTCCACTGAGTGCTTGTAGTTTTTCGTTTTTCTTTTTATAAAGATTTACTTATTTTATTTTCCGTGTGTGGGTCTTTTGCACACGTAAATGTGCACTCATGCATGCCTGGTGCCATCCATCTCCTGCACTGGAGTTTCAGACAGTTGTGGGCTACCGTGTATTGAACCCGGGTCCTCTGCAGGAGCAGCCAGTGCTCTTAGCCTGTAGCTCTGAACAGATGGTCCCTTCTCCTGGCTTGTAGAACATCCCCAGGCTCTGTTGCAACCTGGGCTGCATCCTTGCAGGTTCACACACAGGGCATTCAGGAGCTCTGCACTCAGAATACGATCTTCTTCTACAGTGTCTGTCCCACACAACTGTTTTCTGGAACATTGGTGTAGCCTCCATGACCCCACAGCTCTTGAGCTCTGCATGCTCACAAAGCCAGCACAATTTGGACAAAGTCAAATTCTGCCAAAAGCTCAAAATGAGGCCTGGCTCCCTTCGATCTTTGGCTGCAGTGGCCCCTCCGGCCTGGATGGCTGAACCTGGGAAAACATTTGCCTAGGCGATCCTGTTGGAGAAGGGTACCCGGGAGGCTTTCTCTTTTGGTTTTTTTGAGACAGGGTTTCTGTGTTAAAAGCCCTGGCTGTCCTGGAACTCAATTTTCAGACCAGGCTGGCCTTGAACTCAGAGATCTCTCAGATGTTGCCTCTGCCTCCCGAGTGCTGGGATTAAAAGCATGCGCCACCACACCCGACCGGCTTTAGCTTCTTAAGTGCTTTCTTTTTAAGTGGTTTACATTATTACACCCTGATGTCTTCCATAGGTGAGATCTTGTCTTCACGACACCATTTCCATTGTTCTAAGGCAAGGCCTGCAATTGCTCTTTGATGGCACTAACCTCTTTAATATCACAGTGCACTTTGTCTGGACCTGTCTTGTCCATGGCCTTGACCATAATCACAATCCTTTCCTTGCCAAACTGTACATTTTTCTCATCTTTCTTTTCCTCCACTTTGCTAAAAGTAGTGAGTCCTAATCATGTCTCAGCTTGACCACAGAGACTAACTCTTCAAATTTTTCCCACCAATGAGTTAGTCCATTTCTTTTTAATTCAGCCCCACTCAGATTTTCAGAACAAAGGCAGAACATGGTCAAATTCCTTGCCAGGATGCAGTATAAACATTTTTATCAGTATTCTGATCTTCCAGACTCACACCAGAATGACCTAATTTTCGATTAAGTATTCTAGGGATTCTCTGGCTTACAGCTCCAAGCTCTTCCACGTTTCTTTTGTAAACCAGTTCCAGAAACCTATAAACCTCATGGCCAGGTTCACCACACCAATAATCCTATCCTCAATACTGATGTTCTGTATTGATAAAGTTTTCTCATTGTTACAACAAAAGGCCTGACAGAAGCACTTAAAGAGGAGGAAAGATTAATGTGGGCTCATGGTTCAGGGGTTACACCCCATCGTGGCAGGAAAGGGTTTCTCTGTGACAGTCACAGCTTGTCACACCTTGGTAGCCAATCAGCAAGCACAGCACACAGGCCAGAATCACAGACAGCCTCGAACTTCAAGCCCTACCTTACAGCCCTTCATCCACCAGCTAGGTATGACCTCCCAGAGGTTCCACACCTCTCTAACCACACCCTAGCACCACTAGCTTGAAACCCTAGTTCAAACACTTCTGGGGGAGGGAGACTTTTCACATTCAAACCACAATACCACCAAAATATGCTTGACATGCTGGTCCTTTCAGCTGAGGCCACTTGAGACCAAGGATACAGACAGAGGCTTGCTCTGAGCCCGTTGTCTGCCAGTCTAGCAGGAGGTCCATGCTACGATACCTCCCCCACCCCCCAGGCTCTCAACAGTGTGGAAAGGCTCCCATCCAACAGGCTGACCTCTTCTTCTGGTGGTTGTTTCTAAGATTGCATTAGCTGCCCGGGATTTTAGCTGCGTAAGACAGTGTTTGTTGACCGTGCAACAAAGACTCACCCTTACCCTCTTGTTATTTGTGGCCATAACCCCAGGAGACTCAAGCCCTACTTGTTTCTCTAGCTCAGGATGACCTTCAATCGTCTCTCCCCTTCTTCCCATGGTCTAGTCTATGAAACTGCTATTTGTGTATAATCAACTATGTCCCTCCTTCTGTCCATCTGTCTTATGTCAGTTTAATTTGTAACCCAGCCAAGAATCTCAATGTGAAAGGAAGACATTTTTCATCCTGTTATGCTTTCAATCCAGGGCTGATTCAGAGGAAGTGACCTTCCCCACACATAGAGGCCCTGTTGCACCAGCTACTAGTCTTGAACCCAGAATACAAGGCAGGCCAGAGAAGCAAGCAAACATTTAGTCTCCAGAGGGAAAGTGAAGAGCCAAATTGTCCTAAATATGATGATGGGGGAAATTGTCACACAGATCTGCACAGTTCAACACCAACCCAGCAATGGGTCCACAAGGGCGCCAACATGATTCCCCTGAATGTCTTTCTAGGGCAGTGGCCCTCAACCTGTGGGTCACGACCCCCACCAGGGTCACATATCAAATATCCTGCATATCAGATATTTACGTTACGATTCATAACAGCAGCAAAAAACAGCAACAGAAGAAAAATTTTTTTGTTGGCGGGTCACCACAACTTGAGGAACTGTAGTAAAGGGTCACAGCATTAGGAAGGTTGAGAACCGCTGTCCTAGAGCAACAGACAGTTCTGAAACAAAGTGCGTGGTTAGAAGATGCAGAGACCAGCCAGGACCAGCAGCCTAGCCCCCTCCCAGATGAAGAGCAACCGATCCAGAAAGCAGAGTCAGAGGATCCCACGAGGCCTGCGCCAGAGTCCGCTACTGTTCCCTAAGCTCTGCAGCTCCCAGCGGGGAGGCACCGCCATGTGGGCTAAGACTCACCACCAGCAGCCCACATGATTCAGGGCTTTCCTGGTGGCCGGGAGACCCCTTTGGCACACAAAGTAAACATGGTCTACTGTGTGTGCATTTGCAAGACTCTTTATATAAACAGGTTCACAAATTGGAGGAAAACATTCCTCCGTAGGCCGATAGTCTGATTTGGGGTTTAGAGATTACAGTCACCAAAAATATACACTGGGACATACTTTATGTTTTTAATGCAAATATTTACATTCCAAACAAAGGAGCCTGGAGCCCTAAGACAAGCTATATGCTCCAAGCACACAAAAACGCTAACGGCCCCTGGCTCTTGCCAGAGTGGAAGACTCCTGTTTATACTCTTGGGGCAGCAACCAGATTCCCATAGCATTTTCCTCATGACTCTCAAGACACACAAAAAAAGCTGTGATTGCTCTTATAATAATCCCTCAAATATGAAGTCCAGAGTCTGGGGTCACTACACCAGGCTCTTCCAGAAGATCAACCAGTGTCGGCTCCTGGAACAGGGTACCAAATCCTGAATCCCTATCTTCTGGGTATACATGAGCCTCCCCCAGGAGACCAGCTTTCAGGCACATCTTTGTAAATAGATGCTTGAATTCAACGCATGGCAATCACTCTCAACTAGGAGTAGGTCCAAGGATGAGAAAGTGACGAAGGGCCCACCAGGCCAGGCAGACCTTACCTAGAAAACCAGAACATAGCATCCATGGAAAGGGCTCAAAACTGAGAAACACAAGAGAGTGGGACTGCAGAAGCTCATGGGAGGAATGCTGCGTGTGGATAGGTCAAGGAGGCGCATGAGAGACGGCAGCAGAGACTGCCTAGGCTTCCGAATAGCATCGGTGTTAAGGGCAGGGTCTGGACACCAGGAAAAACGGGCAGATGCAGGGGTTCCCCTTCTCAGTGGCCAGGACACCTGAGTGCAGCCAAGTCTAGGCTGGCTGGTCAGGGAGCCTGGCACAAAGAACTCTACCGGGCAGAAGTGCGGGCCAGTGTCAGGCACACCACACGCCAATTGTCCAAGCACTGGGAAGACTGACATAGCATAGCATTCAAGTTCAGCAGTTTGAGACCAACCTCAGCTACACAAGCAAGACAAAAAAGGAGAGAAAAGGATGAAGGGAAACTCCACTGCCAGTTGAGAGACAAAGGGGGAAAAAAGACCCCTGGCTAGCAGTCAGCCACTACCTCCATCCAAGGGAACTGCATTCAACTTAGAATGTGGCCTTGAATCTACTGTCACTCCCCAGAAAGACAAGAAGTGAAAAGAGACATTCCTCTTCAATTTAAAGTCAAGTGATCTCCCACAGCAGGTAACAACACAGAATCGAGAAATCACATACACACTGTGGCCACCCTACCCACCGCATCCCCAAGAAAGAACAGGGACCAACCCTTCACCATGGGCCAAACACTGGGGTGAGTACTTTGCTAAATCCTGCCAGAGGGAGAAGGCAGCATGTGGGACCTCCCCAGTGCCTACACCAGAAAGTATCTACACAGTCCTAGGAATACAGAAGTAAGATAGAGACCTTCAGTGCCTGCCTCACATAACTCATTCTCTTGCTACTTACACCAAGGAGGAAAGCAAGCCAGTCAAACCCTATCTCATGGCATATCTTGCCTGCCATACTGGTTTGGCACACGTACCCACCTCAGCTTCAGATGGGAACAAAAGTCCAAGTTGATCTCCACCAAAAAAAGTGGCTGGTTTGGGGGGAGTATCCTTGAACCCCAACTTGTACGATTTATAATAACCCATTCAACAGGCAGAGGATGTTAGCTTTGTTGTTTAGAAATGAGGAAAACTGTGATACATGAAGCCTGGCCCAGCTAGGGTCATGGGAATAACATGAAACAGCACAGCAGGAACTTGAATCCAAATCACCATGAAGCCCAAACAGGCTGAGCCTGGGACTTATGCGGTTTCTCTGAGCGGCTAGGGGATCCAACCCCTGAGCTAGGAGGATGTCTAAACTGTGGCCCTAAACAGACCATAGGCGCTGGCTATTCTTCTTCCCTTGGCTGAGCTCACTCACAAGCAGAGAAAGCACAGACATCCTCCAAGGCCCATCCATCAAGGCTGCAGACTAACCACCCAGCGCTTCTTCCCTCCAACCTCTCCCGCTCTGAAATGAAGGTTGGACCATGTGATGAAGGTGCCATGAGCCTAGTGCCCCCGGGGAAGCTAGCTGCAAGGGCATAGAAAGGCACGACAGAATTCCATCCTGGCCTGTCTTCTTCCTGGGTGACTGCACCACTGTCTTTCTGACCACAAAGAACAAAACAGCCCAGCAGGCACATATTCCATTTCCACAGAAAATGTGAAACCATCGCCCCAGAACACTGTAAGGAAAACGTAATTGTGCCTAGCCTGTATCTAATTATCTGCCCTTGCCGGGGTATTTTCCAGACACCTGGGTGACTAGGCTGCCTGTTTCAGTGTGTCTACCACAAATACATTTCTGGATGGTACCCAAGTTTTCATTTTTTAATGACACCCTCTGCTTTTGAGGATCTGCCAGCCTTACTTCCCTCAGAAATCCAAAATGCCTGAACTAAGATGAGTTCTAAAATGTAAAGTAGGTGTCAGGAGCTCCGGGCTGTCGGAGCTCCCTTCTCACAGCCATTCCTGCTTGGGACTCCTTCAAGCGCAGAGAACGGCTCAAGATGTGACATTCAAAGGCCAGCTACACCCGCACATTTTTGACGGCGTCAAGTAGAAACCAAGCCCTAAGCACCCACAGTCTGCCCACAAGGGCTCAGAGGACAATTGGTGCCCCTGTCTTCTCCCTGCACAGATGAGAAGATGAGCAAGGGAGGTAAAGCCACCAGCTTCAAGGAACCTAGCTGGGACAAGGCAATCAACAGTTCCTCCTAGCTCTCCCTCCCTCTCTCTCTCTGCTTTTTTATTTTTTCTTTGTACACGCTAGGCAAGCCCTCTACCACTGAAGTACATTCCCAGTCGCGGCCTCAAGGTAAATTTTATTGGCTGGGGGACATGATCCCCTAAGGCAGTGTTGCTCAACCTTCCTACTGTCGCAGTCCTTTAATGCAGTTCTTCATGCTGTGGTGACCCCAACCATAACATTATTTTCATTGGTACTTTAAAACTGTAATTTTGCTACTGTTACGAATCTGTGTTTTCCAACAGAAGTAGGCAATCCCTGTGAAAGGGTCTTCGAGCTCCCAAAGGGACCGTGAGAACTGCTGCTCTAAGGAAATACACACAATGAGGGGTATGCGGGTACCATGCAATTTCAGCCTCGGAGAGACATCCCTCCATCCGTGGTTACGAGTTCTAGAAACCAAAAAATGCCACAAAAGCCAATCCTCACTAGGCGCTGTTTACCAGGCATTGTTCCCAGCAGCTGGCAGGGGCTTAACTCTTTTATAGGACACCTGGGTGAAATCATACCAAATACTCCAACCTCCCAGCCTCCCACTGCATTTTCCCAAGGCCCCTCAGAGACGCCTGTCAGCACCATTATGTAATTCTGACTTGCACAAGTTCTGCCTCGCCCACTAATCTCATCGCTGTGCGGGGACTTTTCGATGAGAGCTGACTCTCTGCCCTCATGCACCTGGCCCAGGGCCACACCTAAAGGGAACGCATAAATATTGTACAGAGCTGCTGCAAATGACAGAGAGGCTCCCCTTTCCCTCCGCATCTCTGCAAATTCTATAAAGCACAGAAATCGCTGCTTCTCACTTGCTACTGCCCCCTCACCACACAGGCACGCACACACACACACACACACACACACACACACTCCTGCACACTTAATCACTCATGGATTCATACAGCCTTCTCCTTCTGGATCATCCCCACCCCATCCCCATCCCACTTCCCTCATCTGCCCCTACACATACGGGTAACTAAAATCATGGGGAGGGTCTCCATTGCCCTTCCCCAGATCTCTAAGAGAGACAACGGGACCTATATCTGTGGACCTGCCTAGCACAGGGCCAGCCGTGAATGTATAGGAGCACAGCTGATGACAGGTGTGGGTTTAAAAAAAAAAACAAAAAGCTGCCTTGCGCCCCAGTTCTCATGGTGTAGAAAAACAATCCCTGTTGGCCCACATCTATACAAACCCTTTTCTTCCTGGATAAACTAAGCGTGTGCCTGCCACCTTTATGTTCACCCCAGGATGGGGAGAGCCAGGTCTTCACATGTATCGTTCAGTCCTAGTGTTCCCAGAGGAGAAGCAGTCCTGTGGAACACAGCAGACTTGGGGACAATTAAAAAAAACATCGGGTAAGCTGAAACACCCCGTCTCTGAATACTAAGGCTAAAGACAAACAAGATCCCTTTATTCCCAGCTGGAGGACCACGCTGCCCTTTGAAGTAACTTAATATCAATGGTACCTGAGCCTCCTTACAACCCAGAAAGAGACACAGGCTGCATTCTTATTCCCAGGGACTCAACAGTCGCTTCTAAATCATATACTGCTAAAGACACGATTTCTGAATGACTGCCCAGATGTGTGACACTCCTGAGCCAGCTACAACTTTTGAAAAACAGTCTCTGCTTTTAAAATCGGAAACATCTCCTCTCTCATACAAACGGTCTTCAAATGGCATCTCTACAAACAGGAACCAGGAAAAGGGGCAGGCTCAAGAAGTGTGGGATTTTGGTTGGGGCAGGGGGGTTCACCACAACATGAGGAACTGTATGAAGGGATCACAGCAATTAGGAAGGTTGAGAACCACTGTCCTAGAGCAAAAAACAGTTCTGAAACAAAGTGTGTGGTTAGGAAGATGCAGAATTAGCTGGGCATGGTGGCGCACACCTGTGAGCCCAGCACTTGGGGAGGCAGACGCACGAGGATCTCTGTGAGTTTGAAGCCAGCCAGGTCTACAAAGTGAGTCCAGTACAGCCAAGGCTACACAGAGAATTCTTCTCTCCAAAAACCAAGAGAGAAAGAGGGGGGATCAATGGAACATTGGCTTTTGCCACTGTTTTGCCACTCGTTTTGCCACATTCTTGCTCCTAGGCCTGCAACTAAGGATCATTTGTCTGACACCTGAATGTCTGTGTGCCCCTCCTAAGAGAGAGCAGAGACTTTGCCTGTTTTCTCCCCTGGCCATCACTAGGCTCAACTGTGGGTCTATTCAGTAAACCAGTGTACAAGAAGTTTCATGCAAAGTCCCACGACCATGATGGGGACACACAGATTAGCTATGGGACACATGACCCACAGCATGTGGAGGAGCCTGGGCAGGTCCCGTCTAGGCCCAGGCATAACGAGTAGCCGTCAGTGCAATAATAGTCCATTTTGGACCGTCACCTCCCTGTACCAGTGTGAGTCTTCTCTGGCATGTTAACCCAGGGCCAGATATTGAGCTCTAAACTGAGTAAGGGACCCCAACACCACCCCACCCCCACCATCTCACCTCTATCTATCATCTTTAGATTCCAGCCTACACTTCCAGCTTAAAAACTGTCTTGAAATTAACAAGACCCATGGACTCTGCTTTTTCCCAGCTGGCTAGAGCTGGGTGGAGGCTTTCCACCGTCACTCACTTGCTCAGGGCATCTCCATCTCCACACACACCCCAATCCCCTCTCCAGGTTGCTCTCTCCAGCTTCAGAAGTTCTCCAACTCATAGGGCCCAACTTGAGATTGTTTCTTAATTCCTTCTCAAGGCATTGAATAAACAAGCCCCCTTGCCCCTGGCTGCAACCTTCCCCTCAAGTGTGTCTCCTTCCTGATGCAAGGATTAATCTCTTGGGAATGTGAAAAAGCAAGGCCCCTCTTCAGACACAAGGGAAGAAAGGATGAAGAATGAACTCTGGCGGTTAACAGCACTGCATCCCTGGCTCACACAGTGGTCCAGGTTCTGGGTGCATCAGAAAGAAAGCATGACAGACCAGCCTTGTTCAGCTCTCTGCTCCCCACAGCCTCCTCAGCAGTGTTTCCTTCAGGAGACCCTGAGATAGCTCTCTGGGGAGCAAGACCTTGGGAGGAAGGCTGGACCTCAAGCCTCACTTCCTGTTCACTACTGCCCTAGTAGAGAAACAATAGCAAGCCACTTCCTCTCCAAACTCCATCACTTGTGGTGGCAAGAAAAAAAAAAATCATCCTCAGTTTTTCTTTAGTTTGGGGGTAGAGGGAGCAAACTTGTTGGTCAAGACCAAGCCAATTATAAAGCACTTTTACTCCTAGGCTACTCTGAACAAACCCATACGATGTGTGTGTGTTCACACATCAGTCAACAGATCCTGGTTCAACAAACACTTGTAAATGCCATATTCTGAAGGGGGGGGCGGGTCTTGATTTTGCGATGGGTCAGCTGAAGGGAAAATTCAGATTTCGAGCAGAGGTTCCACGACAAATTTTGGGAAAGCGTCTAGGCTTTCCACCATGGCACACAGAGTGGGGATGGATACAGATGTTCTCAGATGGACATTTGGGACGATCACCCTAACCCCAGGATGTGAGCCCCACTCTTCACTGGAAAGCTAGGCCTTCCTAACAGAGGCACTGGGCCCACCCTAACCGGTCTGAAGAAGCACAGAGTCACTGGCCCCTCGCTCCTCGAAACGCTTTTCTGAACTTCATTCCTGAAAACCCAATGCCATTAACATGGACGTAGTGAGAGTCCAGCAGATCTACTAGGAGATGTAGGGCAAGGTGGCCCCCAGCAGCTAGCTCCAACCCCCATATTCGACACCTCCGTGAAGCATGCTTTCTGGAGGCGCCAATGTCCAGCTACCAGCAGCAAGCAACCCAGCCCCAGCACCGAGCCGCTCTGGGGCTCAGGATAAGCAGGCAACGTGGACACTCGGACCGCGGTGAGGCAGTCAAACAAGGGTGCGAAGGACCTCGGAGTCCTAAACATGGACACAAATGAGTGCAAGCCGGCCAATCAGTTCGCCTGAAGGAGAAAGACGGCGTTTCCACAGATCTCCATTCATTCCCTGCACAGCCTGGCTCCCTTCGCCCCGGCGCCATCTGGGACTCCACCCGGCCAAGTGCGCCAAGACCCACCACCAGCCATCACAGCACCCGCTTCCTCTCCACCGGCGCACACAGCCCCACCGATGAGCACGCTCTAGCCAGCCCCAGAGTCGCCCCCGCGTCCGGGCCGCTGCCTTCCCGGCTCGCCGCCGCCGCCGCCCCAGGGCTCGGCTCAGACCAGCCTTGTTCAGCTCTCTGCTCCCCATCTGGCCGGGGACAGCGCCGTGACTCCCAAGTCAGGCCCCTTCACGGACTAAGGGACAGAGAAAGGGCAGCGAGTTTTTAAAAAAAAAAAAGTTCGGTTCCTCCCGGACCTGTCCCCAAGGTCCCTCCTCGGGAACCCTGGTCCCACAGAAGCCGAAGCCTGGGGCTGCTCCCCGAGACCCACACGTGCCTTCCCGCCTGGAGCGGCAGTGCGGCTAGAACCCCGGTTCCCGAGGCGGCTCTGATTAGTACCCAGAGACAGTAGCAGATGCTCACGTACCTGCCCCAGGCTGCGCCTGGAAACTTCCCCCAAAGTGTTTGGGGGAGGGGCGGTGAGCACGGCTAAGAGAATCCCGGTCCCCCGTTCTGCCTGCAGCGAGCTCGCTCCAGAAAATCACCAACTTGTCTGTCCATTGGTCCTATATCCAGCCGTCCTCCGCCCTCAGCTACCACGGCTGGCTGGCCCAGGGTTGCGCGGATTCTGACTCCTTGGGGCGGTTCTGCGGGACAGCCAGCCGGTGCGTGCCCCGCGGCGTGCGTCCTCCGCCGGCCTCTAGCTGTCCACAGCGCCACCACGCCACCACCCGGTCCTCTGTCTCGGAGCTCGGGCCACATTCGCTCTGTCTAGGGAGGGGACGTGTGAGCCCCGGCGCCGACACCGGCAGTCCTTCCCGCGGGGTCCCCGAGCGTGCTGGGCACCCAGAGCGCGGCCAGGACTTCTCAGTGAAAGGGACGCCCCCTACTGAGGACCGTGCCTGGAACGAGGAGGCCTTACCGAGGGGTGCGGGCCCAAACCTGCCAGAGCTCGGCGCGCTGCAAGTTCATTGTCTGCCTGGGCCGCCGCCGCCTCCGCGCCGGGGAACCTCCGCGCGGGGAGTGAGGCTGCGCGCAGCCCACGCCGGCCGGACTCCCAGCACCCAGTCCCGGCCAACCCGAACGGAACCCGCAGAGGGGCACCGAAACCAGAGCCAAACCTCCGCCCTCAGCTTCTCGCCGCCCCCAGCCCAGTCAACCGGCACCCAACTTGTACCTGAAAACCCCCAGAAGAGCTCGGAAGCCTTGCAGCTCTGACTCCGCGGGAGCGCGCGCCCAGCCCCGCGCCTAGCGCCCCGCATCCAGGGCTCGTCAACCTGACTTCCCTGAGCGCTGAGAGGAAAAGTTTGGGAGTGACTTGCAGATGGCGAATGAAACCTCTGAACAGAACCCTCCCCCCCACCCCATCCCCGCCCCATGTCGCGCTGACACACATCAGCTCGAGTCTGGAATGCAAGATCAAGGCGTGCGCGCCCCGCAGAGCGGTGGGTTTGGTCCCCGCCCCTCGCCCTGCAAGTAAATACAGTTTGTGTGTTGCAGTAACTCCGAAAAGGCAAAACCGAAACTGGTGTGTATGGCAGTGACCCGGCTACTGGAGGCAGTTTTAAGGAACTTGACGATCTAGAGACAGCCCATACGTTGATATTCAGCACCATTGACTCTGGTGGTTTCGGCGCCCTCTGTTGTATTTTTGCATCCTACGAAGGCTGACTAGCTCTTAGGCCTGTAAGGTTTGCTTCTTCTGAAAGGTAAGGCTCTGCAGGACCCCGAGTGCCAGGGTCTGTTGCAGTGGCCCATGGGAGCTGTTCCAAGGAAGGGCTCCAGTGATCTACCCCTCGGCCGTGGGCTGAAGATGAAATAAAATCTGTTAATGTAAAGACACTTTCAACTCTTTAGGACTTGTTTGGGACAGCCTTTGGAGCACCAAGCCCAGACTCTGGGGAACAGGATAGAAGCCATCTTTGGCCTGACCATGTTCCCATGGCCAGAAGGTAGCACCTGGTTTCTTGAAAGCAACCAGGAAAAAAAAAATGCTCTCTAAACTGTAGAATGCTGGGGACACGTGCGAAAGGGGATTCTAGACAATGTGAGTCCCCCTTTCTTTCTTGCCTGAGATTCCACCTCACCCCCTAGGAGCTATTACCACCCTGAAGTCATAAACTTCTGGCTCAGCATCCATGGCAACTGATTCAGAGGTCACAATCAGAGGATTATAACTGCAGATGGGAACCCTGGATGACAGGGGAGTTCTTCAAAACCCCTGTCTTGTTTCCCAACGAATACTGCCTCTTACATAAAAGTCTGCAAAGAGAGATTAATGAAGCAACGAGACTGCCCTCCCAGTCAGCAGACTGGATTGCATCCCTCCCGCTACCCCCCTCGGCTTAGTGATTTGGAGGTCTTTATTATTTTTTTAAACAAAAACCTTTTTTTTTTTTTTCTAAAAATACAATGAGCTGGTTTTTGCAGAGTTCACAATTCCCAATAGATAATGATGCCATTTTTCATGGTCTTACACACGTTGTGGCTTTGGGGCTTATTTATTAGCTCCGGAGAAAAGACTGCCTTTCAGTAAGGTTTATATATTCGAGTAATTGCACTGGGACACAGTGCAGGTTGCTGTTTAAGAGGGTGGGTTGTGCAGGCGCCTGCAAGCGAAGTCCTGGGCCAGGCAGCTGTCAGACCAGGGCATGCAGCCGGTTTAAGCAAACACAGGGAAGGTTCTTTGGAAACAGCAAGGAGGAAATCCCCTCCTGTAAGAGTGTGTGGAACATGATCCCTGGGCCACACGTATGGGGACTTTCCAATACATGCCCCATTATGGGGATGGCGCTGGGCCCACCCAGATGACTTTCAAATTCAGGTGTGAGAAATCACAGCTGACATGCAAGCAAATTGTTTTTAGGTAAAATCCCTGCGCTGCTTTGATATGAGTTCCACCGGGACTTTCCAACGGCATTATACATGTTCCTGAGATTACCTGGAGAAGGCTTTTCATTTCTCTCCCTCAACATTAACTTCAAAATTAGCCCGTTATTCCGAAAAGCTCTGGCAGCACCCAGATGCCCTGTGTGAATGAAGAGAGGGAGAGAGAGATGGATGGGTAAGTACATGAGAGAAGCTGGTGTTGGCAGGCCTTCAGCAATTCATGAGTAAGAAGTAAATGCAGAGCTGGTCGGCGGTGGCACATGCTTTTAATCCCAGCACTCAGGAGGCAGAGGCAGGTGGATCTCGGTGAGTTTGAGGCCAGCCTGGGCTATGGTCTATAGAGCAAGTTCCAAGACAGCCCAGGCTACACAAAGAAACCCTGTCTTGGAGAGAGAAAGAGAGACAGAGACAGAGACAGAAGAGGGGTTGGAGGAGAAAAAGAAAAAAATGCAGAAAGGTTTAAGACAATAAAGCATTTCCTCCCCAGGCATTCGTTCCCAGGTTGCCTAGGCTCATATCCTACTTCCAACACCTACTGAGTAATTCTGGGTGAATCACTTCTTTCTGAGCTGCTAGTGGTACACTGAGTTATTGATCCCAGCTCTTCAGTCTTCCACAGTGGTCACACTAGTACATTTCATGCCACTATAACAAAATGCCTGAAGCTGGGTAGCACCGTAAAGAAAAGGGGTTTATTTACTTCATGCTCCTGGAGGCTCAAGAGCCAGTATCTGGCAGTTATTTTCTTGCTGGCAGACTCCCAGGGTGGGTCAGTCCGTCACACGGCAGGGGGCCACATGGCTGTGTGTGTTCTGGTCTGTGTCCCTTTTCATATAAAGTCACAAGTATCTAATCACAGAGCTTCCCACTCTGATGACCTTAGTTGATTCTGATTAACTCCCAGAGGCCCTACCTCCAAAACTGCTACAGTTGAGTGGCAGTCTTATGAAAGGTGAGTGAAATTTCTCCCTTTAATGTGTCACAATGGGCTTCACATTTCACCATATGGCCTCCTGGCAGACACACTTCCAAACACTGTGACATATATCTCTCCTTACCACCAACCACCTTGTGGTGTACAGGATGCACCCCTCCATGACTTAACTTCTGACTTCATTTTTTTTGTTTTGGTTTGGTTTGACAGTGAGACATTGGGTAACAACTGTGACAGAGTCTGGAAATGTTCTTGCAAGGCTGGGCTTGCTTTGTAGTATTCTCGTGGCCCACCTTATAAAGAGCACATCTTAAATGGGAGCTTTCTTTTCTTTCCTTTAATTTTATATTAGTTTATTTACTTTACATCCCAAAGGTGCCCCCTCCCTCTCCTCCTCCCAGTCCCCCCATCCATTCCTTCCCCTTTCCCTTCCTTCCCCCTTCCCCTCTCCCTTTCCCCCCAGAAAAGGGGAGCCCCCCCATATTAACCTTTCCCAGCACATCAAGTCACACCAGGACTGCTCTTATCCTCATCCCCTGAGGCCAGGCAAGGCAGCCCTGCCAGGAGGAAATGATCCAAAAGCAGGCAATAGAGTCCATTTAGAAACAGCCCCCCTCTCCACTCCCCAGGCACCCCATATGAAGACCAAGTGGCCCCTAGGCTACATGTGTGCAGGGGGCCTAGGTCCAGACCATGCGTGCTCCTTTGGTGGTGTCCCAGTCTCTGAGAGCTCCCGTGGGACTGGGTAGGAGCTTTCTTTTTCAGCAAAACTCCAGAATGAACACTCATAAAGCAGGCCTGAGTACAGCTTGTACCCTGCAGCCAAGTCACCCCAGCTCCAGCTGTACTCTGAGCTACTCCAAGTAACATAGACACACATAAGCAGGGTAGGAAAAGTGCTGACTTGTTAACTGTTTTCTTACACAGCATTATTATGGCAGTAGTTGACTGGTCCATTACAGCAATGGGTTTATGGCAAATTTTGAAACATGCTAAGCACAGGGGTGGGAGAGAGGGATGGTTCAGCAGTTAAGAGCACTGACTGTTCTTACAGAGGACCAGGGTTCAGTTCTCAGCACTCACATAGTGGCTCACAGCTATCTGAAACTCCAATACCAGGGCATGCAATGTCCTCTCTGGCATCCATAGGCACTTCTTTCACATGATGTACAGACACACACACAGACAAAACACACACATTCATAAAATAAGCATAAATCTTTAAGAGCAGAAAAATAAGTGCAATTATTAGGAATCAAAGTATTAGCTATTATTAGCAAGAATCATTATTGAAAGTTTTGCATATAGTTGCCACATAATTATTTATGAGGTAAATGAGTGACAACTATAGCTTGAATAAAGACTTTATAAGGGTCAGCACAAGGATAGCAGAGCATTGTAACAGGGACCCCACCATAGCCCTTCCGATGGTTCCACTACTAGCTCACTGATTCATTCAGTCTGTAAACAGTCTCTGAACACCTACTGTGTGCCATACACTAGGACAAAGAGGGAGCCACTGAGATAACTAAGGTCCATTCTCTTCCTAAAGGGACTTCCAAAGAACCCCACAAGACAAGCAGTATTTTCCCATCCTGCATCCTTAATCCTTCCCAACAATCACTACTGCATAAGCCCATCCTTCAGGCTGGCAGACTGAGGCTCAGAAATCAAGCAAGCAGAAACAGACCTAAGGTCACTCCTGTACCATTAGTGTATACGAGTGCCCGTGGCATCTAGTTAACCGTAGGCAAACCCATCATTACTATTTCCTGTCACCTTCTGTCCCTCACTCATGTCGGGGCTTAGTACACATGGGGCACGGATCCTGCTTCTGACATGAAAAGGGCTTGGCCTAGGGGCCCTAGAGGTCATTGCAGGGGCTTCAGATTGGTTTTGGCAGCCCAGGCTTCGGATTCCTGCAACGACCTGCCTCCCACCCTGTGACTTTGACAAATTTAGACTTCTCAGTAACCCGAAGTGCATTTCAGTTTTATAAATTTAGAAACCCTCCGGTTGGGCGGATCCCTCCCTCAGTAATGCATCCATTAAGTGCACTTTAAGCCAATTTTGGTATGCTAATCCATCACAAATCGACGTGAAATTTGGGTTCTTGTGAAAATTTCCTACACCCGACCCGAACCCTCTACAGGATTCAGGATAGTAAGATGTTTTCTAAATCAGCAGAGTTGACTTGGCATTGAGCACTGGGGAAGAAGGACCTGAGCTAGTTTTAAGCAAACATGCGCTCAAACATGAAAGCTCTCTGCTCCAGCAGAGCAGGCAGGCAGTTTACTTATTCCAAAAACACACTGCCGGATTGTTGAGATTTCAGAGTCTTGTGGAGCGCTGGGGTCTTGTGTGTTACTGCACTCCCAGCCCATAGCTTGGGGTCTGGTGCTGCAGACACGCCCCACCCCCACCCCCAGGTGCTTGGCAAGTGGCCCTATGGGAGTCACCTGCTTGACTTGTCTGCCAACCTTTACCTCCTATGATCGTCCCTGTTTCCTAAAAATCAGATCTTCTCTCCAGCAGTGAAACTTGGGAATGCTACAAGCACAATCAGAGCCCTGCGAAGGAAAACCAAATGAGGATGGGAGCATGGTCTCAGAAGTCAGAGGGAGAAATTACATCCCTGTAATTGGCAGCATAAAGAACCCAGGGGCGATAAAAGAGACATAATGTCACTGTTATCACCACCCAGGACTCAGGTGCTACTGGTTGTTGAAGGGCAGTGCCTATTAACTAGATGTTTTTAGCTGCATAATAGACATTTTGCCAATAAGATCAAGGTTACAGCTGAGAGTGGTTTACTTACTTGCTTCTGCCATGAGATCTACAATCCACCCAACAACAAAATGAGCTGTTGAGCTGGGTGTGCACGCTTGTAATCCCAGCCCTTGGGGAGGCCAAGGCAGGCATCTCTCAGGATCTCTGAGTTCAGCCTCTGTGTGGTCAGCCTGGTCTATAAAGCAGGTCCAGGACAGCCAAGGCTACACAGAGGAACCCTGTCTCAAAAAACAAAAGAACCAGAAAAAGGAAAAGGAAAGAAATGGTAAATTGTGAGCGTCATCACCGGCCTAAATGTGAAATTGCCTGCACCTTCTAAATAAATTTCATTTTCCTGAGTGAGGGTGTAATGCAGTCAAATGTTACAAAGTGGTGCTTGGGAGGATAATAGGAATGACGCCCACAGGCGGGTGCTGGGAGCTGACTGTGATGTGTACTTTTCCCCTGCTGCTCCTTGGTGTGGATTCAACTCCCACCACCCCAATTCTGTGATGCTGTCACTTATACCTGCCCAAGTGTCTTCAGGTCTTGACACTGAGTTATCCCAGGCCAGTGAGCTGTCGTCCTGCTCCCACGCCTGACTCGTCATGAAGTCTCTGGGGAGTTTTAAAATATAGAGTCCTGGGTCCTGATAGGTTCTATGTCACGGGCTCCCTCAGACCCATGTCCATCCTCCCTTTGGGCTGTCACTTTAGCCTTCTCCTGCTAACTGTCCTTTTTCTCCCTTGGCCTCCCAATGATTGACTGTTTCTTCCTTTAGGTACACCAGGATCTCCCCCAAACATTATCTGTCAACCCTGTAGTTAAAACCCTTGACACTCATGTCTCAAGCCTCCATGGCACCAACAAGACAACTGAGGTCTGTATAGCCAGGTAAGGACCTCCCCCATAACTGTGGGCCTACCTCTTTTCTGGTTCCCTCTCATGTCAGCTTCTCAAGTTAATTCAGACAGGACCTCTGTGCCAGAAAGAAGAAGTTGGACTCACTCCTGCCCTCCTGGCTCCGCCTTTCTTTTCTTAATTAGAGTTTCTATTACTTGTGACAAAACATTGACCCAAAGCAGCTTGCTCTTCCTGGCCTGCTCAGTTCACTTTTTTATACACTCCAAGGCCACTTGCCCAGGGGGTGACACTGCCCACGATGGGCTGGGCCATTCCATATCAGCCATCAATCAAGAAAATGCTCCACAGGCTTGCCTACAGTTCAGTGGTGGTTTTCTGGAGCCAGGCCTCCAGAGCCATGTCCACTGTGCTGTCCAGTCAAGGCACAGGGGCCCACTCTCTCAAGTGTTTACTTGGTTGAGGTTCCCTCTTGTATTAAATCCCCTGAAACAGATACTTGCCTACACCACTACTTCCTCCTCCTCTTCCTCCTCCTCCTCCTCTTCTTCTTCCACAGGGTCCCATTATGCTTCACTGGCTGATCTTCAACCTGCTATGTAGAGCAGTCTGGCCTCTGTCCCCCCAAGAACTAAGATTAAAGGCATGGGCTGCCACACTGAGCCTGCCTACACTTTTTTTTTAACTTTTTATTGATCCCTTGTGAGTTTCACATCATGCACCCCAGTCCCACTCATCTTCCTGTCCCTTCATCTCCACCCTTTGCCCTTGCAACTTTCCCCCATAATAAAACGCACACATAAACAAACAACAACAACAAAACATATAAAAAAGCATCTCATTGTGGAAAGCATAGACTGTCACAGTGTGTCCCATGGTCTATCCCTCTAGCCACACATCTCCACTTGCAAATGTTCGTTGCGGTGAGTCAGTCTGGCACCAGATCTCTGCCTTCTTTGATACCATCAATAGTGTATCCTCATCAGGCCTCCTCTGGGTCATCCCATTGTTGCCCTGGGTCATGAACGTCCTGCAGCCCTAGATGGGCAGGACTGGCCCCTTCACATGTCCCGACCACTCAAGATGATATAGATTTTGGGATGGACCAACTCAGAGCCCTGGAGCTAGACCTGGGTGGCAAGCCAAGCTGGTCAGCATGCCAGCTCTCCCTTATCCGTACCACCAGGGCAAGCTCACCAGCACTGTTCCCGCTAGGCCACCCGATACCACCATCTACAGGAGGCAGGGTTAGCTTTCCTGCTTTCATGACCTTGGGGTGGTTTTCCCACAGCCATGTCTCCGCTGTGCTGCCCAGTCAAGGCACAAGAGCCCATTCTCCAACGCACTACCTCCTGCAAGGGGCCGGGACAACTATCCCACACTTACACTCTTGGGCTGGTGCACAAATGCCTTCACCGTCAGAGCCAGCTCTACTGTGTTGTCTAGCCAAGGTGCAGGGCCTACTCCCCAGGGTGCTATAGCCAGTGAGGGGACAGGGATAGCTCTCCTGCTCTCATGACCCCAGGGCCAGCTCTCCTGGCTACAGTAGGTGGCAAGCGGGAAGGGAGAGGGCATCACCCCTGGACCCACGCCATTTCACACCAGTTGAATGCTGAGGCCAGCTCTCCCAAGCTCAAGGCTGGCTCACCTGTCTCCCCTCCACCAGAGCCAGCTGTACTGTGCTGCCCAGAGATGCAGTGCCATTCACCTCCTTGCTGCAGCTGCCGTGACCTCATGACCTCAGAGCCGGTTGTCCTGACTGCTGCAGGTGATTAGGGGCAAGAGGGGAGGAGCATCACACCCACGCCCGTTACCACCTCATGGCACATGAGTGGTAGGGCCAACTCTCCCATGCTCTCACCCTAGGGACTGGCTCATCTGCACCCCATCAACCAAGGCCAGCCCTATTGTGCTGCCCAGGCGAGGTGCAGGGCCCAATCTCCAGAGTGCTGCAGCCAGGGAGGAGCAAGGAGAGCTCACCCACTCTCATGACCCTAGTCAGTCCTCCTGACTGCCTCAAGTGGCAAGGGATTGGGGTTGGAGGGCATTTCCCCCCAGCCCAGGCTACCTCACAGCAGAAGAGTGGCAGGGCTAGCTCTCCCATGCTCTTGACCTCGGGGCTGGTTCATATGTGCCCCCTCCACTGGGGCCAGTACTACTGGGCTGCCCAGGCAAGGAGAAGGGCCCACTCTCTCAGTGCTGCAGCAGGAAAGGGGCAGAGCCAGCTCACCTGATCTCATGACCTCAGAGCCAGTTCCACAGAATGCCGCAGGTGGTGAGGGAGAAGGGGGAAGAGTACATCGCACGCACACCCATGCGCACGCCACCTCACAGAAGACAAGTGGCAGGGCCAGCTCCCTCTCACTCTGTTGTCAGGACTGGCCACCCACTGCCCACGACCAGGGCCAGCACAATTGTGCTGCCCAGATGTGGTGCAGGGCCTGCCCTCTGGAGTGCTGCAGCCTACATGTCTTGTCCTCAACTAGCCTAAGTTTTCCCTCCTGAGGCTTGTATAGGCCCCTTCCAGTTCAATCATAGAACTGAATAGGAGATGGAAGAGTTGAGGTTATACTCACAGAGACTGTTGGGATGTAGGTGGATAGATGAGAGAGAGAGAGAGATGATAGATAGATTTATTGATAGATTAGATAGATAGATAGATAGATAGATAGATAGATAGATAGATAGATAGATAGATAGATAGATAGATAGGATATAGGATAGATAGTTTTAAAGGTAGGGTTTATATAGACTAGGTTGGCCTCAAACTTGCTATATAGTCTAAGATGATCTTGAACTTCTGATCCTCCTGCCTCTAGAGCTGGGATCACACACGTGTACCACCCCACCACACCCAGTTCACACATAGTACAAAAGTACTCTACCACCTGAGCTCTATCCCGAGCTCTTTGAAGTATTAATTGTGAACAAGATCCATCCCATGGATATAGCCCCTTTCTATGAAGTCCTGATAGAGAAGCTAAAACTAGATCATAAGAAACGAGGTCCCTTAACTGCTCAGGACCTACCCCATACCAAAAATAATAATGTTTTGATTTTCCCTATAGCTTTACAGTTCACGGCTTCTTCCTTATCAGTCTGGTCCTTTAAGCCAGCTCATTAATCCAAAGGTTCACAGAGGAAATAATAGTGCACTGTTTGAAAAAGTTAGCAGCAGCTTGAGAAAAGATCAGAGAACTATATTATCTATATTATCTATCTGTAACTATATCTATATTATTAACTATATCTATCTATTGTTAACTATAGTTAATAAATATAGTTAATAGTAGTTAATAATAATATATTAACTATAGTTAATAATGCAGGATTGAGGGTGTGACTCAGTGCTAGGACACTTCCCTAGCATGTTCAAGGCCAGGAGTCAATGCCCAGCTAGGCAAATGAATAAATAAACAGATAAAAGCAAATCTAAAGCTGGTCCTGCTGAACCCTCCACCCTTGGGAAATCTCAAGGTCCTCCTCCCTCTGGGGAGTTGGTATTCTTTGACTCACTTCATAAACAAGAAACTTGCTTTGACCCCTTCCCAAGATGGCCAGCCCATCCATGCTGCATCTACTCACCCCTGAATAGGACCTGGAACCAACAGGGTAGCATAGCGTGTCGACTGCACATTTGGCAGCCTTCAAGCTCTCAGC
This sequence comes from Meriones unguiculatus, assembly GCF_030254825.1. NCBI lineage: Eukaryota > Metazoa > Chordata > Mammalia > Rodentia > Muridae > Meriones > Meriones unguiculatus. The sequence continues at coordinate 9,869,417 of NC_083349.1, forward strand.
CACAGCTTGAAATATATATATATATCAACACAGGGAACCCACAGGACACGAGGTTTGCTGCACCTTGGCAGAATTCCTGCTGACTCAGCTCTGCTGGGCAGGAGCCAACCATGGTAACTTCTCTGGCCTGTGTGAGGAGTATTTACTGTAGAATGGTCTTCTGTCTAACAAAAAGCACCAGGGCCTCTCGCCTGGCCAGAGGGCTTTGCAGGCGCAGCTTCATTTCCCAGCCTGCCACTTCTCTGTGGGATTCCTTAGGGGTAGGGTTGTCCTCCATGACTCTAGCAGGCTTGTGGTATCCTCTGCAAAGAGCAAGAGGCAGCCAGGATTCATATTTGCCAGCTTCTGGCTCCCTTTTCCATCCCCACCTTTTTTCCTTAGTAACTTAGTAACTTAGCCCTCTGGCTCTCCTTCACTATCTGTGAAATGGCTAGAGTGAAAGGCAGGACTTGACGCATTTGCAAAAAATGTTATTCAAATGTGTCTCTGTATTAGTCAGGGTTCTCTAGAGACCCAGAGCTGATTGAATGGATTCTATTAGCTTATTAGAATGGGTTACAGGCTGTGGTCGGACTACTGCAACAATGGCTGTCTCCCATTAGAAACCCCAAGAATCCAAGAGCTGTTTAGTTCATGAAGTTGGATGTCTCAGCTGGTCTGAAGTATACACCAGAATCCTAAAAAAGTAGGCTCTTAATGCCAGCAAGAGTAAAGGCAAGCAAGAAAAGAGCAAGCGCTTCCTTTTTCTATGTTCTTTACGTAGGCCAGTGGTTTTCAACCTTCCTAATGCTATGACCCTTTATACAGTTCCTCATGTTGTGGTGACCCCCAACAATAAAATTATTTCATCACTACTTCCTAACTATAATTTTGCTACTCTTATGAATCATAATGTAAATATCTGATATGCAGGATACCTGATATATGACCCCTGTGAAAGGGTCATTCTGTCCTTAAAAGGGATCCTGGCCCACAGGTTGAGAACCACTGATATCGGCAGAAGGCATGTGTCAGATTTAGGGTAAGTCTTCCCAATTTAAATGATCTAATCAAGAAAAAGTCCTTACAGGTGTGGTCAGCCACTTGCACTTTAGTTAATTCCAGGTGTAGTCAAGTTGACAGCTAAGAGTAACCATCACAGTCCCCAGTAACCAAATGACTCCAGAAATAAGATGAGGGCTCCTCCTAAGGGCAGTGGGATCTTGTTCCTGAGTTTGAAGTTATTTAAAAGTGATTCTTCAGCCGGCACAGTGATGGACACTCGGGGAGGCAGAGGCAATTAGATCACTGAGATTGAGGCTAGTCTGGTATAAGGAACAAGTTTCAGGACAGCCAGAGCTGCACAGAGAAACCCTGTCTTGAAAAATGTGAAAGAAAGAAACAAACAAACAAACAAACAAAGACTACTCAGTAGCACACAGGTTTGTGTGTTCAGGTCCAGGTCCTCTGGATTATAAGCACAAGCCACTTGGCATAGGGTGTGTGTCCTACCCTGGCTGTCATCCCCAGGTTGGATTTGTTCACATTAGGAATCTTATCCACAACCAGAATCAGAATTTTGGCTCCAAGGTAACATATGAACTTTTTAATCTGAATGCATTTGTCTCTGGTCTGTGGAAAAATGGTTGGTTTTGTTGCCCAGCTTCTTTAGCCAGGCTGGGAAGAAGGGAGGACAGGAGGGAAGGCCCTGCAGCCAGTAACAAGGTTTGGTTAGCTGGGTGGTATACAGCCAGCATCTGATAGCTCCATGGTCAGGCCTTTATCCTAAGCCTTCAAGGCTTGAGTTCTACAGTTGCTGGCACATCCACCACTGAGCTTCTGGTTGTCCATCAAAGCTGATCCTGCCTCTCTGACTCACACCTGAGGCATGGCAGTCACTGGATGAAAAGCTGTAAAATCTTCTGCCCAGTTGTTGGAGGACCCTGCTGTTTGAGGTGCAGTCCACCATGTCCAAAAGCTGTCCTTGAGCTAGGCACAGAATATCAGACTCACTTCCTCAGCAGGGAGCTTCTTTCTCTCTACGTGAACTCATCTGAAGGATGTGTCTAAAAAAGGCCTCCACTTTGGGCTAAGAGAGAGGTCACTTAGCTCATGGCCAAAATGCAGGCTCATCTTCCTTTTTCCTAGTAAGAACCTGTGGGACAAGTATCTGGAATTCCTGGATTGTAAAGCATTCCTGGCACCTTAAGCTCCTAGCCAATATCCTGGGAACCCCTCACCCACCTCATAATAACTATATAACTCTTGTTCACCCCAGATAAAGTTGAGCTGCCTTGATGAAACTGCTTCTGGACGTCAATCATTCTGTCATACTTATGGACCATCTAAACCCCCCCCACCACAAATACAAACACACACAAACACACACACACACACACACACACACACACACACACACATCTGTTGCTTCTACTCCCTTTGCCCTCCTGGACCTGGATTAGCCTACAATCCCCTGAGGAGAAGGGAGGGTCACACTGGTGACACCTTTGACCCTTGCTCCTCTAACCCATTGCCATGGTCCCAATTTGGGCCTGCACCTGTTGTGCCCGATTTGAGAGACCCCAGAAAACCATCACCAGGAGTTGAGTCCTTTGCAAAACACATGAGGATCTTTTTATTACAAGCTGCAGCTTGGGCTCACACCCTCACCACTGAAGCAGTGAGAGCCAAGAGCCTCATGCTCAGGTTAGTTGGGTGATTTAAAGATTCCGGTCCCTCCCACCACTCCCAAAGCAGGGGGATTCCTGCCTGGCAAGCATCTATTGGTCGAAACACGAAAGGGAATGTTGCATTTTGAATTGATTGGCTATAAGAAGGCCCCAAAACTATTAATGGTCTGGCTTTCCTTCCCAGGGGGATGGGCTGGTTTTCTAGCAACTGTATCTCTGGTGGGGAGGAAAGAATGCAGTAAGGCTTATTCTTCCCCTCAGGGTATTAAGGCTAGTTCTTCCGCGAGGGTGGCTGGACATATCTCCACCTAGCTGGCCTTTTTTCAACCTTATGCTTTAAACTTTAAAATACCCATTGATTTTTAAGTCTTTGGTCTCTCATTCCCTCCTTTCCCATGATCATTTGAAGACCCAATCTTGGGTCTTCCAGATATGACCCCTGGTATCCTACAGATTTAACTTTCCATAATTGATCTGAGTACCATTAGCTTTATCCTTCATGAAAGCCATCAAGCGATTTAAAATACAAGGCCCATCATTAAATTAAAAAAAAATTTAAATAAAAAAAAAATACAAGGCCCAAAGGTAAAATTCAAAATGAGTAGGGGTCCCTTCAGGGTGGATATAAGGGCGGTAAGCCAAGGATTTATACCAGGATTTAAACCATCCTCTAGAATCCTTTCTCTCTAGGGTCTCTCCAGTCTTTTAGTCCAATTGCTGCAATACTAGTTCCTATTCCAGCAAAGCAGATCCCCAAGAAAATAGCTAATGTCAGGGAGCCCTTTTGACTTAGCAATTCAGAATGTTAGGTGGGCTTTTGGACCAAAGGTCTCGTCTTTTGAAGCTGCTTCAGTTCTGACAATAGAACTGTTGGCATCAGGGGCTAGGAAGGCTGAAAATGCCAGTCAAAGGCTGGGCAATGGGGCAGTCCTCAGAAGCAGAAGCATCTGGTTAGTTAATCCAACTGAAGATACAGGAAGCAAGCATGTCAGCTTCCAACAAGTCCAGATTTCAGCTTGTAGTCCATAGCTGATCCTGGAATAGAGTCAACCAGGTGAAAATCTGCTGAGACAAATTCAGACTAGAGATAGAATTTAAAATTTGTCTATTAAATGCAAAAAGTGAGGAATCCCAAGACCATGAGAAAAACTTATCTGGGGTCCATTTGAGCTGTGTGAGATCCAGGTCTCATGACTTTTTGATTTCCTGAAACTCATATGAATTTTTGGTTTACAAAAGGAAATATATATTTTTAAAAAAAACTCAGAAAAGTAACATCATCAAATCTAATAAAAGCAACATTCTGAGAGTAACAGGTAAAACTGCATCCAATGGAATGACTATCAGTTCTTCTTAGCTGTTTTGTAACCTTTATAAACAATTTAAGTGTGTCCGTGGTCTGAAACTCTGTTTTCCTGTGGGCATAGTTATCGGTAATCAGCCACCAATGGAGCTCAGTCACTTTTTGTACACTCAGCATCGACTTTTAGCCCTCACCTCCATATCACACTGGAAAGTCAGGCAGAAATACATTAATGGCTTTAGTGCTAAACCTTGGATGTTTGGACTTTCCTTAACAAAGCAACTAGGAAGAATAGGTTTAAGATATTCCTGTGTCAACATCTATCTCAGAAATGGCAGATATTAAGAATACCATAGTAAAAAGCTATGGCTTTTGGGTCAGATATACACATTAGAGAATG